>NW_022991193.1:0-150000 GCF_902827175.1 Gymnodraco acuticeps | reverse complement strand
CCAGAGATATGGAAAATCCACGCAGAAGTGGTTTTTTTTCTAAATCTCTCTAAAAAGGTCAAATTTAACTTGATTTGCATCAATCTTGATACAGGGTACTTATTATATGTTATAGTTTGGATTCCTAAAGCTTTTAGTCTATCTTACCATCAAGGCTAGTTTTCACTATAATGTTTTATTTTTGGACAGACACTATAATTTAAATTGTTTTGCTATGTTCAATCTGAATTTACTTTAAAATAAAAAAATCTATATTGATTCTGACTCTTCTACGTCCAACTCACAGGTTTATCATTGCTTTGAGAACAAAGATTATTAATGTACCCCTTTTAGAAGATATGGTTATTTGTTCTGGAAATGTCCTTTTCGAGCCTGAGACCTAAAAAACAGGCTTGGCGCTGAACAGGTTAACCATAGTTTATTTTATTTAAGACAAGTTGATATTTTGTTAAAAAACATGACTTTATTGTGCAGTGGGTTACTGGCATTTGGCTCATCAGGCATACTAATAATCTAAAGAGGAAGGAAATCTAGTCTATTCACAGCCTGATGTCTGCTGCTCATTGCTACAGAGGAAACACGTCGTTCCTCCTTCACTGTGAGTAGAAACAGTTTATTGATGTATTGATTCTCCTGTGAACATTATTTAATGTGACGTTTTGTATAGTCTCACTGAGAGGAGAGCAGCAGCTATGAGTCTAACTGCAGCAGCGAGTGGATTAGTCGTCTTCCTGCTCTCTGGGTCAGGTACTGTACACCTGCACTTACATTCATCACATGAACAGAGGGGATTCTGGGAAAATGTGGGACTTGTAAAACCAGGTCTCATTTGGGAATGAGTGGGATGGATTTGTGTAAAAGGAAAACCTATCAAAAACATTTAAATGTCTTTGTGTGTAGAATTGTAGAAACTCAAAGACGTTACTAGTTCTTTTGATGGATTTCCTTGTCGTGCGTTGCCGCTGTCCTTTGCTCCAGTCATCTGCATAGAATACAGTTTGCTCATCACCTTTACAAGCGTCAGAATGAGAATATAGTGTCTGCATAACTGCTCCCTCCTCTCTGTGAAAACACGTTGCTTTGTTTTTTTCTTAAGACGACTTAAAGAATCCCCAGCTCCGTTTTGATTAAGTTGAAGTGATTTAGAGAGATATTCTTATTCTAAGTCTTAACATATTGACTCAACTCTTATGTCGCCATACGTCTGCACCAAACCTTTCTAGTTCCTTCTCTCCTCTCAGTGTTATATTTCCACACCCTGAGTTTAAAGCAGTCTTCTTCTTTTTCTTATCTGTATATCAGACAGAAGCTGCTCTCACCTCAGTGCTCTGCATTCATAGATAGTGTTCACACTCAGCAGCAACCTGACCACAGAGCGGACAGAGAGGGGACTGGAACGAGAACCACACACTGTTCTAATTAATGTGACCGCTAATCCTTCACTGTTCACTTATATGAAGGCATTTTCCAATCTTGTGTCAAACTGAACCCTTTCAGCGTAGACTTCTGTTCTACCTGGTTTGATTAAGAAACAACAAAGTCAAAGAGTGTCCTTGGTTTCAAAATGCCTAAGAAGGAATTCACATGTGTTTTTCTGCTCTATCCAGTAAAGTCTGTAAAAGGTTTATTTTGACATTCTTAGTTGAAAGTACTGTTCAGGACATTTCTCAACAATTTAGATTAACTTTGATTCTAGTTTCTGGTGTGCTCTGTGTTTCAGTGGTTCAGGGTGAGGATGTCTGGGGAGTAACTTACTCTTCTCCTGAGGTCTGTGTAGTGAAAGGATCAACAGTGGAGATCAGCTGTAGCTTCACATACCCATCTAGATGGAATGATGGTGAAAACACATTACAGAATACATTCTGGTTCACTGAGAAGAAAGATGGTAGATTTGTAGATCTGAAAACAGTCTCAGAGTATGCAGGTCATGTAGAGGATCGCTGTTCTACCAACTTCTGCACTCTGAGAATCAGAAACCTGAGAGAGCGACGCAGCTGTGTACTATTTCAGGATCATAACAAACCGAGATGCATACTGGAGTTATCCTGGAACCACTCTGTCCGTCACAGGTAACATTTACACTGGGTTTATAACAATGACTGAGTTATAACAATTAATTTCTTAATTTCAACTTCTTGCAAATAGTTTATATTTATATGTATGAACATAATGACAGTTTTGTTTATTCTAGGTTACTCAGATCTCCAGGTGCAGGTGAGCAGATCAGGATCGTCTACTCTCCTTCAGTGTCTCAACAGTTGTCCACCTGGTCATACTTCTTACATCTGGTTTAAGAACGGACAGGAAGTGAAGGAAGACACATCTCCTTATGCAGACTTCAGTTATGGTTCAGCAGACAGTTATTCCTGTGCTCTGAAGGGACTTGAGGACTTCCCCTCTCTTTCAGTGTGTGAGTTTACTCAAAGTCTTCCACTGACATAATAACATTAACATACAGTCTAACATATATCATCATTGCACTCATGTATCTATTTACCCACCAGAGGTCGCCAGCAGATATGGCAGTGTGCAAAGACACTGAACCAGGGCTCTAGGTTTTGATTTTAAAATAGGTCACATATACTCTAGCTACGAGGGATGCTACTAGAAAGAAGAATGAAGGAGAATTATGAAGGAGACTTCTTCCATGACATAAAGATTAACACGTTCCCTCAACGTGTTTAGATATCTGATAAAGGATGGAATCAAGTGAACCACCCACTCTGTGTTTTATTAAATTATCATTCATTAAAACATCTTCCACCGTGGAATGAAATGTGAAAAGTGTTCATGTTATCTCCTCCAGATGCTCCAAGCTTTCACATGTGTTGCGTTGCATTGCGGTTCCTGCTTCGTGCCTCTGGACATTTGCAAGTTGTGATTATATCCACCCTTCCATGTGAATAACTTTAAACACTTCTCCTCCAGATGCTCCAAAGCCTCCCTCTGTGTCCGTGAGTCCCTCTGCTGAGATAGAGGAGGGCAGTTCAGTGACTCTGACCTGTAGCAGTGATGCTAACCCAGCAGCTAACTACACCTGGTACAAGGGAGACTCTCCAAAAGCTTCAGGACAGATCTTCAACATCACTGACTTCAGAGCTGAACACAGTGGGAGTTATTCCTGTGGAGCCCAGAACAAGTTAGGACGTCGTTACTCCACCTTTCATCAGATTGGTGTTGTGGCAGGTAAGTTCTTTGCATTCATCTACTACCAGTTTGTTTCAGTCACATCATCTGCATGGTACTCTTAATGTTATTCTCTGATCAGGGATAGGGCTCATAATGTTTGCTTTAGATTCAAAAATAAAAGTATAGCCTTTATATTTTTGTGAAGTATTGACCATGTGATTTTGACCATATGATTATGATTATGATTATGACCATGACATTAGATGGAACTCCTACTGTTTGGAGATGATATCGTCCTTTTCATTAGACCTTGACCATCAGTGTGTGTCCAGCTGATGGCACGTTAGTAATGCAGCTCTACTTGTTTTGGGGACCATTGTTCAACAACATGCTTTTATTCATAATTTCTCAAACTTTTTTGCATCTCATTTGAAATATGTTTTCCAGCCAAGCTTCCCTGACCAGTGCAAACCATGTTTGTGTCTTTTTTTCACTTATTTATCTGTAATTTCAGCTACGTTTTTAAACACAATTACGCCAAATCCAGCCCGTGGTGGATTTTATTTCGGCCCGCAGGATAATTTCTAATTACTATTAGATCTGGCTCTCCGGTATGTTCCACGCACACCTTCACTCCATCCTGAGGGTCTCCTCCGCTCAGAGCCTGAGCCCAAACATTGATGACCTTGCACCCAAGATGAGATGCCAATTATCTGAACTAGCATCACAGAGCAGCACACTGAGTTTAATGGATGTTTCTTTCTCTCTCACGACAACAGGCCATGTTTGGTTTTTTCAAATCGTTTTCTTGAAGCTGTTGTTGGCCTGTGGGAAAATGTAATCATAAGAAATCAGGGTCGGCGTCATGGGGGGTCATTCGCGGGCCATGCCCCCCCAAATGAGTCACTGTGCCCCCCCAACGCAGGGTGGGCAAGCCTTATTGCCACTTTGCCGTTTTTTTTTTTTTTAATCATATAAGTTAAAACGTTTCCACCAAAAGTTTTTTGTGTGAAATACATCAGAAATAAAGAATACACATTTGTATTCTTTATTTATTCTTTATATGAAACACAGCCTGAGGTGTGCTCACTGCTGCTCTCTGATTGGTGTGTTGCTTGACCAATGACCCCGACTTTTGTTTTGTTATCATTACGTGGCTGTGTGTTTAGATGAAAGCCCAGTGGCGATCTGTCCATCTGTTATACTGATTATACAGTAAAGCCATCGAAAATAATATGATATACAGTACAGTACAAGTACATGGGTCTCTGTGTTTCATTCAAGCTCGGCTCTCTGTGTGTGGCACGAGCGCATTTTGTCAGTGCGCGAGCGGTAACGTGGAATATTGTTGTTAGCATCTGGTTAGCTAGCTATGCTAACGGATATAAAGAGCTGTTTCTACACCAAGGTGGAGGAGAGTCCTCTCCTGTCAGACTGAGAGGATCTTATAACGTCAGCTCAGTGAGGTAAGGACTCTCAGTGTTTAGATAGTTCACTTTAGTGTAAGTTATCTCAGTGGGTCTCAAACGGTTTGGTGACCATTTATGTAAACAAGTATTTGCGAGGAATAGGCTACCTTTATATGATCATTATAGTCATTAAAGAATAAGAGAATAAATGAAAAACGGGTATGACCTACTATAGGACAATAACACAAGAATACCATTTAAAAGGGGAGTGATTAGTAAAATATCCATAAAGAAAAAGTAAATCTGTGTACAGTTCTGTTTCATATGGATGCTGAGAGATGTATCCATAGATCTCTTCATTTTGCTCTCAAAGTGCACCAGATTGATGCTTTTAACTTCAATATTTTAAAAATAATCTTCCCGGGGGAGCATGCCCCCGGACCCTCCTAGAGGAGGTTAGGTGCACACCCACCTAAAACATGTTCACATGGATAGGATACTAAATACATTTGCACACTTTTCATATGGTGGCCTATGTCCATATGTTTCTGTTTTGGTGGTCGTGCCACAACCGTGCATGTATGCACAAGTCATAGGTGCGCTATAAAATAGCACTACACCCTGCAATGTGTGTGAAAGACAATACACTTTACAGCATGTTTTTTTTAATTGAAGTTGCGTTGGTGTTTGTGTGTTGGTTGTTGACGGCAGTATGTGCCCCCCCTTGGTAAATGATTGCCCCCCCATTTGATTTGTTCTAGAGCCGACCCTGTAAGAAATGACTGAGGAAAAGCTGCAGATACAGACATAAGAAATGAATGCAACTGATTGTTTAATGTTGTTTTTAAAGGCAATCATTGAAGCTTTGTTAGTTCCAGGTTTAAAATGTGCAATAAGTTCATTTCAATAAGTTCTGCATTAAACATTGAACCAGTCCGGCCCTCAAGTAGTACCCATTTTTTTATTTTGGCCCTCTGTGTATTTGAGTTGCTGTAGCCAATCAGCGTCCTCAAAAATAATACCAGAGCGGCGATTATTTTATCGCCCCAAGTAAGCAACTGCTACGCAGCTGAACGCCGGCCAGGAGGTGAGGAAACACAAGGAGGAGGGGGATAAGAAGAGGCACATTTTATCCAAAACAATGACGTTTTGTGGGGCTTTTGAGCTGGCTTTGCGTGGGCATGACGAGACTCTTCAGTCAACCCTGGCACTTTCAGGGGGTTGGTGGGTTTAGTTTCCTCCCTGCACACTGAGCTGGAGGAGCACCTGGAGACCGCCTCCGTCAAAGACCTACACCACATTGATTTTAAGAATAATTATTATTAGTTTGTTTCATCCCTTTGTTAAAAATCCCATATTTTGCACATCATCTTTTTATATATACCATGCTTACTTTTGAAGTAAACGTTTATTTTGTGTGTTTTTTTTATTATTGAGTGTTCTTGTATTTTCATGTGTATGTATATATAGTTATGTAAATAAGTTGGGGTATAGGTATGTATATACATATTTTATATATATTGTGTATCCTTTATCTTATTGTATACCTCGGGACTGTGGGAAACAGTATTTCGATCTTTCTGTGTGTACAAATATATTTTGAGATTCACAATCAAGTTGAGTTTGACTTGATTAGAGAAACACCGCTGTGTTACCTGTGTGTTCTCTGTTGATCTCTGTTTCTCAGGAGGATCATGGAAGCTACCAGCTGCTGCTGCTGTAACAATCCCTGTTGTTCTCCTGGCTGTCACATCTCTCTCTGTCTTCCTGTGGATCAGGTGAGCAGATCTGATCATCTTAATCATTGTTTGTTAAATCATTGAAAGTCTGTTTGTCTGGTGTCAAACATTTGATCTTCTTTTTCTTCATAAACTCTCCTGACCAGAAGAAAGAGGGCTTTTAGAGACTCGTCTGAGCCTGAAGAGAGAGCGGACACCAGGGAAGAGGTGAGAGTAGATGCTTACGTAATTCATCTAGTACAAAATAAAACATAACAATTTATAAAGATGGTGGTCTTTAAGTGCTTATAGAACATTGATCTGAGAGAAGGACCTCTTGCTGCTCTTTTTACATCCTTCTATAACAAGTTAATTTCTATCACAATCTCTTTGATTATCCTCTTAGACATGAGTACATTCCAAGTACATCCAGAGGTGTTCCTATCTGTTATCCTTTCATCTTTTCTGTCATACAGCAGCATGTTGATGAAGCAGGGATATGTTTCCATCATTACCACGGCTGCTGTTGCGTTGGCCTTTTCTGTCCTTGGTCCATTCCTCTGTAAATGAAATATCTATCAATGTAAACATGTGTTTTCCTCCTTGCACTGTGTACCTGATCAGCCGGAGCAACAGGATGACCTTCAGTATGCCAGCGTTCACTTCTCCAACAGCCGGGCGGACCCTCTTTACTCCAACATGAGAGCAGCTCGGCCCCTCGGACACACGGAGCAGCAGGAGGTCCCGGAGTACGCTGCCATCAAGTTCAGCTGTGCTGCCCCGAGGTGAGCAGATCCTCACAGGAACATTGTTCATATATCATGTAATTCCTTCTGCATTATTATTATCATTAAAATCTCATCATTTATCTCTCAGGACCAGAGGGCAGGACTCTGGAGAGGATCCAGCTGCATTTTCCAGCACGGTCAACAAATCCCACTGAACACAGCAGGCGTTGCTTTTGAAGGATGATACTTCTGTTTTTTAACGATCACATTTCTATGTACACAGGGTAATATGGATTTATTAAATACATGTCTCAGGGTGGACCTCTCCAAGAATGAGGCGATGAGTTTTCAGCCATTCATCTGAATGGCTCAAATGTAAAGATGTTGTTAAGTATTTCACAGCTTAATTACTGAATTGTAAATATTTCTTGTGTAACATGATTTTTGCCGCAAAAAAATTATAAAATGTAGAGATGTTGCAACAAGGGATCTGATCCCTAACTGCTGGCTTGATGGAAAATGTAGATAAAGAGGTATAATTTACTGATACAAACCTATTTCCATTGTTTTATACATTTATCTACTTTATTCAAATAATATTTCTTTACAATGTTCTTCTTCTTGTCTAGACTGAAATATCAACAACTACTTGTTGGATTCATTCCAAATTCCTAAATACATGTAGCTATTGAAAAGCACATTGGGATATTGGAGAGGAACATGCGTTTGCTGATGCAGTTGCAGTTTCATTCTGCTGCCACTAGGTTTCAGTAAAGAGCCGTATTTCACTGATGGAAAACAATTACCAAGAGCCTGTAAAGTAAATGTCTCTTTGGTGTGTGTACAGTGGCGTTTTCTCCTGGAGGCCAAGGGCCCCTGTTTTTTTGGATTGTAGTTATAATTGTAATCAATAAATAAAAACACTTTGTTTAGTTTCGGTAATTCTTCTGTGCTGTGTGTTGCTGCCATCTCTCCCCCATTCTCATTGAGTATTTTACAAGGAGTGAAACAGCGCCCCTCTGGATGTTATGGTGAAATAGTAGATTGCACTCTGTTGGAGAGGAGGCCAGCCGAAATTGGCTTCCCTTGGTGAAAAGAAATGGAGGGATTGACCAATCAGATGAGGCTCAAGTCATGCCCTTGCCAACCTGTGATTGGTCAGGGCCATGGCAAGGGAAGCCAGAGGCGGCTGGCTTCCCTCACAATCCAATCAAATCGCATCAACTTCAGTTCGTACGGTAACTGTCATCACCGCCCTTAGAAAGTAGCAAGCAACTGAAGCAAGTGCAATTATGGAGGGTGGAGATTTGGAGTATTTCATCAAAAATAATTGTACTAAATTTACGCTACAGCAGCAACTAAAAACTAATCTGATGACAGGCCGATGCCCAAACTGGAGCTGTGTACAGAGAGGAAAAAAGCCTGATAAGTCAACATCCCCCACTTTCATCACTTACAGCCCATCGTGCAGGGCAAATGCAAAATGTTGCCGGGCCGGGGTGCAAAGGGTGTTTACTTTATTCAATTATTAATGTAAATGTATTAGATCAAGCGCAGAGAATTAGGCAGAATAAAAATACAAAAGCATATTAATTTTTTTTAAATAATTTTGTTTTTCTCGCGCCCTAGACGACCACCTAGTTCGCCGACACACACACACACAACAACCTTACATTTTGGGGTTTTACGCAATGTATAGTTTCATTTATCTCACACACGTGTTGTGTTGACGTACAGTTTGGTCACAGTTTATTTATATCACCCTCACCCCACTTTTGACCTATTTTTAAAAACATTTTATAACATGTTGAAAGTGTGTAGGTGTTGAACTGCTTCCTGTTTTCTAAACTGTCCTCCAGTCACATGAATGTTAAACTGTTGACAGATGCACATTTCTTACACAGTCTAATAACAAAACCAAAAGGCCCTTTTTTCATCCAGATCAATCTCAAACCCTTTATTGGAGAACGTCCTGATTTTATGATGTTACGCAGCTGTTTTGTAAATGAAAATAGAACCATTAACTTGCAGCTTGTTGTAGAATCGGAGGATGAAATATTATAATATATGTATTCTTGTCACACAGCACATCGTGACATTTGGTCTCTGCTTTTAACCCAACCTAGTTCTTATTTTGTATATTTTATTATCAAGAATAGCATTTAACATTTTATTTTGCTACATAATATTTATATACGGACAAACATGTTTATTTAAATAACGGTGATGTCTAAATCATAAAAATAATGAAATAATATATCTGCCCAATCACTGAAAATAAATATAAAATAAATAATTTGGGGGGCACCAAATCATAATCTCGCCTAGGGCACCAACATGTCTAGGGCCGGCCCTGGCAGCGCCCCTCCAGATCTGGCGCCCTAGGCGACCTCCTAGTTCGCCAGTGCCAATGGCCGGCCCTGTGTGTGTGTGTGTGTGTGTGTGTGTGTATGTTTGTGTGTGAAGAAGTTAACTTGATTCCCTTACAGTTAGATAAGACAAAGTGTGTGTGTTTGTGTGTGTGTGTGTGTGTGTGTGTGTGTGTGTGTGTGTGTGTGTGTGTGTGTGTGTGTGTGTGTGTGTGTGTGTGTGTGTGTGTGTGTGTGTGTGTGTGTGTGTGTGTGTGTGGTTGCATCAGGCTGCTCTCCATATGATTTAGAGTCACGGATGGTTTACATGACGGTGAGTGTTCACTTCCTATTTTTCTCCTCTCTCACACACACACACACACACACACACACACACACACACACACACACACACACACACACACACACACACACTCCAGCATCCAGTGTTCAGAGAGCATGAAGCTCATCCCAGAGGATATCATCACGGCCGTCAGGTAAAAACTGATTATCTTTTGTAATTAATCTCTAATTGAGATGGAACTAATTGAAATGATTGATCCGTCTCTCTCGGGTTGATTATGTTGTTTGTGTAGATAAAGTTTAGTTACTTTCAAAATGATCTGTTATGGGAAATACGTGGTTAAAAGAGGCAGCATTTCTCCTATAAAGGACAAATCATTTCACACTACCGTTCTGGGTTAAAGTAAAAACATTTTAACTGATTTCAAATGCATACTTTTCTTCTGAATGAAGGGTTAACTGGTTCTAAAGACACATTGTAACACCTTTTGCCTCAAGTTTGTAATTTGGGATATTGAGCTTTACAAATATAGTTGCCTTGATTTTTTTATTTTGTGTGTTGGTTTAGTTGTTTTCCATGTCTTTGAGTTTATTTTTGTTTCCTTGTTGTGTCTTTTTGTAGTCATGTTCAGTCTCTTGTTGTCATTTTGTGTCTTTTAGTGGTTATTTTGAGTTTCTTTGTAGTTGTTTGGCATCTCGTTGTAGTCCTTATGTGTCTCTTTTAAGTTTTTTAACTATTTTTGCATCTCATTGAACTTGTTTTAAAGTTGATGAAAATATGATACAAGGTAATAATTCTGAAGAGAGTCAAAACTTTGAGAAATAATTCTGAGAAAAATTGGAAATTTGAGAAAATTCTAAAATCTGAGAAATATTGAAAATACTGAGCAAAAATAAATATTTCTGAGAAAAAAGTAAAAATTCTAAGAAAAGTAAAAAAAAAACCTGAAACAAGTTCGTAATTTGGGAATTAAGCAATCTAAATATAGTTGCCTTGTTTTTCCATCTCTTGTTATTTTGTCTTTTTTTAGGTTATTTAGAGGTTTTTTTAGTTGTTCTCTTTGTAGTCAAAATGTGTCTCTTTTAAGTTGTTTATTTATTATATGTGTGTCTTTTTAGCAGTTCAGTGTTTATCCATGTTCATTTGCATATTTTTAGTCTTTTCGTATCTTGTTATAGCGGTTTTCTGTATATTTGTAGTCTTTAAGTGTATCGTAATACTTCTCTTCTGAAACTGGTTCTTACACTGGGTCTTAAAACAGATTTTAAAACCCTTTGATGCAAGTTCATAATTTGGGATATTGAGCTTTATTATTTAGTTGCCTGGACATTGTGAGGAGAATCTCCTGGAAGCAGCCAGGAAATTGCAAAAATAGACATTCAACTTGGTGGTTAGTATACCAACTGGTAATTCTGAGAAAATGATACAAATTCTGAGAAAATATTAATATTACACATTTCTGAGAAAATATTACAAATTCTAACTAAAGTAAAAACTGAGAACATTTTGAAGTCTGAGAAAAAAATAATATTCTGAGAAATAATGAGAATTCTGAGAAAATTCTAATTTCTAAGAAACAGCAAAGGTTCTGAGAAAAAGTAAACATTTTAGAAAATATTGAAATTCTGAGAAAAAGTCAAAATACTTAGAAAAAAGTAACATTCTGAGAAAAGTCAAAATTCTCGAAAACCCATTTAGTTTGTCTAAACGGAGTTTGCAGGATTCAGCCTCTCTCTCTTTCCTGTTTCCTCAGATCCTCCTCCTGCAGACAGGTGTTAAGCTCCGCCCTCCTCCACCTGTGGGATGTGTTCTCAGCTCCTGCTCCTCAGGGCAGAAACCTTCTCACGCTGCTGGTTCTCTGCTTCAGCCTCGCCCTGCTGACCGGCCTCCTGATGCTCCTCTGGCTCTCAGACTCCCTCAGATACTCCTCACAAACCTGCCTGCTGACCTCCAGCATCTACAGGTCTGAATGAATGCCTCAGAAACCTGCCTGCTGACCTCCAGCATATACAGGTCTGAATTAATCTATCAGAAACCTACCTGCTGACCTCCAGCATCTACAGGTCTGAATTAATGCCTCAGAAACCTGCCTGCTGACCTCCAGCATCTACAGGTCTGAATTAATGCCTCAGAAACCTGCCTGCTGACCTCCAGCATCTACAGGTCTGAATTAATGCCTCAGAAACCTGCCTGCTGACCTCCAGCATCGACAGGTCTGAATTAATGCCTCAGAAACCTGCCTGCTGACCTCCAGCATCGACAGGTCTGAATTAATGCCTCAGAAACCTGCCTGCTGACCTCCAGCATCGACAGGTCTGAATTAATGCCTCAGAAACCTACCTGCTGACCTCCAGCATCTACAGGTCTGAATTAATGCCTCAGAAACCTGCCTGCTGACCTCCAGCATCTACAGGTCTGAATTAATGCCTCAGAAACCTGCCTGCTGACCTCCAGCATCTACAGGTCTGAATTAATGCCTCAGAAACCTGCCTGCTGACCTCCAGCATCGACAGGTCTGAATTAATGCCTCAGAAACCTGCCTGCTGACCTCCAGCATCGACAGGTCTGAATTAATGCCTCAGAAACCTGCCTGCTGACCTCCAGCATCTACAGGTCTGAATTAATGCCTCAGAAACCTGCCTGCTGACCTCCAGCATCGACAGGTCTGAATTAATGCCTCAGAAACCTGCCTGCTGACCTCCAGCATCTACAGGTCTGAATTAATGCCTCAGAAACCTGCCTGCTGACCTCCAGCATCGACAGGTCTGAATTAATGCCTCAGAAACCTGCCTGCTGACCTCCAGCATCTACAGGTCTGAATTAATGCCTCAGAAACCTGCCTGCTGACCTCCAGCATCTACAGGTCTGAATTAATGCCTCAGAAACCTGCCTGCTGACCTCCAGCATCGACAGGTCTGAATTAATGCCTCAGAAACCTGCCTGCTGACCTCCAGCATCTACAGCTCTGAATTAATGCCTCAGAAACCTGCCTGCTGACCTCCAGCATCTACAGGTCTGAATTAATCTATCAGAAACCTGCCTGCTGACCTCCAGCATCGACAGGTCTGAATTAATGCCTCAGAAACCTGCCTGCTGACCTCCAGCATCTACAGGTCTGAATTAATGCCTCAGAAACCTGCCTGCTGACCTCCAGCATCTACAGGTCTGAATTAATGCCTCAGAAACCTGCCTGCTGACCTCCAGCATCTACAGGTCTGAATTAATGCCTCAGAAACCTGCCTGCTGACCTCCAGCATCGACAGGTCTGAATTAATGCCTCAGAAACCTGCCTGCTGACCTCCAGCATCGACAGGTCTGAATTAATGCCTCAGAAACCTGCCTGCTGACCTCCAGCATCTACAGGTCTGAATTAATGCCTCAGAAACCTGCCTGCTGACCTCCAGCATCGACAGGTCTGAATTAATGCCTCAGAAACCTGCCTGCTGACCTCCAGCATCTACAGCTCTGAATTAATGCCTCAGAAACCTGCCTGCTGACCTCCAGCATCTACAGGTCTGAATTAATCTATCAGAAACCTGCCTGCTGACCTCCAGCATCTACAGGTCTGAATTAATGCCTCAGAAACCTGCCTGCTGACCTCCAGCATCTACAGGTCTGAATTCTGAGAAAAAATCTATTAGAAAATATTTAAAAAATCTAAGAAAATAAAAAATTCTGAGAAAAGCGAAAATTCTGAGAAAATATAAAAAATTCTTAGAAAAGTAAAAATTCAGAGAAAACAAACAAAATTCAGAGAGAAAATGAAAAATTAGAAATTCTGAGAAAAAGTCAAAATTCTTAGAAAGTATACAAATATTGGAAGAAAAGTCAAAATTCTTATAAAAAGTCAAAATTCGTAGAAAAAAGTCAAAATTCGAAGAAAACTTGGAAAAAATTGAAATTCTGAGAAAAAGTCAAAAATCTGATGAAAAGTCATTAGAAGTCTAAACATTGAGAAATGTCAGAAATCTGTAATACATTTGTATCAGAAGTAATAAGTAAGTTCTGAATTCTGACTTTCTTAATTCTTCTTTATTTCCAGCTTACTGCTCTCTCTCCTCTCTTCACAGCGTGTCCTTCTTCCTGCTGAAACAATAAAAAACAATTCTTAGAAAAGTCAAAATTCTTAGAAAAGTCAAAATTCTTAGAAAATACATAAATGTATAAGTAGAATAAAAATTCTGAGAAAAAGGTCAAAATTCTTAGAAAAGTAAAAACATTCCTAGAAGATTAAAAATTCTTAAAAAATTCAAAATTCTTATAAAAAAAATGTAATTCCAAGAAAAGTAAAAACTCTGAGAAAAACGTAAAAATTCGGCAAAAATAATTCGGAGAAAAAGTCTAAACATTGAAAACAGTCAAAAATCTGTGAAAACTTTTTTCTCCGAAGTAAAAAAGGGAAACAAATGTTTAGAGTTCTGACTTTCTTTATTTCCTAGTGTTGAAATCTGCTCTTTCTCGTCTCCTCACAGCGTGTCCATCTTCCTGCTGTCCTCCCTGATCCCCCCCCTGCGGTGCGTCCTCACGCTCTCCCTCCCCACCGTCTGCACCCGGCAGGGCCGAAAGCTCCTCCTCACGGCCTCCGTCATGATCCTGGTCCTCAACGTGATCCCAAACATCTCCTCCAACGTAGGCTCCGTCGCTCGAATCCTAAAGTGCACGGCCGAGGGTTTCACCAGGACTCTTCTGAACTCCTCAGAACCTCTGAATGCAGCCAAGAAAGATCTGGTTCTGGAGACTATTAAAGTCCGGAGGGAGGATTTGAGCCTTGTGACCAACCTGAGAAAGTTGGATCTCTTCACTCACGTTGATTTGTCGGCAGTTAAAAGCAGGTTCGGGAAAATTATCGTCATTTTTTGTCTTTTTGTTGTCATTTTTTGTCTGGTTTAAGTTGTTGTTCATGTCTTTGTAGTCTTTACGTTATTTTTGTTGCCATGTTGTGTCTTTTTTGTAGTGATTTTTTGTCTATTTGAAGTTGTTTTATTTGATTTTGTAGCCTTTTTGTGTCTCTGTGTAGTCATTATGTGTCTCTTTGTAGTCATTATGTGTCTCTGTGTAGTCATCGTGTGTCTCTGTGTAGTCATCGTGTGTCTCTGTGTAGTCATCATGTGTCTCTGTGTAGTCATCATGTGTCTCTGTGTAGTCATCATGTGTCTCTTTGTAGTCATCGTGTGTCTCTGTGTAGTCATCGTGTGTCTCTTTGTAGTAATTATGTGTCTCTGTGTAGTCATCGTGTGTCTCTGTGTAGTCATCGTGTGTCTCTGTGTAGTCATCGTGTGTCTCTGTGTAGTCATCGTGTGTCTCTGTGTAGTCATCGTGTGTCTCTGTGTAGTCATCGTGTGTCTCTGTGTAGTCATCGTGTGTCTCGTTGTAGTCATCGTGTGTCTCTGTGTAGTCATCGTGTGTCTCTGTGTAGTCATCGTGTGTCTGTGTAGTCATCGTGTGTCTCTGTGTAGTCATCGTGTGTCTCTTTGTAGTAATTATGTGTCTCTGTGTAGTCATCGTGTGTCTCTGTGTAGTCATCATGTGTCTCTGTGTAGTCATCGTGTGTCTCTGTGTAGTCATCGTGTGTCTCTGTGTAGTCATCGTGTGTCTCTGTGTAGTCATCGTGTGTCTCTGTGTAGTCATCGTGTGTCTCGTTGTAGTCATCGTGTGTCTCTGTGTAGTCATCGTGTGTCTCTGTGTAGTCATCGTGTGTCTCTTTGTAGTCATCGTGTGTCTCTGTGTAGTCATCGTGTGTCTCTGTGTAGTCATCGTGTGTCTGTGTAGTCATCGTGTGTCTCTGTGTAGTCATCGTGTGTCTCTGTGTAGTCATCGTGTGTCTCGTTGTAGTCATCGTGTGTCTCTGTGTAGTCATCGTGTGTCTCTGTGTAGTCATCGTGTGTCTCTGTGTAGTCATCGTGTGTCTCTGTGTAGTCATCGTGTGTCTCTGTGTAGTCATCGTGTGTCTCGTTGTAGTCATCGTGTGTCTCTGTGTAGTCATCGTGTGTCTCTGTGTAGTCATCGTGTGTCTCTGTGTAGTCATCGTGTCTCTGTGTAGTCATCGTGTGTCTCTGTGTAGTCATCGTGTGTCTCTTTGTAGTCATCGTGTGTCTCTGTGTAGTCATTATGTGTCTCTTTGTAGTCATCATTAGTCTCTGTGTAGTCATCGTGTGTCTCTGTGTAGTCATCATGTGTCTCTGTGTAGTCATCGTGTGTCTCTTTGTAGTCATCGTGTGTCTCTGTGTAGTCATCGTGTGTCTCTGTGTAGTCATCGTGTGTCTCTGTGTAGTCATCGTGTGTCTGTGTAGTCATCGTGTGTCTCTGTGTAGTCATCGTGTGTCTCTGTGTAGTCATCGTGTGTCTCTGTGTAGTCATCGTGTGTCTCTGTGTAGTCAGCATGTGTCTCTGTGTAGTCATCATTAGTCTCTGTGTAGTCATCGTGTGTCTCTGTGTAGTCATCATTAGTCTCTGTGTAGTCATTATGTGTCTCTTTGTAGTCATCATTAGTCTCTGTGTAGTCATCGTGTGTCTCTGTGTAGTCATCGTGTGTCTCTGTGTAGTCATCGTGTGTCTCTGTGTAGTCATCGTGTGTCTCTTTGTAGTCATCGTGTGTCTCTTTGTAGTCATCGTGTGTCTCTGTGTAGTCATCGTGTGTCTCTGTGTAGTCATCGTGTGTCTCTGTGTAGTAGGGATGTGCATCTCCATCACTGAGGCCGATGCGATGCGCATCTCGATACGCTGCCACGATACGATACATTAACGATACATTTGAAACACCAGGCGATGCGATACGATACGATTCACCCCTGTTGCGATACAGTTCGATACGATTTGATTCAACATTATGCGATTCGGTGCGATACGATGCGATTCAACACGATGCAACAATAATGATACTTCAATTTGGTACGACAGAGGATTTTTGTTTTATTCCTTATATGCAGCAAATCATACATTAACAAAAAAGTGCTTTACATATTTGGTACTGCACATCCCATCATGCCGTTTATTTTTTTACCTTTAAAAGCTCTCCAGAGTACAATTGTATAACACCTCACAGTTAAACAATGTAAGGATGCATTGCTCATGATTAACAATGTGCAAATAACAGCTACCATAGAGCAATGCCCATACAGCTGCCAGCCTGATGTGCTTAACACTCATTCATAGGCTAACTCACCAGTGAGCAGAAAGCGGTGGGTTCTATATGAACAATAAATAATACAAATAACCTTTCACAAACAGGTATTTCATAACTGCTTACAGTGAGGAATACATTTAAATTATTATTGGCCGTCACAGACTGCTGTAAACTAAACACCACTCTCTCTGACAGAACACCTCACTGAGTGATTTAACTCATATGTCTAACTTTGAGGTTTCTCTTTTCAGCCGCAGACCCCATGTCGACTCTTTATGTGCGTCGCTAAGTTCCTCGTACTACTTGTGTACTTTAAATCGGCTCTGCATCGTTAACAATTTGCGAGCGATTTTTCAAGTTGACCGTCTGTGCCGCGCACATATACCATCAGGACGTTACTGATGGGGTGCGGCTGCGGAGTGATACTGTGTGTATGCAAGCCCGCATCTAGGACGGATCTATGTATCATGGCTGTAGACCTGTTAAGTAATAAAGATACCTCATACAAAAGTCTACGGATACCTTATTACTCTCCATGACCTGCGGTCAACTATATAGCCTAGCATAAAGGACTATTACACCGTCTTTCTTGAACAATCCGAAGTGTTACCAAACGTTTGATTTGTAGGTATTTTTCGGTGCGCTGTGTTTCTCTTTCTCCTCGACTTCCGTGTGTGTTGATAACTGAGACTCTTGGCCTCCGTAGTGGCGAAGCAAATATCAAAGATCGTCTCTGCTGAGCGTTGACAAGATTAGGGGATTTTATATGAATGAATCGGTTTTTTACCGATGCAAAGACGCTACGCAATCGATGCATCGCGAGTTCAACCCGGTTCAACCCAAACTGTAGCCGATGTGCACTCTTTCAACCGGTGCACTCGCATCTTGAACGTTTATGCCGGTGCACCGATGCGAATCGGTGAATCTTAACATCTCTACTGTGTAGTCATCGTGTGTCTCTGTGTAGTCATCGTGTGTCTCTGTGTAGTCATCGTGTGTCTCTTTGTAGTCATCGTGTGTCTCTTTGTAGTCATCGTGTGTCTCTGTGTAGTCATCGTGTGTCTCTTTGTAGTCATCGTGTGTCTCTGTGTAGTCATCGTGTGTCTCTGTGTAGTCATCGTGTGTCTCTGTGTAGTCATCGTGTGTCTCTGTGTAGTCATCGTGTGTCTCTGTGTAGTCATCATGTGTCTCTGTGTAGTCATCATGTGTCTCTATGTAGTCATACTGTGTCTCTATGTAGTCATCGTGTGTCTCTTTGTAGTCATCGTGTGTCTCTTTGTAGTCATCGTGTGTCTATTTGTTGTCATCGTGTGTCTCTTTGTAGTCATCATGTGTCTCTATGTAGTCATCGTGTGTCTCTTTGTAGTCATCGTGTGTCTCTGTGTAGTCATCGTGTGTCTCTTTGTAGTCATCGTGTGTCTCTATGTAGTCATCATGTGTCTCTTTGTAGTCATCGTGTGTCTCTGTGTAGTCATCGTGTGTCTCTATGTAGTCATCGTGTGTCTCTTTGTAGTCATCGTGTGTCTCTTTGTAGTCATCGTGTGTCTCTGTGTAGTCATCGTGTGTCTCTGTGTAGTCATCGTGTGTCTCTTTGTGTTCATCGTGTGTCTCTTTGTGTTCATCGTGTGTCTCTTTGTGTTCATCGTGTGTCTCTTTGTGTTCATCGTGTGTCTCTTTGTGTTCATCGTGTGTCTCTTTGTGTTCATCGTGTGTCTCTTTGTGTTCATCGTGTGTCTCTTTGTAGTCATACTGTGTCTCTATGTAGTCATTGTGTGTCTCTTTGTAGTCATCATGTGTCTCTATGTAGTCATCATGTGTCTCTTTGTAGTCATACTGTGTCTCTATGTAGTCATCATGTGTCTCTGTGTAGTCATCGTGTGTCTCTTTGTAGTCATCATGTGTCTCTTTGTAGTCATACTGTGTCTCTATGTAGTCATCGTGTGTCTCTTTGTAGTCATCGTGTGTCTCTGTGTAGTCATTGTGTGTCTCTTTGTAGTCATCATGTGTCTCTTTGTAGTCATACTGTGTCTCTATGTAGTCATCATGTGTCTCTTTGTAGTCATCGTGTGTCTCTATGTAGTCATCATGTGTCTCTTTGTAGTCATACTGTGTCTCTATGTAGTCATCGTGTGTCTCTTTGTAGTCATCGTGTGTCTCTGTGTAGTCATTGTGTGTCTCTTTGTAGTCATCATGTGTCTCTTGTAGGTTCGGGCAGATCATCGCGCAGATAGAGGGCGACTTCTCCCACGCCAGAAACACTCTGAAACACTACAAGCTGCTGTCGAACCGCGTTCTTGCCGCCATGTTTGTCGCCGCGCTGATATTTGAATCTGCTCGTTACCTGAAGTCTTACCTGGGATCCGTTCAGTTCGATAATGAACACGTCTCTAAGGAGGACGAGGCCGATCGTAAAGGTTGTCCCACGAGCTGCAGGATGAGCGGTCAGGAGTTCACTTCCTGCTTCCTGTCTCTGCTCGTGGTCACGTTGTATTTCATGGCGATAACGTTGGTGGTCGCTCTGGATCACGTCGTGTTTCTGATCGTTCAGGCCGCGCTGCCGTGGGTCCTGGAGTTCCCACCGACGACGGCCAGCATCAGTGTCGATTATAAGGTAAAACGTGGTTATTAACATCGATTTAGAGTCATTTTGTAACTCTGTCATTTTGTTTTTGTTTGTTGTCTTCAAGTGTCTTGTTGAAGTTGTTTTCCATGTCTTTGTAGTCTTTTAATTTATTTTTGTGGTCATTTTCTGTCTCTTGTTGTTATTTTTTGTCTTTTTGAGGTTATTTTGAGTTTGTTTGTAGTTGTTTGCAACTCTTTGTAGTCATTATGTGTCTCTTTGTTGTAATTGTGTTTATATTAAGAGTCATGTTGTAACTCTGAATGGTCATTTTGTTTTTGTTTGTTGTCTTCAAGTGTCTTTGTTGTCTTTGTGTCCCTGTATAAAAGCATCAGCTAAATGAAATGTAATGTTTAACGTTTTTTTTTGGTCGTCATTCTGTGTCTTTTTGAAGTTGTTTTGAATCTATTTTAAGTTATTTTATGTATTTTTGCATCTCGTTGTTTTCTGTGTCTTTTTAGTAGTTCAGAGTGTTGTTGTAGTTATTTTGTATCTTTTTGTCGTCAATCTGTGTCTTTTATTTGAAGTGGTTTTCTGTGATTTTGTAGCCTTTTTTAAATCTTGTTGTAGTCATGTTGTTTCTTTTGAGGTCATTATGTGTCTCTTTGAAGTTGTTTATGTTATTTTTGCATCTCATTTGAGTTGTTTTCTGTGTCTATTTAGTAGTTCAGTATGTCTCTATGTTAATTTAGCATATTCTTTTGTCTTTTTGGATCTTGTTATAGTGGTTTTCTGTATGTTTGTAGTCTTTAAATGTATCGTTGTGGTGTTTTCGTGTCTTTTTATAGACATTTTCAGTCTCTTTGTAGTTATTGTTCTTGTGATCGTTTTCTATCCATTTATGTTCATTTTCTGTGATTTTCCATCTCGTTGAAGTCAGTTTGAGACTTTCTGAATGTTTCTCCGTGTCTTTTTGAAGTCCTTTTGGGTCCTTTGTAGTTGTTTTATGTCTTCTTGTAGCCTTTGTGTCTCTTTGAGGTTATAATGAGTCACTTAGTAGTTGTTCAGCATCTCTTAGTCATTATGTGTGTTTTTGAAGTTATTTATGTGTTTTTGCATCTCATAGTTGTTTGTGTGTCTTTTCAGTAGTTCAATGTGTATCTATGTTCATTTAGCATCGTTTTGTATCTTGTTGTAGTGAATTTCTGTATGTTTGTAGTCTTTAAATGAATCATTGTGGTGTTTTAGTTTGTTTTTGCTGTCAATCTGTGTCTTTTTATAGATATTTCTGCCTTATTTTGTGTCTTCTTGTTATCGTTTCCATTTATGTTCATTTTCTGTGATTTTTCATCTTGTTGAAGTCAGTTTGGGACTTTTTGAACTCGTGTTTCTCTGTGTCCTTCTGGGTCGCTTTGTAGTTGTTTTGCATCTTTTTGATCATTATTGTCTGTCTGTAGTTATTTATAATCTATACATCTTAGCAGTCATTTTGCATCTCTTTAAGACATTTTGTGACTTTGTTGTGGTCGAGTGTCTCTTAATGTTGTGTATGTAGGTTTCTTTGTGGTTGTGTTGTTGTGTCTTCGCCTGTCCACAGCTGCAGTATCTTCTTCCTGGTTATTTGAACTCTCTCTTGTTTCTTTTCTAACCTCCTGGCAGGTGAAATGGTTCCCTCCGGCCCTCTGTCCTGATCCCAGAGTTGTGCTTCAGTCGGGAGCTCACACACTTCCACAGAGACTACAGCTGGACCTTTGACCCCGAGCCCTCCCTGTGCGAGGCGTCCGTCGCCCCCCCCAGCCCGGGCGTCTCCCTGCTGCTCGGCTTCCTCTGGATCCTCAGCTACCTCCTCGTCTTCATCGAGGTCTACGCCCGCCGGCTGAGAAGGAACATCTCAGCGTCCTTCTTCAGAGAGCAGGAGGAGAGGAGGAGGGAATACCGGAGGGAGAAGGAAGTCCAAGAGGAGCAGAGAAAACAGAAACACGTCACGTCTGTTCTGGTTCGGTGAAAGAGTGACACATACATGCTTTTGTTTCCCTGTAAATGTTCCTCTTTGATATCAGACATCTCTCTGCCTGTACACACAAACTGAAAGATTGACAATAAAGTTGACTTTGAATTTTGACACTTACAATTTTGTCTTGCACTTTGTTTTGTTTCTATTCTGTCTCTTTTAAGATCAGAGGTATTTTATTGATCCCAAGGTTTGACATGTTTGCTTCAACGTTCTCTTGTGTCTTTTCTGTCTCTATTGTGACGACAGATAAGATAACATAAGAGGTTGCAGCTGCATAAAAAACTACAAAACAATACAAGGCATTGGACATAATAATACATTATATTTCTATAGCGCTTTTTAACCCAAAGACGCTTCACATTACGAGGGAGGGTAGACAAACAAGGACACGCAAGAGGTGAAGAGGTGGGTTTTGAGGCGGGACTGGATCAGGGCGAGGGACTAAAGGTGTTTCTCAATCTCAAGTACGCTTGCTTGGTAGCACATGTCTTCCGAGTCACTTCCTTCAGAAGCGAGGCACGAATCCTTCCTGGCATTCGGAAAACAAAGAGTGGAACAGGCGAGCAAGTGTGCAGGTGTGCGTCATATGAGAGGCCCCGCCTTACATTTTCCGCCACAGATTTGGGGAAATTGGTCCGTGCGCAAAGCATTGTGGGGATTTGAAGTACGCGAAGTCTACTCATGTGCAGCCTCGAAATTACCCCCAAACCAAGGACGCAGCCTCAGTGGAATTCCAAGTATGCTGGAGATTGGAACAGTCCTGCTGCGCCACTTGATGACGCAGCATCCTTGAAATATTGGCTTGGAAGCCAGTATCCTCGAGATTGAGAAACGGCCAGAGAAACACCCTCAGACTCATGGAGGTCTTGGGGGAGGGAGGTCCAGAGCTTCGGACTTGGGGATGGAAAGCGAACCGGCTGAGGTGGATCTGAGGGTCCGGGGGGGGGTGGTAGAGGATGAAGAGGTCAGTGAGGTAGGGGGGGGGGGGGGGCTTTGTAAGTGAGGACCAGGAGTTTGTACACAAGTAGAAATTAAGGAGTAGAAATAAACAATACTAGAAATTAAACATCTCAAAATAGAATTAAAACAGCATTAAAAAGTAGTAAATATACAGTAGACCGTGAAGATACAACATCTATCAACTCTGACTATAAAACACTATTGAAGGCTTTAGACACGATATGAAGCAGGATGTTTATACATTATTTACATCGTGCGCTATTTGTATGGTTTTAGGTTTTATACCCTTCTGTTCTGACTCTCAGCCATTTTGTGATAACCGTGACGCTGTGGTTACAGGATGCAGAGAAGAGGCTGCAGACCTTCACACACCCAGGCTGTAGGACTGATTGTTTCAGGCTGTGCATCACGTGTTATCTTTATGATAAGTGTAGAAACTATAGATCGACAGATGAAACATCCTGCGTATCGACACCTTTCTGCAGGCGAGCCTCACACTGAAACCTGATGGGCTTTTATAGATGTAACATCGGCTCAATATGCCTCGACAGAAACACACCTGCTCGTGTTTAACTGTATATAAATAAATATATGTTTGCACACACAAAGCTGCATGGAATCCAGGTCACTATGAATTACTGCACTTTATTCTTTATTCTCACCTAAGTGTGTCTGCTGCGTGTATTTGTTGTCGTATGTTGTGATGTTTTTGTTTTGATGACACCTTTTAAAAAGGGAGAAGCTTTTCTTTCTTTCATTGTACATGTAATGACTTTAAATGATTCTATTCTACAATGCAGAAGGGGCAAAGCCTCCTAATGTAAGGATACAAACAAACCAACCAGGGTTGTTGGTTGTTCCTAGAGTCTCTAAAAGTACAATGGGAGCCAGAGCCTTTTCTTATCAAGCTCCACATTTGTGGAATCAGCTTCCAGTTTGTGTTCGGGCGGCAGACACCCTATCCGTTTTTAAGAGTGCGCTTAAGACCTTCCTTTTTGATAAAGCTTATAGTTAGGGCTGATTAGATTCAGCCCCTAGTTTTGCTGATATAGGCTTAGTTTGTCGGGGGACATCTTACTTCTTCCTTCTCTCTGTCTATACCTGTGTACTCTCATGTTCCGATTAACCCAGCTTCCCCAAATGTCTTTCTTTTTGGTGTCTATATACGCCGGGATCCGGAGTCATGGATGATCCTGCGCTCCTCTGTCCTGCATCGCGAGCCCTGGATCTTGAGTCGTGGCTGTGGTCCTGGATCATAGGTCCTGGATGGATATCCTCGTGGATTCATCTTCCTATTATACACACATGCATTTCCAAACATTTGGACTACCTATGTTGTAAATGTATTATCTTTTCAATTTACACACGGCATCTATTGCACGTCTGTCCGTCCTGGGAGAGGGATCCCTCCTCTGTTGCTCTCCCTGAGGTTTCTCCCATGTTCCCTTTAAACTGTGGGTTTTCTCTGGAAGTTTTTCCTTGTACGATGTGAGGGTCTAAGGACAGAGGGTCTAAGGACAGAGGGTCTAAGGACAGGGGGTCTAAGGACAGAGGGTCTAAGGACAGAGGGTCTAAGGACAGAGGGTCTAAGGACAGAGGGTCTAAGGACAGAGGATGTCGTATTGTCATACTGATATTCTGTACAAACTGTAAAGTCCACTGAGACAAATGTAACATTTGTGATATTGGGCTATAAAAAAACATTGATTGAAACCATTATAAAGAAGTTGTTTATCTTAGCGTGTATGAAATGTGTTGTGATATCATCCGTGTTGTTGTTGTTGTTGAACTGTATGTGTTCTGTGTTGACCTGCAGGAAATTAGTAAACGTCTATAATCTGGTACGAAGCATCTTATATCTGTTTCTTTTTGAACATGGTCCCTGATAACTAAACCAGTAAGCTATTTCTTTATTCTACTAATTCATCCAAAAAAGTAGAACTCATACACAGCGATGAACACAATGAGTAGAAGCGGGAGGGCTGAAGCTCTGCTTGTGGGAAGTAGCCCTCCCGTGAATCCCCCTAACACAACATCGGCATTATTGCATCAAAAACGTATAGAAATTAGAAATGAAGGAAACTGGAGAGAAAATAAATAAAAGTTAGTGGAAGAAAATAATTGATGCATATATACAAGAAACATAAGTAGATCAAATATGAAGATATGCATCCCTAGATACGGTCTCATAGAACCATTCCCATATCTTTAGGCTCCTGTTGTTGGACGTCTTCTAACACCACGGCATGATGGAGGTCCCCTGTGTTTCTCATCCATATAGACAGGTCTCAGATCCAGAGCCTGTAAGGAAACTAGACATAGGGTCATTTTCTGCACGTGTCAGAAGCAGTTTCAACTATCTTTTTTGAAAAGGAAAATACTATGTATAAATATATATTATGTACACATCCATCCATCCATCTTCTCCCGCTTATCCGTGGTCGGGTCGCGGGGGTAGCAGTTCCAGCAGAGAGCCCCAAACTTTCTTTTCCCTGGCATCAACCAGCTCTGACTGGGGGATCCCAAGGCGCTCCCAGGCCAACAAAGAGATATAATCCCTCCACCTGGTCCTAGGTCTACCCCTTGGTCTCTTCCCAGCTGGACGTGCCTGGAACACCTCCCTAGGGAGGCGCCCAGGTGGCATCCTAACTAGGTGCCCGAACCACCTCAACTGGCTCCTTTCAACGCGAAGGAGGAGCGGCTCAACTCCCAGTCCCTCCCTGATGACCGAACTTCTCACCTTATCCCTAAGGGAGACACCAGCCACCCTGTGGAGAAAACCCATCTCGGCCGCTTGTATCCGCGATCTCGTTCTTTCGGTCATGACCCATCCTTCATGACCATAGGTGAGGGTAGGAACCAAAATGGCCCGGTAGACAGAGAGCTTTGCCTTCTGGCTCAGCTCCCTTTTCGTCACAACGGTGCGGTAAAGCGACTGCAGTACCGCTCCCGCTGCTCCGATTCTCCGGCCCATCTCACGCTCCATTGTTCCCTCACTCGAGAACAAGACCCCGAGATACTTGAACTCCTTCACTTGGGGTAAGGACTCATTCCCTACTTGGAGTGGACAGTCCATCGGTTTCCTGCTGAGAACCATGGCCTCAGATTTGGAGGTGCTGATCCTCATCCCAGCCGCTTCACATTCACCCTCACCGGAAATGGGTCCGACTTCCTGCCGAGGACCCGGACACCGCTCTCGCTTTGGGAGTACAGAGATTGGATGGCCCTGAGTAGAGACCCCCTCACCCCATACTTCCGCAGCACCTCCCACAGTAACTCCCTGGGAACTCGGTCATACGCCTTCTCCAAGTCTACAAAACACATGTAGACCGGATAAGCGTACTCCCAGGCCCCCTCCAGGATCCTTGCGAGAGTAAAAAGCTGATCCGTCGTTCCACGACCAGGACGGAATCCGCATTGTATGTACACATGTACTTGGCAAATGAATGATAATAATAATATAAGCATATAAACATTGTGAACACTTTTTTTCACATTCATATGTTCACACATACACAAAATATACATAAGCATGTTCAGGTGTATAAGTGCACACTATTATCTTAATAACAAAAGCTGTTTTTCCTCATGTAATAAAACCCTGCTGTCTCTGTTCTGATACGTCCGGCCCACTAGAGGGCGCTCTGGAGCTTTGCACAGAAGGACATGAAGTCTTTAATAGATGAAATAAATCAAATCCAATAATTCACAAGTTTAATTTAATCTTTGCACTCTTTCTAAAAAAAAAAAAAGTCTGCAAAAGTCCTTTTTGATCAGCGCTTGAAACTCCCATGAGCCTCGGCAGTTTATTTGTAAACACGGTCTCTGAGTAATAATAGAAAAACCTCTTTATCTTCTATTTTTAATTCTGACTTTGTGTCCACGCCTCTCCGCCTCTCCGCCTCGCCGCCTCTCCGCCTCGCAGCTGAAGAAAGAGAGACAGGAGCTGTACATTATGCATGTGTTTCTGTTTCAATGCATCAGCTCACTAATGCGTGCACGGCTCAGCGTGTTGTTGTTCCAAACGCAGCGATCTGAATCATTCATTAGAGTCCAAATGCTTATTAATAAAGTGTAGCCTCTAACAGTCCCAATATCTAAGAAGCTTTAAAACACTGAGCCTAATGTTTACAAAGAGTGAACACATTCAATTCAATGAGGAAACTAAAGCAAATAACAATATACATGTTATGGAATTGTGTTTGATGACAAATGATGTAAAATAAATAATCTAGATATCATAGGACCCTAATGTTGAGCCACCTTTACCCTCTGATCTCAAAGTAACCGTAGAATACATCGAATATGTTCCTGCTGCTCAAAGAGGCTTTGAATGCAAGTAGAGAGAACATTGATGCATCCTCACAGTATATTTTCTACTTGATGCTGTTGTTTCTGGTATTGTTTATTTCTACTCTTTAATGTCTGCATGCCTTGTTTTGTTTTGTTGTTGTTTTTGCTGCTGCAACGCAAACATGTCCCAATTTGGGATCAATAAAGTATCTGTTATCTCATGATGCTCCACTGTACAGACTGGACTCCTCATTGTTTGAATAAGACTCAGTGGATGGTTGCTCTTTGTTTTACAGCATCTGCAGCGAAAGCTTTTCTGTGCATTAGACTCTGAAGGTGAATGGGGTAAACAAAAAGACTCACAGGTATCACTATGAAACTTTCCCACTTCATTACTGACATTAACACAACCATGTTTTGTATTACAAGTTCTCTGACAGGTTATGTTTAAATATGCTAATGAGGCATTCTGTTATTAAATATGAGCTCATTTGCATGCATTTCCGTCACAGAAAAGCGATCATTTGATAACGCAGGTCTTGTTTCATGTTGTTCAGATATTAGTCAAAGGTATATATCTCTTTGTATTGCTCCATAAATCAGAAGATACTGCCATAAAAATGTATTTTCTGCATGTTTTTTTAAACAGAAGCTCTGAGATTGTGTACGTTTGATAGACTGGGACATTAAGGACATGTGTGGTCGATAAAAGCTCAGAGAAAGTAGAAGAATTGTGAATGTTGACGTCTTTAAATGTCTGTTATGGCAGAATCCTTATTACAGCGTATTTCTGATATTCATTAAGGTCACATGGTAAGCCATATGATGTGTGTTACTGAGCTGGCTCACACGCAGTTACAGAGACAATGGTCCTTCTGAATTATCAATAGATGTGTTCATTTGAAGTGAGCTGACACCGAGGGCAGAGGAAGTTCAGAGAATCCTCAGGTTATAGAAACACTTAACCTTTGTTGAAATACAAGTGTAGCTTTCAGAGAGAAAAACATGTTACATTTGTGTAGCAGGCTGCATGATCACATGTGTGTGCGTTACACATGCGTAGGGAACATGTGTGTGCTCATTGCAGTGGCTAGCTGTATGATTGCTGTTGGGGGGCATGTCCGCGATTGGCTGCTAATGTTACTCTAGATTATTATTGTTGTTGCGCAACTGAATAATAATTCATCTCAACCAACGTCTGTGTTTGTGTTTTATTTATCTCTCTCGTGTTAAGGTTGGTGAGCCATACATTGCACATGTCCTCATTTAGTCCTCCCAGACTCCAAGTCTCAGAGATGTTTGCTAAACTTTAATATGCACATTTAAGAAGCTGTATGTCTACTCTCAGAGCATCTGGAGCTCAGCATGGTGAGGTAACTAAATGATGTTTGCTATAGTTGCACAAAAAGGCTCCACTTTGTATTTATTGCTATTTCAATCCAGCGGCTATCTGTGTCGAGGCTGATGTGTTGAATTGCCGGTTCTCCGCTCTGTCCTCGCAGTGATTACAGGGTTTACAGCCCGGCCTCGTGATGAAGAGGAGGGGGATTGATTTTTAAGTTGGTGTGTGTGAGGCGGTGTGTTGCAGGGAGGATGGGATAGTGTGTGTGAGGCGGTGTGTTGCAGGGAGGATGGGATAGTGTGTGTGAGGCGGTGTGTTGCAGGGAGGATGGGATAGTGTGTGTGAGGAGGTGTGTTGCAGGGAGGATGGGATAGTGTGTGTGAGGAGGTGTGTTGCAGGGAGGATGGGATAGTGTGTGTGAGGAGGTGTGTTGCAGGGAGGATGGGATAGTGGTGGTGAGAGGTGTGTTGCAGGGAGGATGGGATAGTGTGTGTGAGGCGGTGTGTTGCAGGGAGGATGGGATAGTGTGTGTGAGGAGGTGTGTTGCAGGGAGGATGGGATAGTGTGTGTGAGGAGGTGTGTTGCAGGGAGGATGGGATAGTGTGTGTGAGGAGAGAGGGAGAGATGAGGAGAATGGAAAGCGCTCAGCGGCTGATTTCACCTGAGAGCTGCCTCCTGCAAACCATGGTGAGCTGCATGTTTATTATACACGTCTATCTTCTTTACCTGTAATAAGATAAGAAGTCATTTATTGATCCTAATTTGGGAAATGTTTCTGTTGCAGCATAAAAGACATGGCATTGTACAATACGAATGAAAAAGACTAGAAATAAACAAGAACGTATAAAATATACATGTTGAAAAGTTATTATATACATAAGTGTGTGAGGGGTGGAATATTAAATATGAAACTGAATATATAAATGTAAAATTGGTAATGTTGGTTTTAGAGCAGTATGTATTTATCGATGTTAAAAAAAGGGACGGTTCGTCTGACTTTTTTCTGCAAATCAACAATCTTTTTTTATAAAAGCATCAGATGATGTCATAAAGTGCACCTTCGTCTCAGAGGACAAACAGGGCTTCACTTTTTCCATTTCACAGTCAATTAGATATTAATACATTACATTTAGCTGACGCTTTTATCCAAAGCGACTTACAATAAGTGCGTTCGACCAACAAGATACAAACTTGAAGAAAACAGAATCATATAAGTACATCAGGTTTCATAGAGCAAAACATTTCAAGTGCTACTCAACTGGCTTTAGATAAGCCAGTCCTTTGTTAGTATGTAAGTGCTCTGTTAGTATATAAGTCCTTTGTTAGTATATAAGTCCTTTGTTAGTATATAAGTCCTTTGTTAGTGTAAGTGCTTTTTTTCTTTTTTTCATTGTATTGCTCGAAGTGGAGTCGAAAGAGAAATCTTTACAGATTTAAAATCCTAAGCAGTCGCGCAGGTTCTGATCCATTGTGAACCGTCATTGCTTCTGTTCTGCGTTTCCTTAATTCCTTAATAATTAATTTAACTAAAATCACTTTATTCCAGATGTATTATCCTTTCCCAGAAATATGAAATGCTTGTTAAACCAGACTTTCCATTTTAAACGTGTTTACGGCCCATTACAAGGTGTATTTTGCTATTTTAATGCTGTATTATGTTTTATCATTTATTTATAGCGCATGTTGTTTCATGATGCAAAAAGCTGTGTGTTGTTCCTTCGCTGCAAAGCCTGACTAGGGACAAGATTTAAAATATATCTGTACAGACTCTTATCAAATCTAAAGACTACACATTGGTTAAGCCCCATAGCCCCCTGCTTTTTTTTCACGAAACTGTGTCTCAGGGCTTCTTAACATTTAATTAAGTATGAATGTGTCATACTCACTTAACGGGACGAAACTCAGCTAACTGACGATACGAGCCATTGTTACCGAAACAAAACACAAGTCTCACAAGAAGCGTCTAAATGAGCCCTGAGCGAAAGCGGGCTAATGCTACTTTCAGTCATAACGAGCAAAAACGATCTTTTATACTTCATACTATCTGCACAAATAACATATCATCTGAAAGCTGAGATTCCACAGATTCCATTGGTATAAGTCTCATCACTGCACTCACTGAGCTAGCAGCCAGAACAGAGCAAGAAAACAACATCCGTTTTTAAAACCATAACAATAATTACGTCTTACCTTGGCTGTTTTGTGATCAAAAGTTGTGTTCAAGGGAATAAAAACACTGCTCAAGGTTAATCCAATGTCTCTTAGTCACTTTAAAATTATTACTGATAATCTATCCTTACATATTTGTCAAAAACGGAGATTTCATATGCATGCTTGTGAGAGCTACAACCCAGCTTCCGGTTGCATGCATTCACCAATGGGTAATGCTTAGATGGATTTTAGGAACTTCCCCTTGATTCTATTGGCTCTAATGGTTCAAAACAAGTGTCAATCATCAAAATCGACCGAGGGGGTACAGAGATATGGAAAATCCACCCAAATGACCCCAGAAGTGGGTTTTTTTTTCTAAATCTGTCTAAAAAGGTCAAATGTCACTTGTTTTGCATCATTCTTGATACAGGGTACTTATTATATGTTATAGTTTGGATTCCTAAAGCTTGTAGTCTACCATCCCATCATTCAAGGGTGGTTCACTATAAGTAATGTTTTTTTTTGACGGAAACTATCATTTACATTTGTGTTACTATGTTCAATCTGAATTTACTTTCAAATAAAAAATATGAATTCTGACTCTTCTACATCCAACTCACAGGTTTATCATTGCTTTGAGACAAAAGATTATTAATTTAACCCTTTTAGAAGATATGGTCATTTGTTCTGGGAATGTTATTTTCGAGCCTGAGACCTGAAAAACAGTCTCGGGGCTTAACAGGTTGTTATTAATTAAATGATTTCTTACAGTGTGAATCTTAACAAAATGTTGAGTATAACTACGCTTTTAATATCAATAATTATTACTCTTATTATTTTAAATGTTCAATATTTTGTTATGATTGAGATTAGATAAGAAATTGATAATTTCTGTTATATCTGCAATAGCAGTGTTTGACCACTTGGGGGTAGTGGAAACAAGATGTGAACACAGCATTGACAATACATCTGAGTTGATTTTTAGCAAATCAGAGCATAGCCGTGTAATCGAGGTCCCACCCCTATAAATCCAACAGAGCCAATCCCAAGCTGAGCATGACTTGTTAGCATTAGCCACCTAGCTGCTACGTTAGCACCATGGTAGATGTATGGCTTGAAAGACAAAATAACTGACCATGATATCTATAAATTAAAAGAGACTGGTGACGGTTAAAGATAATTAAAGTGATATCTCCTCTGATGTCTTCCCCCCTTTGTAAAGCATCAAGTAACTGAAACAACCAAGCTTATGCAGGAGTGACAACAACTTTCTAAACCGAAAGAAACTATCTTTGGGAAATGTTGATGAGATGTGTAATTTGTTTGTTTTAGTTTGGCCCATTTCCCATAAATCTAGGAAGGGTTAATAGACAAAAAACAGATAAAAGCCTCAAACTGAATGAACCAACCCCAGTTCGATTGGTATTCCCTTTAGTCCAGATTCAAAACTAACATTATATGAAGAAAAGAAGTACATCTTCTCAAAACAACCCAGCAATAGTTTCATTGATCTTGAGAGTCAACACAAAAAACAAGTTTTTAGGAAAATATATAAAAACAGAGACATTGGTTTGTACCAATAAAACCTTCTGTAATTTCAAAGCAGTCCTTATATTTGTCATTGTTGTAAAAAGACTTGATGCTTCAGTGAAAAGATAGATTGCAGAGGGGGAATGTTTTTCTAAGTCCTGTTTGTTATATATTGATTTGCTATCCCTAATCCCTTCAAAACAAAACCAAATGATCAAAACCACCCTGCACCAGCTTGATTGATTTCCCCTGAAGTGTTTTCCTCACAGTCTTTATGTTTCTCTGTTTTGTTCTTCAGGATCCTTCAGTTTAGTGCGTCTGGAGAGAAACTGATCTGCGACACGATGGAGAACAACACCCCCGTGTTTCAGGACGCCTCTCCGGCTGTAAATCTGACAGAAATCCCCCTGAACCCTCTGGAAGAGCAGCTCGTCACCATCGTTCTGACCTCGCTCATCTGCGTGGTGGGGATAGCGGGGAACATCATGGTAGTGCTGGTGGTTCTGCGCACCAAACACATGGTGACGCCGACCAACTGCTACCTGGTCAGCCTGGCGTTGGCAGACCTGATGGTTCTGCTGGCTGCCGGCCTGCCCAACATCTCTGACGTCGTGGCCTTCTGGGTGTACGGACACACCGGATGCTTGTTCATAACGTACCTTCAGTACCTGGGCATCAACGTGTCATCCTGCTCCATCACCGCCTTCACCATCGAGCGCTACATCGCCATCTGCCACTCCATCAGGGCTCAGTTCATCTGCACCGTGTCCCGGGCCAAGAGGATCATCGCGGCGGTCTGGATCTTCACCTCGCTCTACTGCATCATGTGGTTCTTCCTGGTGGACACGGAGGAAACCGTCTACGCCAACGGAGTCGTGGTGACGTGTGGATACCGCGTCTCCCGCAGCTTCTACATGCCCATCTACTTCCTGGACTTCACCTTGTTCTACGTGATCCCGCTGGTCGTTGCCACGGTTCTGTACGGACTCATCGCCAGGATCCTGTTCATGAGCCCGCTGCCATCGCATCTGACGGACCGGGACGGGGGGGGGTCGGTGCACCAGGGGCACAACAACAGCACCAACAAGGGCGCCTTCTCCGCGAGAAAACAGGTACTGAACCACAGAGAGGGCAAAAGTACATCAGTTACTCAGGTAGAAGTACAGATACTCGTGTTTAAAAATACTCTGGTGAAAGTAGAAGTACTGACTAAACTTCTGTACTCAAGTAAAAGTAAAGAGGCTTTGAAATGTACTTCAGTAAAAAGTACCCATAACTAGCAGCTGTTTTAAAGAGTACCTGACCTCCCTTTATATCAATAGAACTATAATGTCATTGTTAGCTAATGAATGTTTCCATGCTGAACAACGGCAACATGACAACGTTTCCATTGGTCCCTCTTCTTTAGAGAAGACCAGGAAATGATGGATACACGGATCGTGTTCAAATCAATAGGCACGCAATGACTCTAAAGAATAATGATCACGCATCAAACACACATTTAGACTAAAGGACCAGCTGTTTGGAAAATGAGAGAAGTAGAAGTACAGGTATTTGAGTTCAACATGTAAGAAGTAGAAAGTACAGGTATTTGTGTTCAACATGTAAGAAGTAGAAAGTACAGGTATTGAGTTCAACATGTGAGAAGTAGAAAGTACAGGTATTTGAGTTCAACATGTAAGAAGTAGAAAAGTACAGGTATTTGAGTTCAACATGTAAGAAGTAGAAAGTACAGGTATTTGAGTTCAACATGTAAGAAGTAGAAAGTACAGGTATTTGTGTTCAAAAGTGAGAAGTAGAAAGTACAGGTATTTGTGTTCAACATGTAAGAAGTAGAAAGTACAGGTATTTGTGTTCAACATGTAAGAAGTAGAAAGTACAGGTATTTGTGTTCAACATGTAAGAAGTAGAAAGTACAGGTATTTGTGTTCAACATGTAAGAAGTAGATAAGTTAACAGTATTTGGGTTCAACGTGTAAGAAGTAGAAAGTACAGGTATTTGTGTTCAACATGTAAGAAGTAGAAAGTACAGGTATTTGAGTTCAACATGTAAGAAGTAGAAAGTACAGGTATTTGGGTTCAACATGTAAGAAGTAGAAAGTACAGGTATTTGGGTTCAACATGTAAGAAGTGGAAAGTACAGGTATTTGTGTTCAACTTGTAAGAAGTAGAAAGTACAGGTATTTGTGTTCAAAATGTAAGAAGTAGAAAGTACAGGTATTTGAGTTCAAAATGTAAGAAGTAGAAAGTACAGGTATTTGAGTTCAACATGTAAGAAGTAGAAAGTTCAGGTATTTGAGTTCAACATGTAAGAAGTAGAAAGTACAGGTATTTGGGTTCAACATGTAAGAAGTAGAAAGTACAGGGATTTGAGTTCAACATGTAAGAAGTAGAAAGTACAGGTATTTTGGGTTCAACATGTAAGAAGTAGAAAGTACAGGTATTTGGGTTCAACATGTAAGAAGTAGAAAGTACAGGTATTTGTGTTCAACATGTAAGAAGTAGAAAGTACAGGTATTTGAGTTCAAACATGTGAGAAGTAGAAAGTACAGGTATTTGGGTTCAACGTGTAAGAAGTAGAAAGTACAGGTATTTGTGTTCAACATGTAAGAAGTAGAAAAGTACAGGTATTTGAGTTCAACATGTAAGAAGTAGAAAGTACAGGTATTTGGGTTCAACATGTAAGAAGTAGAAAGTACAGGTATTTGAGTTCAACATGTAAGAAGTAGAAAGTACAGGTATTTGGGTTCAACATGTGAGAAGTAGAAAGTACAGGTATTTGGGTTCAACATGTAAGAAGTAGAAAGTACAGGTATTTGGGTTCAACATGTAAGAAGTAGGAAGTACAGGTATTTGGGTTCAACGTGTAAGAAGTAGAAAGTACAGGTATTTGTGTTCAACATGTAAGAAGTAGAAAGTACAGGTATTTGAGTTCAACATGTAAGAAGTAGAAAGTACAGGTATTTGAGTTCAACGTGTAAGAAGTAGAAAGTACAGGTATTTGTGTTCAACATGTAGAAGTAGAAAGTACAGGTATTTGTGTTCAACATGTAAGAAGTAGAAAGTACAGGTATTTGTGTTCAACATGTAAGAAGTAGAAAGTACAGGTATTTGAGTTCAACATGTAAGAAGTAGAAAGTACAGGTATTTGAGTTCAACATGTAAGAAGTAGAAAGTACAGGTATTTGTGTTCAACATGTAAGAAGTAGAAAGTACAGGTATTTGGGTTCAACGTGTAAGAAGTAGAAAGTACAGGTATTTGGGTTCAACATGTAAGAAGTAGAAAGTACAGGTATTTGAGTTCAACATGTAAGAAGTAGAAAGTACAGGTATTTGAGTTCACATGTAAGAAGTAGGAAGTACAGGTATTTGTGTTCAACATGTAAGAAGTAGAAAGTACAGGTATTTGATGTTCAACATGTAAGAAGTAGAAACGTACAGGTATTTGGTTCAACTGTAAGAAGTAGAAAGTACAGGTATTTGGTTCAACATGTAAGAAGTAGAAAGTACAGGTATTTGAGTTCAACATGTAAGAAGTAGAAAGTACAGGTATTTGAGTTCAACATGTAAGAAGTAGAAAGTTACAGGTATTTGGTTCAACATGTAAGAAGTAGAAAGTACAGGTATTTGTGTTCAACATGTAAGAAGTAGAAAGTACAGGTATTTGGTTCAACATGTAAGAATAGAAAGTACAGGTATTTGGTTCAACATGTAAGAAGTAGAAAGTACAGGTATTTGGTTCAACATGTAAGAAGTAGAAAGTACAGGTATTTGTTCAACATGTAAGAAGTAGAAAGTACAGGTATTTGGGTTCAACATGTAAGAAGTAGAAAGTACAGTATTTGAGTTCAACATGTAAGAAGTAGGAAGTACAGGTATTTGTGTTCAACATGTAAGAAGTAGAAAGTACAGGTATTGAGTTCAAACATGTAAGAAGTAGAAAGTACAGGTATTTGTGTTTCAACATGTAAGAAGTAGAAAGTACAGGTATTTGAGTTCAAAATGTAAGAAGTAGAAGTACAGGTATTTGAGTTCAACATGTAAGAAGTAGAAAGTTCAGGTATTTGTGTTCAACATGTAAGAAGTAGAAAGTACAGGTATTTGTGTTCAAAATGTAAGAAGTTGAACCGTCGAGGGGTGTCATATTGAAAGCCTTTTTTTCAAAGGGGGCACATTATTGAAAAAATTTGGAGAACCACTGGTTCAGAGGATAATCCATCTTCATTAGAAAATGTTAAACTCATATGAGCCTTTCTCATTAAGGAACCCGTTTAAGCCAGATTCTTCAGTGGAGTCAAGTCAAGGTTTTGAAATAGCATACCTGTAAGAGTTTGTGTCCCATGTGAATGCAAAGTTCTTGTGACGGAACGTTATACCAAACCTTGAAGCGTTAAGCTCTGGAACGAATGGTTAAATGAATCTGAATCTTTAAAGTTTGGTTTGAGATTTCTGATGGATTTGCCAGGGAATTGTTTTTCTCTGCCTGAATTTCTGTTGTCTGTCAAGGTTTTTAAAAACTTGCCAAAAAGTTGACTGAATCGTGGTTTGTTTTCGTGCCCTTTGTTTACTGTGTGGCAAAGACTGGGAAGGATTTGGATTACAAGTACATCAGTCTGTTTTCATCTGCAAGTGAATGTTGCTAATTCTTACAATATCTGCTTTCCAGTAGTATGAAAAGTCAACTAACTGTGACCAATTCAAAATTGCAAAAAACCTTAAATAAGTAGGAAAATATGACGAGATGGGATGTATCCCTAGATACAGCCTCATATAACCATTCCCATATCTTTAGACTGTTGTTGTTGAACATTTTTCTAACACCATGGCATGATGGAAAACACAGTTAACATACTTGCCTCAAAATCACGTCCCGACCTTTCCTCTGCATCAGATCACGAAGATGCTGGCGGTGGTGGTGGTCCTCTTCGCCCTGCTCTGGATGCCGTACCGGACTCTGGTGGTGGTGAACTCCTTCCTCGACCCGCCGTACCACAACACCTGGTTCCTGCTCTTCTGCCGCATATGCATCTACACCAACAGCGCCATCAACCCCATCATCTACAACCTCATGTCGCAGAAGTTTCGCATGGCGTTTAAAAAGCTCTGCAAGTGCAGCTGGAGGCGGCAGGAGAAGGCGGTGGAGTTCAACGCGCCGATTTACTACAGCGTGATGAAGGACTCGTCGCATGAGAGCAGCGAGCCGCTCAACGAACAGGAGGACGTGATCCAGAGGAGAAGCAAACTCAAGCAGGAAGACGAAAGCAGTGATCCTAAATAGAAACTGAAGCTGTGTCTCAAATCACGATTTTCTGTACTTCATTTGCTTTTTTGAGTGCATAGTGGATACCAAAAAAGTCCTAGAAAGACAAGGTAAACTTAACTATGTGCATTTAAAAAAAAAAAAAAAGAGGAATAGTTTCGACGAAAACTAAAAGGTACCATGGGGTCGGATTAGAATATTCCAAAGGGGGGTTCGTTTAGCATGACACGCTTTAAATAACCAGTGGCGGCGCCAGAGTATTTGTGTTGGGTAATCTATGATAGGGCTATGGTTGCAATGTAATTACATACACGCTCCCCTTGACAGTGAAACGCCACGCGTGAGGTTTAGATTATTTCTGGACTTAATCCAACCCAACCCCTGTAGGGGGGTCTGGGGGGATTCTCCCCCAGGAGATTTTTTTAAATACTAACATAAAATACACATTCTGGTACTCTCTTGAGATGAAAAATAAATACATCTATTACTACACATTTAAAAAATGAATGCCATTTTAGTTTTGTGTTACTTTGTTCTGAAAGCTGAACCTGCTGCTCGTCACAGAGAGAAGAGGGAAGAGGCTGTGAATTACTTTACATTGTGGATAAGGGTGGATAGCCCCCATTGTTCTGTGTGTCAACATGAAAGACAGCCCACGCACCTATCAATCACCAAACCGTGGGGTCTTATTTCATTACGTGTTGATACGTACTACAGCAAAAGTATTCTCCGTCGGGACTTCCTGCAACAACACCACGCCGTTATCTTGATTCTGATTGGCCAGAAGACATTATCAAAGATGTTCTATTGAGAAGACGATCACTACGTGACAAAAGTTTTCAAAACCGTTTCTAGTCTTCGGTATTTCCAGACAAGTGGCTACTGAAATCAATCTTACTAACTGCTGTCTGTGCAATTTACTCCGCGCGAGTTGGCAGACTTTATTTTGCTTACATGGTGGGGCTAAGGTGGGGCTAAGCTATTTCTTGGTATGGCTGTAGCCTACCCCAGCCATACCCTGGCGCCGCCACTGGAAATAACTAAAGGATAAGTTAAATAAGAAAGTAGAAAGAAAGGGAGGTCATAGAAAACTATTTCTGTTAAAAAGTGAGCAATGATTGAGTCAGTATCTCACACTGCTCTGTAACTTAATGAGTGTTTTTAAATGTCATTTCATAATATGTTTCGTAATGCTCTTGATGTCTTTCATTTTCGTAAAGCACTTTGAATTGCCTTGTGTTGAAATGTGCTATTTAAATAAACTTGCCTTGCCTTGCATCACAACACAAAGTATGGCAACATTGATTCGTTAGATTTAGCAATGCTGGACATTTCTCACACGATTGCCATCTTGGCTAAGCAGCGGGAGTTAGCCGATCAGTCGTGATTGCAGTTCAAGGGAACCAAGTGTGGAGGAAATTCTAATTCCCTTAAGAGAAACTGATAAATGGAAGTAATAAAGGAAGTCTAAATACAATTGAAAACGATCTCAAATGCAGGAACAGAGCCACTTCATCCTCAGAGGATAATATGGCTTACAGTCACACTCTAGTAGAGAGAAAATAGCCAACTGGTCCCACCCATCAATTATTTTAGACATTATCTAAACATCCCCATCATTAAACCATAACATCCCCCAGTTCTTAACCATTTGTAAATCCCCCTTTTACACTTCCTGAAAAGTACATCCTTAACATATGTCTCTGTTAAACACATATAGGACTACACATACTATTTAAACGAGTAAAAGGCAATGAGAGTATAAGACATAATCTATATATATTATTTAAATGACTATATGAACATTTGACAAGACACACAGCACTTACAAAACAACAGTTAAAATATGTGGGTTGTTTTACTTTTGTTGGTAATATATCACTAAACTGGTGTCAAAATGAAACCACTCAACACTGGCTGAACAACATATGCTTACAGTTAAACGTACAAAAAACAGTATGCATGATGTTCAGTGAACGACCAGTCAAAATCGAAGGATCCAACGTGTTTTTTAACGGAGCAGAAATAGAACTAGTCTCCCAGTTCAAGTATCTTGGAGTCGTACTGGACTCAAACTTGACTTTTAAGAAACATAAGAAAGTATCAAATACCGTTAAATTCAACTTGCAACATTTTAAACAAATCAGACCTTTCTTAACTGTCAAATCTGCAAAGTCACACCTCCACTGATTCCATCCCACATTGAATACTGTTTGACAAACTGGTCGTTTGCTTGAGCCACAAACCTGAAACCCATAGAACAGCTGTTCAAGAGAGCTATCCAGGTGTTTGACAGAAAGCCACATTCAAACCACCACTGTACCATCCTGGAGAAACACCATTTCTTGAGTTTTGACCATTTAAAGTCTTTTAAAAGTATGTTCTTTTAATACATGTTTACATGGACTGCCCCCCAGGGCCGGCCCTGACCAATTTTCTGCCCTAGGCAAGATTTTAGCTGGCGCCCCCCCCCCAAATGCAGACACTCCCGTATGCATGCACGTGCACGGTTGTGGCATGACCACCAAAACAGAAAGATATGGACACAAGATGTGTGCAACTGTATTTAGTATCCTATCCATGTGGACATGATTTAATGATTTTTTTTTATATTGAAGTTGAGCATCAATCTGGTGCACTTTGAGAGCAACATGACGAGCTCTATAGATACATCTCTCAACACCCATATGAAACAGAACTGTAGGCAGATTTTCTTTTTCTTTATGGATATTTTACAAATCACTCCCCTTTCAAACTGTATTCTTGTTTATTAATAACAACTTTTTTGTACTGTCATATAGTATTTTATACCTGTTTTTCACCTATTCTCTTATTTTTTTTATAACTATAATGATCATATAAAGGTGTGCCTTTACCTCACTGAGCTGAGGTTATCAGAGCCGCTCAGTCTTTCAGGAGAGAGCTCTCTAAAGCTCTCCCCCCGCGGCCGCTCACACAGTAAATTCCAATGTTAATAAAAGCACACAGAAGCTGTGTACGTTTTTTGGGAGTTAGATTTATTTTTAAATTAACACAAATTCAAAATGTAAACCTATAATTGCACACTAAAACCATTATTTTAAAAAAAAAGAACAATTTCACATAAACCTCTGGTTTTTACTGGGGCAGTTCAACTTGATTTGTGGGGGGAGTGCGCCATAGTTTATGGGCGCTGTACGCAATATATGCGTAGTTCTGTTAGTATAAGATAATAAGATGTACTTTGTTGATCCAAAATTGGGAAATTGTGTTGTTATGAAATTTCCCAAAAAATATTCTTTTCATTTCTAACTTTTTTTTCTTCTTTTTTCTCCCCAATTTTCGGCGCCCCCGATGGGTTGATGCGCCCTTAGCATTCGCCTATACTGCGTATGCCAAGGGACGGCCCTGATGCCCCCCCCCCCTAGGGGAATTCATCCACAGAAAACACACTGGACGCTGCACTAGGTCAGAAACCAGAGGACACTGTGAAGTCGACCGCAGACGGACCACTTTTGGACAAAATGTCCTCTCCATTAAAGGCAGCTCTTTGTGGAACAGCCTCCCAACTGAGACACGGGATTGTCCCACTCTCAAAAGCTTCAAAGGTCAACTCAGAGAATGTTTGAGAAACAACCAGACGTGCAATCACCGCTAAATGCACTTTAACACAGGGGTATCTGCTTGTGCACTTATTCACTAGCAGGAACCACACCACAACAATGTGACGTTTGTACGTTTTTTGAAGTAACATGTGAATGATGTGAGGGGGGTGAAGGGATGATCTGGGAGGACGAGCTATGGTCCGTGCAGTGGGAGACTCAGAGTGGGGGTTCCGTCTCCGGCATGATCTGCGTGGGCTGATTACGGGCCCCCCAGACGGTACCTGGAATTAAGGTGTTAGTATACGCGGTATATAAACATGCACCGTTTAAATATGAATGGTGACGGGCAGAGGATGTGATGGATGTATCGCTCGGTGTGAGTTGGAAAGGGGACTGTATGGGTAGAAAGGGAGAGGGAGGGTGGGTTGAAAGGATGGAGACGAGCAGTGGCCGGAAGTTTTGTCGGATATAAATAGGGGTGGCCGTGGTTCGAGGCGGAGTTTTAGGCGTGGCCATGCTCCTGAACCTATGTTAACATTTTAACTTCATTTATGTCGTTGCTGCTACATTGTACTGCCATGTGATAAATACGTGTGTATGCTGCTCTTGCTCTTTCTGCATATCATGTATTTCTGTTTGCTATGTTTGTAAATGTCATGTTCTTAATGTTTGATGTGAGGGACTACGGATGGAAAGTAGCTCAAATCCGGCATATTTACACTTGAAGCATTTTTTGTTTTAAGTGTTCATTAATGTGCAATGTCCCTGTCAAATAAACCATTAAATTAAAATGAAATAAGGTTAAATAGGCAGCCTGTAATAAATTGGAATTGCGATTTGAAATTCAAGAGAAGTGTATCGGTAAGTCATTGAGACACAGCATAAGGTTATTTTAATGTTTAAGATGCTGCCGTTTCCACCTGTAGATAAAGTATTTATTGAGGCTTAAAACCGTATAATTCATTTTGTCTGCAGCTGAATCTTTGGGGTAATAGTTGGGGTACTTTTGCCCTAGTGTTGTAATTGCAGTACCGTTAGACTTAATGGGACTTAATGTGCATCTCCATGTGTTTGGTCAAAAGAATGTGAATGATTCTGTACGCATTTATTGTGATATAAAGTGATGCTATTGATGCATTATCGTGCTATAAAGACAGTCATTTCTGTGTATCTGAGATGACTGATTATTATTATTGAACAGGAGAGGACTCTTTAAAGTAGAGACACTACATACTGATATACACCTGAACATCAGCAGGAGAGGACTCTTTAAAGTAGAGACACTACATACTGATATACACCTGAACATCAGCAGGAGAGGACTCTTTAAAGTAGAGACACTACATACTGATATACACCTGAACATCAGCAGGAGAGGACTCTTTAAAGTAGAGACCCTACATACTGATATACACCTGAACATCAGCAGGAGAGGACTCTTTAAAGTAGAGACACTACATACTGATATACACCTGAACATCAACAGGAGAGGACTCTTTAAAGTAGAGACACTACATACTGATATACACCTGAACATCAGCAGGAGAGGACTCTTTAAAGTAGAGACCCTACATACTGATATACACCTGAACATCAGCAGGAGAGGACTCTTTAAAGTAGAGACACTACATACTGATATACACCTGAACATCAGCAGGAGAGGACTCTTTAAAGTAGAGACACTACATACTGATATACAACCTGAACATCTGCAGGAGAGGACTCTTTAAAGTAGAGACACTACATACTGATATACACCTGAACATCAGCAGGAGAGGACTCGTTAAAGTAGAGACGCTACATTCTGATATACACCTGAACATCAGCAGGAGAGGACTCTTTAAAGTAGAGACACTACATACTGATATACACCTGAACATCAGCAGGAGAGGACTCTTTAAAATAGAGACATTACATACTGATATACACCTGAACATCAGCAGGAGAGGACTCTTTAAAGTAGAGACACTACATACTGATATACACCTGAATATCAGCAGGAGAGGACTCTTTAAAGTAGAGACGCTACATACTGATATACACCTGAACATCAGTAGGAGAGAACTCTTTAAAGTAGAGACACTACACATTGATATACACCTGAACATCAACAGGAGAGGACTCTTTAAGTAGAGACACTACATACTGATATACACCTGAACATCAGCAGGAGAGGACTCTTTAAAGTAGAGACACTACATACTGATATACACCTGAACATCAGCAGGAGGAGGACTCTTTAAAGTAGAGACACTACATACTGATATACACCTGAACATCAGCAGGAGGGGACTCTTTTAAACTAGAGACCTACATACGGATATACACCTGAACATCAGCAGGAGAGGACTCTTTAAAGTAGAGACACTACATACTGATATACACCTGAACATCAGCAGGAGAGGACTCTTTAAAGTAGAGACACTACATACTGATATACACCTGAACATCAGCAGGAGAGGACTCTTTAAAGTAGAGACACTACATACTGATATACACCTGAACATCAGCAGGAGAGGACTCTTTAAGTAGAGACACTATATACTGATATACACCTGAACATCAGCAGGAGAGGACTCTTTAAAGTAGAGACATACATTACTGATATACACCTGAACATCAGCAGGAGAGGACTCTTTAAAGTAGAGACACTACATACTGATATACACCTGAACATCAGCAGGAGAGGACTCTTTTAAAGTAGAGACACTACATACTGATATACACCTGAACATCAGCAGGAGAGGACTCTTTAAAGTAGAGACACTACATACTGATATACACCTGAACATCAGCAGGAGAGGACACTTTAAAGTAGAGACACTACATACTGATATACACCTGAACATCAGCAGGAGAGGACTCTTTAAAGTAGAGACGCTACATTCTGATATACACCTGAACATCAGCAGGAGAGGACTCTTTAAAGTAGAGACACTACATACTGATATACACCTGAACATCAGCAGGAGAGGACTCTTTAAAATAGAGACATTACATACTGATATACACCTGAACATCAGCAGGAGAGGACTCTTTAAAGTAGAGACACTACATACTGATATACACCTGAATATCAGCAGGAGAGGACTCTTTAAAGTAGAGACGCTACATACTGATATACACCTGAACATCAGTAGGAGAGAACTCTTTAAAGTAGAGACACTACACATTGATATACACCTGAACATCAACAGGAGAGGACTCTTTAAAGTAGAGTCACTACATACTGATATACACCTGAACATCAGCAGGAGAGGACTCTTTAAAGTAGAGACACTACATACTGATATACACCTGAACATCAGCAGGAGAGGACTCTTTAAAGTAGAGACACTACATACTGATATACACCTGAACATCAGCAGGAGGGGACTCTTTAAAGTAGAGACACTACATACGGATATACACCTGAACATCAGCAGGAGAGGACTCTTTAAAGTAGAGACACTACATTCTGATATACACCTGAACATCAGCAGGAGAGGACTCTTTAAAGTAGAGACACTACATACTGATATACACCTGAACATCAGCAGGAGAGGACTCTTTAAAGTAGAGACACTACATACTGATATACACCTGAACATCAGCAGGAGAGGACTCTTTAAAGTAGAGACACTACATACTGATATACACCTGAACATCAGCAGGAGAGGACTCTTTAAAGTAGAGACACTATATTCTGATATACACCTGAACATCAGCAGGAGAGGACTCTTTAAAGTAGAGACACTACATACTGATATACACCTGAACATCAGCAGGAGAGGACTCTTTAAAGTAGAGACACTACATACTGATATACACCTGAACATCAGCAGGAGAGGACTCTTTAAAGTAGAGACACTACATACTGATATACACCTGAACATCAGCAGGAGAGGACTCTTTAAAGTAGAGACACTACATACTGATATACACCTGAACATCAGCAGGAGAGGACTCTTTAAAGTAGAGACACTACATACTGATATACACCTGAACATCAGCAGGAGAGGACTCTTTAAAGTAGAGACACTACATACTGATATACACCTGAACATCAGCAGGAGAGGACACTTTAAAGTAGAGACACTACATACTGATATACACCTGAACATCAGCAGGAGAGGACTCTTTAAAGTAGAGACACTACACACTGATATACACCTGAACATCAGCTGGAGAGAACTCTTTAAAGTAGAGACACTACATACTGATATACACCTGAACATCAGCAGAAGAGGACTCTTTAAAGTAGAGACACTACATACTGATATACACCTGAACATCAGCAGGAGAGGACTCTTTAAAGTGGAGACACCACATACTGATATACACCTGAACATCAGCAGAAGAGGACTCTTTAAAGTAGAGACACTACATACTGATATACACCTGAACATCAGCAGGAGAGGACTCTTTAAAGTAGAGACACTACATACTGATATACACCTGAACATCAGCAGGAGAGGACTCTTTAATAGTAGAGACACTACATACTGATCACCTTTAGTCTATGTTTGCTAATGTAAATGCATGCAGGACAAACTTCGAAGTAACACAAATACATGTTTTACCTCTAGAAAAAAAGGCTTTTTAGTGATTGATACATTCAATTATTCATGACAGTGTTGAGTGTCAAATTTAAATAAATCATCTTGACAGTATTCATCCAGTGTGTTCTTGGGAAACTGTCGATTTACATAAACTGAAACACATGCGCCATCAGCACAGCCCCGAGTAGAGAATAACACATTTCCATTTATTAACGAATGCATATCTCACCGTGTTTGATTTTTAAATCCTTTTATTTGTTTTCAAAGCCCTAAATGGGTTGGCTCCGGCCTATATAGCTGAACTCCTCCAGCGCTACACCCCAGGCAGAGCCTTAAGATCTGCTGACCAGCTGCTGCTGGTAGTACCTAAGACCAGGCTCAAACCCCGAGGGCACCGAGGCCTTCGCAGCAGCTGGCCCCAGGCTCTGGAACACTCTGCCCCTCCATGTGATGTCGGCCCAGACCCTAGGGGCTTTTAAATCCACACTGAAGACACACTACTTCTCTCTGGCCTTCTAGTTAGAGTGGGGTCAAGACTCCTGACTGTTCCATGTGTTGCTTTATCTGTTGTGATTTATTGTGATGTAATGTGTTTTTTATGTGTTTAAATTACATGTACAGCACTTTGGCTCGACCAAAATCGTTTTTAAATGTGCTCTACAAATAAAATTTGATTTGATTTGATTGTCACACCTTTTTGCCCATGCAGCTGTAAACTATAAAAGCTTCATACATCTCAGTGTGTTAAAAACATGAGATTAAAATATAACATATGTCAGTAAGAAGGAGTGAGGCGTTTTATTGGAGCTAAATGGCTAGAGTGGGTTAATGCCAATAATCAGGTGCTTTGTAATGCTGCAGCCACGTTCTCCGTCACGTATTGTATAAAACATTTGAATCCCTCTGGACAGAATGCATGCTGAATTTCCTTATAAGGAGTTTTTATGATGAAAGTCTGCAGGAAATAAACACAGGGAAGCAGCAGCCATTGTTTTTGATCCTTTCAGTGACAGCATGGATCAGTAGAGAAGAACCGCTTTGCTGTTTTCTATGACAGTCTTACAAAATGCAATATCTCTTCTAAGGACTCGTCAGAAAGAAAGGCATCTTTGCAAACACTTTTCTCTGCTTGGAGCATCAATTTTGCAGAAATGTTACACTCAAACGTCCAGACAGACACTACATGTGTGTTTCAAAACTGACACCGGCCACTTTCTGTAGAGAAGCAACTTGTTCTTTAAGCAGCAACTTTAAACAGATGGTGGCAGGTTGTCGTGTTGTTGGACCGATTGTAATGACAGACTTATTCCGTCTTCTGCAGAAAAAAGCATGTTCCCCTTTCACAGAGCTATACTTGATAATCACTTCATGGTTGTTGTTCACAAAGCGTGCACAGATATGATTAAACACACAGTCTGAGTGTGTTTTATTGTCTGCAGAGAGAAGTGTTTTGCAGCATGATTAGGGTTCTTTATTCCTCTCATGCTAACCCCACTTATGTTTGCATTAAATAACAACAATAATGACCTACAACAAGGACCTATGTTGCATTCACTCATAGATATATGGTAATGATGGGTTCTTTATTTCAAATGTAAATGTTAAACACGACCAAAACTGAAGTTATTGTACTTGGCCCGAAGAATCTACGAAACAAATTATCTAAAGATATACTAACTATGGATGGCATTAATTTGGCCTCCAGTGAGACTGTAAGGAATCTTGGTGTTATATTTGATCAGGATTTATCCTTTAACGCCCACATAAAATCAATTTCAAGGACCGCCTACTTCCATCTACGTAACATTGCAAAAATCAGGCATATCTTGCCTCAAAACGATGCAGAGAAACTAGTCCATGCATTTGTTACTTCAAGGCTGGATTATTGTAACTCTTTATTATCAGGGTGTACCAAGAAGTCAGTCAAGTCGCTTCAGCTGATTCAAAATGCTGCAGCTCGTGTACTAACCAGAGTTAGGAAAAGGGACCACATTACTCCTGTGCTGGCTGCCTTACACTGGCTCCCTATAGAACACAGGATAGAATTTAAAATTCTTCTTCTCGCCTACAAAGCCCTTAATGGGCAGGCGCCATCTTACCTTAAAGAACTCATTATACCCTACTGTCCTACTAGGGCATTGCGTTCCAAGAATGCAGGGTTGTTGGTTGTTCCTAGAGTCTCTAAAAGTACAATGGGAGCCAGAGCCTTTTCTTATCAAGCTCCACATTTGTGGAATCAGCTTCCAGTTTGTGTTCGGGCGGCAGACACCCTATCCGTTTTTAAGAGTGCGCTTAAGACCTTCCTTTTTGATAAAGCTTATAGTTAGGGCTGATTAGATTCAGCCCCTAGTTTTGCTGATATAGGCTTAGTTTGTCGGGGGACATCTTACTTCTTCCTTCTCTCTGTCTATACCTGTGTACTCTCATGTTCCGATTAACCCAGCTTCCCCAAATGTCTTTCTTTTTGGTGTCTATATACGCCGGGATCCGGAGTCATGGATGATCCTGCGCTCCTCTGTCCTGCATCGCGAGCCCTGGATCTTGAGTCGTGGCTGTGGTCCTGGATCATAGGTCCTGGATGGATATCCTCGTGGATTCATCTTCCTATTATACACACATGCATTTCCAAACATTTGGACTACCTATGTTGCAAATGTATTATCTTTTCAATTTACACACGGCATCTATTGCACGTCTGTCCGTCCTGGGAGAGGGATCCCTCCTCTGTTGCTCTCCCTGAGGTTTCTCCCATGTTCCCTTTAAACTGTGGGTTTTCTTCAGAAGTTTTTCCTTGTACGATGTGAGGGTCTAAGGACAGAGGGTCTAAGGACAGAGGGTCTAAGGACAGAGGGTCTAAGGACAGGGGGTGTAAGGACAGAGGGTGTCGTATTGTCATACTGATATTCTGTACAAACTGTAAAGTCCACTGAGACAAATGTAACATTTGTGATATTGGGCTATAAATAAACATTGATTGATTGATTGATTGAAATGTAAATGTAATTAAAGAGGACATATGATGCTCTATTTCAGGTGTATATCAGTATGTATTGTCTCTACTTTAAAGAGTCCTCTTCTGCTGATGTTCAGGTGTATATCAGTATGTAGTGTCTCTACTTTAAAGAGTCCTCTCCTGCTGATGTTCAAGTGTATATCAGTATGTAGTGCCTCTACTTTAAAGAGTCCTCTCCTGCTGATGTTCAGGTGTATATCAGTATGTAGTGTCTCTACTTTAAAGAGTCCTCTCCTGCTGATGTTCAGGTGTATATCAGTGTGTAGTGTATCTACTTTAAAGAGTCCTCTCCTGCTGATGTTCAGGTGTATATCAGTATGTAGTGTCTCTACTTTAAAGAGTCCTCTCCTGCTGATGTTCAGGTGTATATCAGTATGTAGTGTCTCTACTTTAAAGAGTCCTCTCCTGCTGATGTTCAGGTGTATATCAGTATGTAGTGTCTCTGCTTTAAAGAGTCCTCTCCTGCTGATGTTCAGGTGTATATCAGTATGTAGCGTCTCTACTTTAAAGAGTCCTCTCCTGCTGATGTTCAGGTGTATATCAGTATGTAGTGTCTCTACTTTAAAGAGTCCTCTCCTGCTGATGTTCAGGTGTATATCAGTATGTTGTGTGGGACACTGATTGCCGAGCGCACGCGGCTCCATTCGGATGCTTGGCTTAGATCCAACTGCTGAAACGTGGATGGCGGGTAGCCGATGTCGAACAGATCTTCGTCTAACTCCGGTGAGTTGATCAGCAGTTCGGGATCCATGGTAAGTTGAATGTTCTCGTGGTAGTGTTTAGCTTGTTTGAACCGTGACGACGTGCGGCGTGAATCACGGTCTGGCTGTCAGTCCTTGAAAGGATGGAGACGAGCAGTGGCCGGAAGTTTTGCCGGATATAAATAGGGGTGGCCGTGGTTCGAGGCGGAGTTTTAGGCGTGGCCATGCTCCTGAACCTATGTTAACATTTTAACCTCATTTAAAGAGTCCTCTCCTGCTGATGTTCAGGTGTATATGTAGTGACTGTACTTTAAAGAGTCCTCTCCTGCTGATGTTCAGGTGTATATCAGTATGTAGTGTCTCTACTTTAAAGAGTCCTCTCCTGCTGATGTTCAGGTGTATATCAGTATGTAGTGACTGTACTTTAAAGAGTCCTCTCCTGCTGATGTTCAGGTGTATATGTAGTGACTGTACTTTAAAGAGTCCTCTCCTGTCTGAAACCATGTTGGAGCGCTAGCCAATAGGAGCGTGAATGTTCCAAAGTGACCTGAGTATCTGCAGCTTTTAGTAAAGCTGCTCTTGTCTCATCAAGATGCTGCATGTTTTCTAAATGCTGAATGTGTTGTCAAGTTGCTGAAGATGTTCTTCATGTCTTTTGGAACATTTATGTTTTAATATCTGCATCGTTTCTGAAGCTTTAGCGTGTTCCTCCTGATGGGAGAGTTCTGGACTGTTGTAGCACGTTAGCACGTTAGCACCGGACGGCCACCGGACGAACGCAATCTTCACATCAGAATCAAATGGTTTGTATTTAGTCCCACAAAGGGAACATTTAAATCCGATCCGAAGTAAGAAATAAAATAAAATCATGGCCTGAGGTCATTTAGATATTTGTGTTCGAGACTCTTTTTAAAGAGCGTGAATAAATCACACAATGAGTAACGGCTGTTATAATGAATGCCCTTTGGAGAACAATGAGCGCTGCTCTTCAGTGAGGAGGGATCATTTCTCCCCTGCAAAGAGCTCCGTCTGTTTTTAGTGTCTGCACACATAATCAGAGTGGAGGAGATGTTTCAGGAAGCGTGAAGAGACCGTCTATTATTTCCTGTCCATAAACCCTCGTGTGTCGGAATACATTTTGTTCATTTAAAGAACAGAGCAGCGAGAAAGGAAATGTTTTATAGTATTAATGTATATGTTAATTTAAATGTGTTATGTTACTATTATTTTTAATAGTCTGAGCCGAGGTGGGAGAAGTACTCAGATCTTGTTCTTGAGTAAAAGTAGAAGTACTCAGGTCTTGTACTTGAGTAAAAGTAGAAGTACTCAGATCTTGTTCTTGAATAAAAGTAGAAGTACTCAGATCTTGTACTCAAGTTTATTTATACAAGTGATGTCATGTGATTTAATGTGATGTAATTAAGGAAGACAAATCTCTGTGGTGTGAAATGTTTATGAGGGCAATCTTGTATTAAGCACTCCTCTCTCCTCCAGCCGCAGATTGTGACCAATTATTGATGTTTAGCTCGGATGACGGCATGTATTCAACTGTTCTGATAAAAACGACTCTGTAGCTCGTTGTCTACCTTGCTACGATTGTAAAATCATGTTGTTTGTATTTATACAACGTTATGTTCATGAGTTATTGATCCGCGAAATTCGAAACGGCCTATGGGTGTTTCTCAATGTCGAGGAAGGCTCCTCCAGAGCCACTATTTCAAGGATGCTACGTCATCGAATCCCGCCGAAGGACTGTTCCAATGTCCAGGATCCTTGGAATTCTACCGAGGACTGAATCCTTCATTGCGGGAAATTTTGAGGATGCACCAGTGTATCCTCTGCGGTCTTCAAATCCCCACAATGCTTTGCGCACGGACCAATTTCCCAAATCTTTGGCGGAAAATGTAAGGCGGGGGCCTCTCATATGACGCACACCTGCACACTTTCTAGCCTGTCCCATTCTTCGTTCTCCGAATGACAGGAAGGATTCTTGCCTAGCCTCTGATGGACCTGACTCGGAGGACATGTCCTACCAAGGAAGCGTCCTCGACATTGAGAAACACCCAAGGACTCAGCAGCGATAGCTTTGTATAAATGATTTGGGGAAAATAAGACTTAAAGCGATCTTCTTTGCCAGAGGGTTTCAAGAGCACCGCCTTTTAAAAGACATCCTTGGTGAGTTTTGAGAAAATATGAGATTTAAATGTGTGTTTTTAGTGTAAAGATTGATGCTAAATTAGCCGCGGATAACCGTTGCTAGCGTGTTAGCATAGCTACCACAGCTAACCGTTGGTATTTTGCCATTGAACATGAACAATGTACACTTAAAAAAATACAAGGTAAAGCTAACTGTAGCTGGCTGTATAGAATGAAAATGGTTGTTAAAAATGACAGAGTGTAATGACATGACAAATCATTTACATTTTAAATAGTTTATTGCATTTTTATTTGTTTGAGACTTAAGTAATACTGTATGCAGTTGCATTTAATTTATGTGTAATTATATAGAGATTAATACGACTCTTGGCTTTGTTGTCAAGATCGGGTCTTTTGTTTGAGATGTAAAGTCCAGATTCTGGATTTGTCTGCAACGCGGCCCTCCTTGCTGGAGTGCTGTGGCCGTTTGCAGTCTGGCGAGCCACCCATTGAGCAACCTGAAGAGAGAGGGAGGTTTATTTCACCTTTCTTCAACAATAAGACAGTATATTTGTGTTTCTTCACAAGCTGAAAGCAGAGTGTGGTTCTGGAGAGCTCCAACGACTGAAGTGATGTGAGGTTGGACTGACAACCATTAGCTCTAAATGAGAGGGATTATTCTATTGATCTGATATTGAGTTGTTGATTATATTTGTTTTAAAGTATTTAATGCATTGTGATAAGTTTACTTTAACTGTTACAGTTCGAAATAATACATTGAGCAATAAAAAGATATAGATAGATATAGCTTAAATACTAATGATTAACTAACACCTCGCTTAAAATTAATAGGAATAACTAAACATAAATAATAACACTAAATTATAGGAACAAAATATGAATACAAATTAACAGGTAAAAGCCAATGGAACCAGATACTCTCAAATATCATTAAAAAAGGGTACATTTATTATTATTTTGGTAAGAATTCTGTGAATTGTTGTATTGATTGCTTTATCTTAAAAATATGCGGAATATCTTCCCAAAGAAAAGACAATAAATATGAATTGTGTGTGACCCTTTCAAACGTACCTGCTGAGTCTTCCTTCACCTTTGCTGCACAGTATCCATCTTCTCCTGAGCGACCTGGATCTTCTGATGCGCTGCCCAATATTCTTTAGGGTTAGTGGAACTGATTCATTGATATATTTCTGTGCTCAGTACTTACTTTGGTGCTAGTGTTAGAATAGTATATCGAAAATATGTTAAGAAAATGACATAGTATGTGGAATACTTCTACATCCCTTACTTATAGAGTTTGCTAAACCAATATCCTGATCCAACCTAGAATTAGAGTAAACCTTTGTTGTGTATTTTGGGTTTGGGATACCTTCTATGCTGAAGCCATCGTTAACATTACAGATCGCCTACCAGCAGGGTAAGATTACATAATGGGTTACACTAGCAATGCTAATTCATGCTAACTTGAAAGCTAGCTGGTGAATCTGAAATTAAAAATGTTGTTGCCGGCCTGATAACATTTAAATATTGTCCTCTTGCTGGAGCTTGACCAACTTTTCAGACGTCAGAACATTTGATTAAATTAACTATTTTTTAGTTTTCTGTTGTATACAGTATATTTGAGAAATATCAAACCATCAAAAAAAATCAGTCCAGCTCAGGCATCAATGGTTCACTTCTTTATTTTATTTGTTGCTTTTTAACAGCGCTCAATGGTGGGTTGAAATCATTAGACAATCAGTTTTAAAAAGGTCTATTAACCTCTTGATCTAACTATAAATTAAACACAGTTGTGTTCGTCTTAAGTTAATTGTGAGCAATAAATGTTAATGTGGTTGTAGCCAACATGCATAGGCTCCATGGTGCCAATAACAAAAAAGGCCATTTATACTCTGGGAAAATACAGTAATAAATTCAGTAAATGCAGCAGGGTTATTAATCCAGAAACACATATATATAATAGGGAACAATTTAATGCACCGTTAACACAAGAGTACTTCAATACCTACACACTTTAACTAAAGTAAGGTTTTGAATGCAGGATGTTTACTGGGTGATTTTCACACTGTGGTTTTAATATATTTATTTCAATAACTCTGTTGAGCTTGTGTTTAGCTCTATTTATATCTCACTGAACAAAGTCCCTGTATGTGAACTGGTTCAGCTGATAAGGCTGGTTATGAATCAAGAGGAGCTGCAGACAGGAAGGGGAGTTGAAAGTGAAAGTATGAAGTCAGACTTGTCAGACTGCCAGACGCCATTTTACACCTGGACGGAGCAGGAGGACAACAGGGTGAGTGTTAACACCAGGATCTGCTTTCTAACACATTATTTACTCTGTTTTACTGGATGTCAGAACATCAGCGTCCTAGAGTCCAAAGAGACTTCTACAAGTGGTGTGAACTGGTTTCATTTCCTGTTTTCTGATTCACCAAAGCAACATAACATGCGACAGCCCAGCGCAGTCAAAATGGGGAGCGGCCTGTCGGAAGTCTGACTGATTTGATGTTCTTTAACCAAGTGTATTATTATGGTTTATATTTGTGTGTGTGTGTGTGTGTGTGTGTGTGTGTGTGTGTGTGTGTGTGTGTGTGTGTGTACTTTATTACCTTACAGTTACATCAGACAAAGTGTGTGTCTGTCTCTCTCTCAGACTGGAGAAGATGAGTGGTTTAAAAGATGAGGAAGAGGACACATCTTCAGTCTCCAGCCGTCTGTCTCTGAAGAGTGACTGGTCTAAAGACAGACCTCCAGACTTCAGTAATGAACCTGGACCCTCAGACACAAAGTAAGAGTTTCTGCTGTAACCTGACCTGAAGAGGATTCCGTTTTTATGTTATCAGAACTGTTGTTTAATGATCGGAGTAAAGTACAGTAATAAAGTTTAAACTCTTGATCCCTGGCGTCATCAGCGATAGTAAATAATCTACACACAGACAGAAGTCAAAAACTGCTCTCTGAATGAACTAATGATGTTTAAAACATGTGTTGTTTCCACAGACAGAGAGCAGAGTCTCCAGTCCCCAGCTGTCTGTCTCTGAAGAGTGACTGGTCTAAAGACTTTCCTCTAAACTTCAGGAATGAACCTGGACCCTCAGACACAAAGTAAGAGTGTGTTTCTACCAGGGGTTAGGGTTATTTTTTATTTCTACCAGACTATACTATGACTCGCGTACGGTTGTGGCACGACTACCAAAACAGAAACAAATGGACATAGGTTACTATATAAAATGTGTGCAGATGTATCTAGTATCCTATCCATGTGAACATGTTTTAAGTTGGGGGTGGACCTAACATCCTCTAAGGGGGTCCGGGGGCATGCTTACATTTTGAAGTTAAATGCATCACTTTGAGGGCAAAATTAGGACTAGAATATGGTTACATCTCTCAACACCCATATGAAAAAGAACTGTAAACAGATTTACTTTTTCTTTATACACATTTTACAAATCACTCCCCTTTCAAACTGTATTTTAGTTGTACTGTCCTATAGTATGACTTGGTATTATCTCATACCTGTTTTTCACTTATTGTCTTGTTTTTTTATAACTATAATAATAATGTAATACTTGTTTACATAAATGATGACCAAACCGTTTGAGACCCTGACCCACTGAGATCACTTAGACTAAAGTTAACTATCTGAACCCTCAGAGTCATTTACTTCACCTGAGCTGAGATTATCTGAGACTCTCAGTCTGACAGGAGAGAGCTCTCCTCCCAACACACTCTCACTCCCTAAGCGTCCAGGAGCGATGCTTGGTCAGGGTCCAGTGGCGTGCAGTTGGCTTCATAAACGGACGCAAAGAGCTTTCAACTGATTGCAATGTATTCCCATCGGTGGCGGTATTTGACGCTCAGGGAAGCACCGCATCCATTTATGTCGGCAGCTCTTAAAGGCTATGGCCCCGTCTCAGGTCGGTTCAATTAAATCCTTGCGTCCCTCACTTGCGTCGTTTCCCTGCGACTAGTCCCTCCCACCGGGGAAGCATGGAGGGACGCAAGGAAACCACGAGAAGCAGGGAAATGAGTTTTAAGAGCAATGGGACGTCCTTTCCTCCGGAGCGTCACGTGAAGCGACATCCGTTTGTGATGACGCCTGTTATCTGTGTTCGTTATTCTCGCGTCCAGGAGAGAAGCTTAAAAAGGAGACTAAATGGAGTCTCTGAGATGGTTTCAAATTGGTACTTTAATTAAAAATAAAGGCGCGGTTATGTTACAAACAGAATATTGTTCGACAGAAAAGCAGCTGTCCTCTGGCTCTCGCTAGCGAAGAAAAGAGAGCGAGCTCCGCCTTTCCAGCTGTTATATCCCTTCTGCTGGCTCCTCCTTGTGTGCCGGTCGGCACTGCTGGGGGCCGGTGTTCTGGATTAACTGGTTCCCCGATCAACTGGTTGACAGATGTGGAGGCGTGGCCTTCGACTGAAATACACATTTCGATCGCTTCTTCTGTCATTTACATACATATTTTTGTATATTTGGCTCGGTAGGAAGACTTTGATGCACATTCAGTACCAGTGTGTGAGGTTGTGGTTACGATGGCGATATCCGGACACGAACAGCGAGGACTACAAAAATAAAAACGAGTTGGATGTCTGTTCAAAACATTGCGAGCTCCAATAAATCCTTAAAACCAGCTATTGTTGCCCGACTTATCACTGAATATCGTTCCTAATGTGATACCAAGTCCATCTAAGACCTGTGTACACCTTCAGACAGCCTCCCAGTGAAGCGTACGTTGTTTACTCAGAGTTTGAAAGCAGCGTGGAGAAGTCTTCAGCTGTGTTAAACTGTGATCCTCTCAGGTAAACTGTGATTCGCTCAGGGTCAACTGGGATCCACCCATGGGAAAATGGGATCCGCCCAGGTTAAACTGTGTTACGACTTCTGTGGCTATCTACCAGCGATCATGTTTAATATGAAAGACACACACATATACATCCCTTATAAAAACGGCATTCTGCAGCACTCATCCAGATAACATGTGACTGTTAACTCGTTTTGCAAAGATAGCAGCAGAAATGTCATTGCTGCATGTGCAGGGATATTAGACTTTAAAATGCTGATGGGTCATTAATGTTGGTGTCGGCAAACAATATTAGGAATCCTCTATTCAAACCACATAATATTCAGTGTCCATCGACATGAAAATAAAAAGTTCATGCTGGACTCAAACCCGAGTCCCAACAGCAAAAGTCACTCCAGCCCTGCGCGTTATGAGTGCACCACGGATCAACACGATACCACTGTAAAACTAACAGTTATCACAACATAATGTGGGCTCGCAGGCTGATAAACTAGGATATCTGATCTCGGTGGGTCTTAATGAGGCTTGATACAGACCTCAGTCAGTATACTATATTATAATATGTATATTATATAGGCCTACATTCGCTCACATTATAAATAATGGTCAGGTTGCATTTTTCTGGAACTTTTTAACAAGGTTAATGTAAAATATTTTAGTGTGGTGGTTCGATACGTCGATACGTAGGTGACTGTGTGGATCATCCACACAGTCACCTACTTTGTAATGTTCGATACCTCCCTGTAAGCGTCACGATATCCACCTCTCACCCACAACCTCACATACGAGTACTGAATGTGCATCAAAGTGATCTTAGGAAGGCAGATATAGCAAAAGATGAACGTAAACGACAAACGAGGCGATCGACATGGTAAGTCAACAATGGGTCCTCATTTGTACACGCCCCGGATTCCTATGACGAAAATAATAGAATGTCGCCAGTTGTCATGACTCACGTTATACTGCAACACCGGCCCTCCACGTATTTAATGTCCGTTGTTACGCATATCAGAGGTGTTAGCGATGCCATGATCTTAGGGCAGGAATACCGTGAACATAGTTAACGTGACAGAGGAATAAATACACACATACACCATCAGCTGTGCTTCAAACGGAAGTGACACGTTTTATTGCGCATGTCCCTTTTATCACGGGAATACAGGAAGTGATTAGTATAAGAGTATTAAATAAACAGAATTCATATATTACATTTCATAATTCAACACCCCCACTTACTCTTATACTGCACAATTTCTCAACATGAATTCAAATGTAAACACCTTATACACCTGCACAATAACACAGTGTTTGAAACTTCTGGGGTTATTTACATTCCAAACAAATACTTTACAAATGTCTCACTTTTGACCTTTGTTGCAGGCTTAGTGAAAATATCAGCAACCATATCAGCTGTAGGGCAATAGTCAATGGTTATCATGTTATCACTCAGTACAGTTCGAACAAAATGATACTTGACATCCACATGTTTACATCGTTGACGACATACTGGGTTCTTGGATAGAGCAATTGCACCCTGGTTATCGTCAAAGATTTTCACAAGAGTATATTGACCCTCACTATCCATGCTCTCTATTAGCTGCACAAGATACACACTCTCTTGTGCTGTGGCAGCCAGTGCCATGTACTCTGCCTCACATGTCGACAAAGCTACTGTTTGCTGTTTCTTTGATCTCCAAGAAATAACAGGCCCATTGCTAGTTAGACTAAAACAGTACCCTGTTATACTCCGTCTGTCATTTTGGTCTGTTGCCCAATCCGCATCACAGTATGCAACAAGTTTCAGTTTTTCATCTTGTTGTTTAAAACATAGCTCCTGATTAATTGTGCCCTTTAAGTACCTCAATACATGTTTAGCAGTTAACCAGTGTTGTTCTTTTGGCTCTGAAAAATACTGTGACAGTTTACTGACTATCCAACTTAGATCAGGCCGTGTAGATGTCATTAAATATATTAAGCTGCCTACCACTTCACGATATTGTGTTGCATCAACAGCTTCACCATCATCATCAAAGTTGTGTTTCTGTTCACATGGGGTGGACCTTGGCTTACAGTCATTCATACCAAACTTTTCCAGTATTTTTGTAATGAATTTCTTTTGACCCATCTTTATTTCTCCTTTTTCCTGAGTAAAGTCAATGCCTAGGAAATGTTTAAGTTTCCCAAGATCCTTCATTTTGAATTTTGTGCTCAACATTTCTGTCACAGTATTAATTGTGTGAATATCATTAGCTGCGATAACTAAGTCATCCACCCAAATAATCAGAATGATCCTCTCATTTTCTATTCCTTTACTGTAGACACAGTGATCAGCTGGGTTTTGTGCAAAACCGTTCTCACAGAGATGATCATGCAACATTTTATTCCAGTTTCTTCCAGATTGTTTTAACCCATACAGTGATTTATTCAGCTTGCAGACTAGCTTTTCATCTGTGTCTGACTTGACCTCAAAACCTTCAGGTTGCTGTACATAGAGCTCACAATCAATTGGAGCGTGTAAATATGCAGTTTTAACATCCATCTGATGTAGGTGTAAGTCATGTTGAGCTGCCAATTGCATCAAACTTCGTACTGATGTCATGTTTGCAGTCGGGGAAAATGTCTCCTTATAGTCTATTCCTGCCACTTGACTATATCCCTTGGCAACATATCTGGCTTTATATATCTCAGTCTTTTCTGTGTTTTCTTTGATTGTATAGACCCATCTACCCCCCACTGCATTTTTGCCCTCTGGTAGTGTGGTCAATGTGAATGTGTCATTTTCCTTAAGAGAATTCATTTCCTCCTGCATAGCATCAGTCCAGAGTTTTGACTCTGCTGAATTCATGGCCTCTTTAAAGGTGTTTGGTACATTACACATTACTCTGTAGCAGTAGTCAATATTTACATACTTCTGGTCGTCACACTGTACTTTACATTCATAGTCCTGTAAATACTGAGGTCTCTTCCTTTCTCTTTGGGGATAGCTTCTATTTTGACCTTCTGCTCCCTTTCCTGTCTGAGTGTTTGTGTCATCTGTCTCAGTTCGAGCCTCCTGTGTCTCTTTTGGACACGAGTCAGTCCCCTGGGTTTCTGGCTTGGTGGATACAAACCTTTTCTCATAAAAATCATCATCACTTGCCTCAAAATCAGTCTGTGTATGTCGCTCGACTATACTCTTTGTGACAAACTTCACTTGCCTGTGTTTTCGAACACTACCAGTGTCTGGGTTGTAGACTAGGTATGCTGGGCTGTTTTTATCATACCCTACAAAAATACCCTTCTCACACCTCGAGTCTAACTTTTTCTTTTCCTGCTTGTATGCATAGCATACAGATCCAAATATATTCATTTTCGAGAGGTTCGGCTTACGTCCTGTCAGCATATAATAAGGTGTCTGTCCTACACGTCTGTTGTAACATCTGTTACGTATTACAGCTGCAGTCATGAAGGCATATGTCCATAGCTTCTTTGGTAAATTGCTCTCAAGAAGCATGCATCTTGCCATTTCAAAAAGTGTTCTCCAGTTTCTCTCAGCTGTCCCATTTTGATGGGGTGAGTAAGGTGCTGAAGTTTCATGTCGTATTGCATGTTGTCTAAGGAGCGATTGAAAGTTTGTCCCGGTGAATTCTGTACCGTTATCAGACCTTATACATTTGATTTTACCATAAGGTGCGACATCAGCAATGAATTTTTCTGTGGCTTTGAAAGTATCACTTTTAGCTTTTAGGAAATACACAAATACTGCCCCTGAAAAGTCATCTGTAAAAGCCAATGTGTATCTGAATCCCTCCTTAGCCTCTGGCTCAATGGGACCTGCTAAATCAGTGTGCACAAGATTGAGCGCTGCTTTAGCTCTTGCATCTGGTTGTCTGTTCCTACTCTGAGCAAATTTACCTCGAGTACACACTTCACAGTTAAGGTTAGATTTATCAATCCCACCCTTAATTTTCATCCCCTCAGTGACTTTTTCCAGTTGTGACACATCATCATAGTTACAGTGACCAAGTATTTCATGCCATGTTTGAATGTCATAACATCCATCGTCCTCAGCTTCACAGTCCACAGTGTTTAAAAAATAAAGTCTATCATATTCCTTGATGTCAAATATTTTACCTCTCTGGTGAATCAGCTGGTTACAACCCTGACGAAAGTTCACTGATGCTCCGTTGGCTGTCGCTGCTTTAACAGAGAAAATGTCTTGTGGATAGGACGGTATATAGAGCGCGTCCTTCAGCATCGCTGTCACTCGTCGTCCCTCCGTGTCTTGCAGGCAGACCTCCGCCTCTCCTTTCTTCAAAGCGACACCACTTGTTCTTGTCCCGTCAGCCAATTCAACAAAGTGGTCTTTCGGTTGAAAAGTATCATCGAACCTTTTAAACTTGTCGATGTTCGTTATTATGTGTGACGTTGCTCCGGTGTCGACCATCAGCCCTTTATGTGTAACTCCGGTTACTGGACTGTCACGTACTTTAAAAACAAATGAGTGGTCCTCAACGTCAGTTGCTTGTTTAGCATTGTCTCTCTCTTTGCGTCTGCAGTTTGCATCTATATGTGTGGAATTTTGCAAAAACTGCACCACTGTCTCTGGTCTTTGCTGCTCGCACTTCGACACTCACGAGCCCGGTGTCCTTTCTGACCGCAGTTGTAGCAGGTGATATTGGGGGCCATCTCTCCACTTCACCCAGCCACTCGCTTTCATAATATTATCAGATTCCTCACTCAAGTTGGCATTGTATTTTTCTGTGCTTTCATAGCTCCTCAACTTTGTTTTGAACTCACCAAAAGTTAGCTTCTCATCCCCTTGTGTAATGTGGATGGCAAACGGCCTAAAACAGATTGGCAGTCCCTTTAAAATCATGGCTATCAGCAGCCCGTCGCTAAGAGTCTCTTCAGCATTTTTCAGTGCTGTAATTGCCGTTTCGGCACGAATAATATAGTCAGTGACGCTCTCATTAGCGGCTTTCTGCAGCGACGTTAGTTCAGTGTAGAGGCTGATCACCCGTGGTTTCCCTTTCCCAGCGTAGTGGTCCCTCAATATTTGTAACGCTTTTCTTCCGTTGTCCGCTGCTTCTCTCATGATCAGTGAAAGGCTTTTATCGTCCAGTACCTGGATCAATTCCGCATAGGTTTCTTCGTTTTTCTGATCATCAGCCTCATCCTCTTCACCTGGCTCCTCTAGGATGGCAGCCTTCAATCCTAGCAGTCGCAGATGACCCAAAAACTTTGTCTCCCATAACTCGTAGTTCTTCTCATCTCCGTCGAAACACAAACGGTTCCACCGGTTTCCATGGTCCCTCCTGGGCCTATAACCTGTTAGCGATGCCATGATCTTAGGGCAGGAATACCGTGAACATAGTTAACGTGACAGAGGAATAAATACACACATACACCATCAGCTGTGCTTCAAACGGAAGTGACACGTTTTATTGCGCATGTCCCTTTTATCACGGGAATACAGGAAGTGATTAGTATAAGAGTATTCAATAAACAGAATTCATATATTACATTTCATAATTCAACATTCAGACATTGTACATTCAATATATATCTAAACACGCCTTTTCTCCTCCTTAACTCTTTCATGACTTTTCATTTAACACATTCTAAACGCTGTAATCAATACTCCAAAAAATACAGGAAATACTTCACGGCAGTTTGGTTTTCGATCGTTCCGGATGTTGTCGCATGCTACACACATCTGTAAACAATAACGTACTCAAATAAACTGTACCTTCATTTAATATTCAACAATAGTAATATCTCGACTTCTATAGTTGTAGTGTTGAAATCAGTAGGTTTCGGTGTGCAACATCATATCATATCGCTGCTAAATTCACCTCTATAGTAAATGGTATATTAGCCTCATGCTAAATGCTAACCGAAGATGAAGGATTTTCAGAATAAAAGCTTAACAACTGGTTGTGCACAAGAACTTTTGGTTTTTCAGTATAAAACAGCATAAACTGACGGTATGTTTAAGGTACTTTATGTCATTCAAAACATTGATTTTAATTTCTAACACGCCGCACAGCTGTTCGCCTGACAGCTCTGTCCCCGGGCCCTTCTCGCTTCGGTTAAATGGATTCCTTGCGTCCCTCACTTGCGTCACTTCATCGAAGGATGGTCTAGTGGTTCCTCGGTTATAGCTCCTCCATTATCGCTCCTCGCTCCTCCGGCAAAAATAAGGCCATTGGGACGCTACTCAAGATGGCGCAGACAAATCAACTTCCGGTGAGACCGAGACCGAGGAGCGAGGAAATGAAAAATAAGAGAAGTGAGAAGGGCCCCCCGTTCTTTCCACACACACCCCCGCCTCTGTTAGTACACATTTACTGACACAAACATTTGTATCATCTGTTGTAGACCCAAATACATTAAATAAAATAAGAACTCATTCTCAAAAAAGATAAACGCCATTCTTAAAATGTATTTAACGAACAATAGTTTGATTAATATTGATTAGAGTGCACAATAGAAATAAAATAATTGAGAGAAGAAAAAGAGATATGTTATCTATCAAAACCCAGTTAGATTAACATTCATTGGATTGCACTCTTTGTGTGTTTGTGTGGATATGTAGCATATTCACATTTTAAATAGCACTTAATGACTGACTGAATGGAAATGACAATAAATGAAAATGTAAAACGAAAAAAGCGATCATGAAAATGTTTCCAATAAATGAATACAATTATTTGTGACCACTTTGTTGTTCAGATATATCACATACTTTTAACTAAATGAAACATGAATTGAAACAAAACACGGTATAAACTGAGGAGTGAGTCCCGTGAGGTTCATGTGTTTTCTTCACTCCGCTGGGAAACGGCTCTCATGTCAAGAAGCATCAGATCAGTGCATGCGCTGCATCGTCCAATCAGTGAGCGATACACAGTAAGGGGGCGGGGCGAGTGTCTGAGGATTTCATCGAAGGATGGTCTGGTGGTTCCTCGGTTATCGCTCCTCCATGATCGCTCCTCGCTCCTCGATCCTCGGTCCTCCGGCAGAAATAAGAGCCATGGGACGGTACTCAAGATGGCGCAGGCAAATCAACTTCCGGTGAGACCGAGACCGAGGAGCGAGGAAATGAAAATAGTCGTCCATTCCAACCCAGTCTCACAAAAAAACGTGTAATAACTACGTTGGTCCACAAAGTAGGACGTAGTATTTCTACAAAAACACCTCTGAAATTGTAAGATCCCTACGTTTTTTTTCACCATTCATTCCAATGGCTGGCGTCTATGGGCCCTTCTCACTTCTCTTATTTTTCATTTCCTCAAAGGCAAATTCCGGCAATTTCTACCATAGTCTTATTTTCATGCTGCTGTTAATCTGGACAGCATATTAACAGACTCTAGCGACGGCGCATATGATTATACAATCAGACTATGTGCAATAAAAAAACATTATAACACATATGAGAGACGTTCTGCAGTAAGGAGGGGTGTTTCACCGACGACAGGTGGCTCTGACTTTTATGTATAGGGGACGGAGCATTTTTACTTTACACGACACCGTTCAACAATTCATTCTGCTTCACTCTTTTGCAAAAGATTTTTCACGACAACCACGTTCTTGTGACACGTAAATACTACGCTTCCTATGTTTTGGTGCGGACTGCGTTCACACCAGCGATGAACCGCTCCAGAGTTCACTTGCAATCGGTCCGAGAGCACCTATTTTAACGGACCAGGGTCCGGTTGTTTAGTTCCCTTCAGAGGTCTGTGTTCACACCGACCCAAATGAACCGCACCAAGCGGATAAATGCACTAGGGTTCGATTCAACCGGACTATACAAGGCTGGTGTGAATGCGACCTAAGTCTATAACGTTTTTTGTTTTTTTAAACGAATATCCGAATAACGAAATTGAAAACCGAATAGTAGGCCAACGACCGGATATTCGGGTGCAGCCCTAGTGTGCAGTATAGTACAGAACAAAGGCAGCAGAGTTCAGCAAGCTAACATTATTTGAGGATATTTCAATATGCATTTATAGCATCATTGTATCAGTGAGAGAACATGGTTTCAAATGGCAAAGATATTGATAAATACTCACTAGAAACTAAATATATCGTCCAAAACATGATTTACTACTTGGGCATGTTTATGATATGTATTTTAAAGATGTTTATTAATGATAGTGATGACCTGGTGAGCTGGTTGTGTTTAGCATTAGCAGATATAACAGAGCTTTGTGTGATTACATGTAGAGTCAATGCAAAGACCCAGATCCGTGCCTGGCAACACCAAGAAAGTGAAGAGGTGAAATTCAGTCAGCTGCGTATTCGTGCAGCGTGACACATTTCATCTTTCATTACATTTCATTTGTATTTGTTCCGTTCATGGTATGCACAACTTAACGTATAACAAACATTTACAAAACACGTCTCTATAAACACACCTTTGACCGAAAAGGAGCAGGGAGCAGAAAATAATCTTCTGTGACCTGCCCCTTTCTAAAAACATAAACAGATGGTCTGTCCTTCATATGTTCTTATTCACAGCCACACATCACAGCATCGTAGGATAATAAGAGAAACACAAACACGAACTAACAAAAAGACTTAGTTCCCTCTTGACAGTTAACGGAAAGAAACAAAACAACAACAACAACAACAACAACAACAACAACACCAAAACATCACATGAACAAGGAAAAGTGCAGCACCCTCACCTGAGTCCTACTGGAGGAGAAGAGTCTTGAGAGAGACGTTTGTGACGCTCTACCCATTGGTGAGAATCAGCTCCACTAATGTAACGTGCTGTAAAGGATGTGTTCATCTCCACAGAGGGAAGAGGAAGAGTGGTGTTCCTGTGGAGGAGCAGCTGTCCAGCTGTGCTCTGTGTCAGGACGTCCTGAAGGATCCAGTCTCTACCAGCTGTGGACACTGGTTCTGCAGACAGTGCATCACCTCATACTGGGAGCAGAGACCTCCATCAGGAGACCCCTCCTGTCCCCAGTGTGGGAAGAGATCCAGAACCAGAGCTGGACTGCAGACAGCCAGCCAGACCAGAACTGTACGAGGTAAGAGGCCGAACACACGCAGCGTTTTATTCCTCTTCCTGGTTCCTTTGTTTCTGAATATGTATACTGTTGTAGAGCAGAGACAGTAAGCTGTTTATACAACATTTAAACTCAGTCTGTTGTTTGTTGTTTTATTGTTATAATTAGATTCTCAGAGCATTTTCCTCATTCTCTCACGTTCCCTTCTCTTCCAGCAGATAGTGGTCTGCAGGAGGTTTTAGATGAACATAGGCTCAGTCTGAGGAGGAGATGTGAACGTGTGACTGAAGGAACTGATCAAAGTGAAACCCTCCTCAACAGCATCTTCACTGAGCTCTACATCACACAAGGCCAGAGTGAAGAGGTTAATACCCAACATGAGGTGAGGCAGCTGGAGGCAGCTTCCAAGAAGAAGCCCCTCCATGACACTCCAATCAAGTGCCAGGACATCTTTAAAGCCTCACCTGACCAACAGACTCCCATCAGAGCGGTCCTGACCAACGGAGTCGCTGGAGTTGGAAAAACCTTCTCAGTGCAGAAGTTCACTCTGGACTGGGCCGAGGGTTTGGGAAACCAAGATGTCAGTCTGGTGATCCCGCTCTCCTTCAGGGAGCTGAACCTGATCAAAGGTGAGCAGTACAGTCTTCTCAGGCTGCTCCATGTTTTCCATCCAACCTTACAGAAGGTCACAGCAGAGCAGCTGGCTGTCTGCAAAGTGCTGCTCATCTTTGACGGCCTGGATGAGAGCAGACTTTCTCTGGACTTCAGAAACAATGAGGTTGTGTCTGATGTCTCTCAGCAGTCCTCAGTCAACGTGCTGCTGACAAACCTCATCAGGGGGAAGCTGCTTCCCTCGGCTCTCGTCTGGATAACTTCCAGACCTGCAGCGGCCAATCAGATCCCTCCTGAGTGTGTGCACAGGGTGACAGAAGTACGAGGCTTCACTGACGCCCAGAAGGAGGAGTACTTCAGGAGGAGATCGAGTGATGAAGACCTGTCCAGCAGAATCATCTCTCACATCAAGAGCTCCAGGAGCCTCCACATCATGTGTCTGATCCCAGTCTTCTGCTGGATCACTGCTGCAGTTCTGGACCACATGTTGACTACAGACCAGAGAGGAGAGCTGCCCCAGACCCTCACTGACATGTACTCACACTTCCTGCTGGTCCAGACCAAGAGGAAGAAGCAGAAGTATGAAGAGGGGCATGAGACGAGTCCACAGCAGCTGACGGAGGCTGACAGGGAGGTTCTTCTGAAGCTGGGGAGGCTGGCGTTTGAACATCTGGAGAAAGGAGACATCATGTTCTACCAAGAAGACCTGCAGCGCTGTGGTCTTGAGGTCAACGAGGCCTTGGTGCACTCAGGAGTTTGTACACAGATCTTCAAAAGAGAGAGTGTGATCTTCCAGAAAACAGTCTACTGCTTCGTTCATCTGAGCGTTCAGGAGTTTCTGGCTGCAGTCTACATGTTGCACTGTTACACCAACAGAGACACAGCGGTACTGAAGGACTTCCTGCAGGGAGACTATAACAACAGCAGAGATCAGGATTACCCATCCCTGCCTGTCTTCCTGAAGGGAGCCGTGCAGAAATCCCTCAGAAGTAAAAATGGCCACCTGGACCTGTTTGTCCGCTTTCTCTACGGCCTCTCTCTGGAGTCCAACCAGAGTCTGTTAGGAGGCCTGCTGGGTCGCACAGACAACAGACTAGAAACCATCCAGAGAGCCATCAGCAACCTGAAGGAGATGAGCAGTGGATATATCTCTCCTGACAGGAGCATCAACATCTTCCACTGTCTGACAGAGATGAAAGACCTCTCAGTACATCAGGAGATCACAGAGTTCCTGAAGTCAGAGAACAGATCAGAGAAGGAACTCTCTGAGATCCACTGCTCTGCTCTGGCCAACATGCTGCAGATGTCAGAGGAGGTTCTGGATGAGTTGGACCTGGATAAATACAACACATCATGGGAGGGACGACTGAGACTGCTTCCAGCTGTGAGGAACTGCAGGAAGGCCAAGTAAGTCCAGATGTGATTAACTTTATAAACTAAAGTGGATCAGGAGTTTAATTATTCAAATAAACACTTTAACATTTCTGCTGTTTAAATAATGAGGGCAAAATAAAACCAACACTGTTCTTCTATTTATTTATAATGTTAGTTAAACTGAAGCGTTCCTCTCTTCATATTGAGTGAAGGAGGCGACATGTCGAACACATGAAGGACTTGAGAGGTTTCTCAGCATGTGATCACACCACACAGCAGGACTTACAGTTATCACAGAAACATGTTATTATTACTTTCTTTGCTTTTTAAGAAAATATTCACAAAACATTCAGAACAAAATAAACACATCTCAGTACATAGATGAACTACATAACAGATGACCAATCAGAAAAGACATAACAACATAATAGTATTACAAATAAAAGAATGGATACATTGTGAATACATTATGAATACTCAGGTATACATTAATTATATTCACTATATTGTTCTACACTGACCCATTCCTCCCACCTTTCCTCAAAGATATGCATTTGGTTTCTAATCTAGTTGATTTCTCCGTTACATAGAATTCATTTACTAAGTTATTCCATCGTGAGTTTACTAAGTTATTATCTTTCAGACAATTCCTTGTCATTTGTTTGATCTCTTTTCTAATGACCAGAAATAGATAGGAATCTTTTTGTATCTCCTCTGGTGTTCCCCCAGTGATAGGGAGAATGGGTTTTTGTTGAGAGATCAAGATATCGGACATTTCTCTTCAAACTGTTTCCCAGAAGTCTCCCAACACATTACAGGCCCAGAATATATGTGTCTGGTTTCTGCTCAGCGCGTTCTCTCCAGCGTTTGGAAGTGAGGCTTTCTTTGTATTCACTTTGAATCTGGGGTGTCTTAAAGTGTGGAATTAAAAGCTTCATGTGTTTTCTTTCCAGTAGTTTGAGTTGGTTGTGTTATGAATGTTTCTGCACATATGTTCCTAATCTACTGGTATATTGCAGGATCCTTCATTTCCCCATTGATTTATTACATTAATAATACTGTGTTCATTTCATTTCAAACCTTTATTTAACCAGATTGGTCCCATTGAGATCATAGATCTCTTTTTCAAGGGAGACCTGCAGCATATAGGTTCCACATGAAACATAAAACAATAAAGGACATCATACATTATATTTACAGGATACATTTACATAGTTATAGACATTTACAAGCGTCAGCTAAATGTAATGTAATGTAATGTAATAATACTGTGTTCATCTTGATTTCTTTATTCTAATATTTGAACCATCTTAGTTAGAAATGTTGTTTCCACTCCAGGGTCATAAACTGTAAGCATGTATTTTATCAATGGCTTGATGTCTTGAAAAGATCTCTTTTTTAAATGCCGGAAAGATAACTCCTCACTGAAAGAATCTGAATAAATGGTATTTCAGTAAATCATATTGTAACGAACGCTGTTCAAAGGATTTCACGTCTTTATCACCGAACATTTGTCCAAATGTCCTCAAGCCCTTAGAAGCCCATAGTTTAAACATGTGATGGTCTTTGTTAAGTTTGTGAGGAGGGAAGTCTTGATCAGTTCGCATTCCTTTCAGGAAGATTAAATCTTCATATAGTTTTTGATTACGACAGACTTCCCTCCAAACCTCAAGTGTAGCAACAACCCATTTTTTAATGATCACTTTCTAGTAGTTTCTTTATCATTAAACACATGTTTTGATCACAATGTGTTCGAGTTTAAAATCAGATCTATATCATTTCCCACCAATAACAGAGTTATCTCTTGATGCTGATATACTGGGAACATCTGATGGTATCAAGTTGAACATATTGAAACTTTATTGGTTTGTTAATTGTGTTTGTGTGCGCAATAAATGTTCAGATGCTCAGAGAAGCCAAAACATCCTTCATCCATCATTCACATCCAAATGTTAACTAACATTTAAATATGTACATCTCTAATATCGTCAAGTGGTTCATTTAATTTCTGTTTCTCTGGTAACAGTCAGTGACAGCAGGAGCACAGACCTGTGATCAGATCACACTGACTACTCATTACACTCTATTATTATATATTATTATATATTATATTAAATGGACCAACAGCAAAGGTCTATCAGAACATGTCACATCTTTTTTCATCAAATGCTTGAGGTTAATATAATGTTTCCTCTCTTTTTAACATATGTTGTAATATATGTTTTATTATAGACTCACTCTCTATGGAGTCTCAGAGACTGAATGTGAAGTCGTGGCCTCAGCTCTGAAGTCTGACCCCTCCCATCTGAGAGATCTGGAGCTGAGTCAGAGCCCTCTGCAGGATTCAGGAGTGGAGCTGCTGATTTCTGGACTGAAGAGTCCAAACTGCAGACTGGAGGCTCTCAGGTCAGTTCACTGACTGCAGTTCATATTGATCTGTTTGTGTTTATGATTTTCTGAATTTGAACAAATACAATGTTATTTTTATTTGTTCCGTTTTTGCTAATAACTGAATATTGATCAGAGTAACAGAGAGAAGGTGAATGTGTGAGGGAGAGAGTTTGAGCTTCCACAGACTCACCCTGTGCTCCAGGAGTCAGTGGAGATGCTGTCAGTACTGAGGAGCTGTGAGGGAGATGAAGGAGTTGTTCAACATCTGATCAAAGTTAAAGTTCCAGATTATCAGTGGATTGTTTCTGCATCATCTCTGACATTAAAACCCTGTTTGACTTTGAACAGATTATTAAACATTGAGTTATTTCAAACAGGAACTTTGTTTTCTAAAGTGACATCATGGTTTCTTTCTTCAGTCTGAGTGACTGCATGTTGTCAGAGATCAGCTGTTCTGCTCTGATCTCAGCTCTGAAGTCCAACCTCCATCTGAGAGATCTGGAGCTGAGTGAGAACGCTCTGCAGGATTCAGGAGTGGAGCTGCTGAGAGATCTTCTGGAGAGTCCAGACTGCAGACTGGAGACTCTCAGGTCAGTTCACTGACTCTCTGTTACTGCTGGAGATCTCACATGTTCACTTTGTAACTGAACCTCATTTATATTCGTTAATAACTTACATCCATAGAGTTATAAATGTCCTTTTATTCATGTTTCATTTTAAGAGTAAGAAGTAAGAACTGCAGACATACATGTTGACTGTTTCTTAAAGGAACTGTAATAGATGTTGTTGTAAAAAGTAAATCTCTGTATTTAATATTTAGTAAACGATAACGTCTGAATAAAGGTCATCTGAAGTCATTTTAGTTTTACATTGTGGTGGGAATTTATTGATCAAATGTGGATGGAGAGTCAAAGCATTCAGCTCTTTGTGGTATTTCATTCCTTGAAGAAAGTTCAGTCGGTCACACAGAGAGCACACAGTCTGCAGAGAGGAAGACGAAGAGTAGAGTTTGGGTTGCATATTTAAACACAGAGCGAGGAGAAAGGGAGGGGAAGCTTGGTGATGATGAAGGAGCATTCTGGGAGTCAGGGAGTTAGGGAGGCCGTATCAGGAAGTTCTCAGCTCACCTGAGGTGAAGGTCATACTGTTGGTGCACAGAGAGAGTCACTAACAACACTGCAACACATCTTCTCAAGGACTTCTCCCAAGCTTAGCTAAGAAGTGGGAGAAGTAGCAAATATAGAGAAACATTAGCAAATAAGAATCACACACTGATATTATTAAAGTAAGTAAGTATAATATGTTTCTATTACATACATGATAAAGTTCACTTTCTGAAGTAGACAGATGTTTCTGTTCCCATTCATTTAAATGTTGAGAAACATCTGATTGGATTATAAACATATTTTTATCCTCATCATGTTTTCTTTATTCAGACTGAGGAGCTGCAGTTTGTCAGAGATCAGCTGTTCTGCTCTGGCCTCAGCTCTGAAGTCCAACATCCATCTGAGAGATCTGGACCTGAGTGAGAACGCTCTGCAGGATTCAGGAGAGAAGCTGCTGAGAGATCTTCTGGAGAGTCCAGACTGCAGACTGGAGACCCTCAGGTCAGTAAGGGGTCTCTGCTGGTTCAGCAGTATTGTATGAAACACAGGGAGGTGTTTCTCTCACTGGGGAAACAGATCAGTGATGTTACCCACTGACTGCAGGCTCTCTCATTCTTCCATCAACTAGAGAAGGCCAGCTGGAAATGCAAAGCCACGTTTAGTAAGTCATCAACTTTCCACCAGACATATGGGGTTTGACAGAAGAGTGGAAAAGGTAGTCTGTGTTTGATGGGATGTTTTTAGTTCCTTGACTAATGGCTGTTACTTCCTGTCATGCAGCTGAGAGCTGTGGCAGTCAGTCGTAGTGTTTGCAGAGAAGATATGATGGGATGTAAAGCATGAGATCAGGACTCTGAAGCTGACTCAAAGAACAAACACTTATTTTAAACTGGATCATAACTGTTGGATTGTGTTCATCCCTACAGGATCAGAGATGATGAGACGATCAGAGCCAAGATCCAGAAGACCTGTGAGTACTGAATATCCTCCATTCATCCAGATATGAGACTCTTTGATGGAGCATGTCCTCAGAGGAAAACAACACTCTGGTTTCTCTCTTCATCATTTTGGCTGTTTCTCTTCATAAGAACTGTCTATCAACACAGTGACGCGTTCACTGACACTCTGTAAAATGTAAATAAACTCTGAAGAATAAAACACATGAAAACATCGACATTATAACCAGTCCGTTACAGTATTACCCTCAAAATATACTTCAGTACAAGTAGAAGTACTCAGATATTTTACTTGAGTAAAAGTAGAAGTACTCAGATCTTGTACTTGAGTAAAAGTAGAAGTACTCAGATCTTGTACTTGAGTTAAAGTAGAAGTACTCAGATCTTGTATTTGAGTAAAAGTAGAAGTACTCAGATCTTGTACTTGAGTAAAAGTAGAAGTACTCAGATCTTGTACTAGAGTAAAAGTAGAAGTACTCAGATCTTGTATTTGAGTAAAAGTAGAAGTACTCAGATCTTGTACTTGAGTAAAAGTAGAAGTACTCAGATCTTGTACTTGAGTAAAAGTAGAAGTACTCAGATCTTGTACTAGAGTAAAAGTAGAAGTACTCAGATCTTGTACTTGAGTAAAAGTAGAAGTACTCAGATCTTGTACTAGAGTAAAAGTAGAAGTACCAGAGTGTAGGAATACTCTGTTTCAGTAAAAGTACTGCATTCAAAATGTTCCTCAAGTAAAAGTAGAAAAGTATTATCATCAAAATATAGTGAAAGTAGCGACAGTGAAAGTAGTCGTTGTGCAGATTGGTCCATTTCAGAATAATATATATGATATGTTTTATAATGATTGATCATGAAAGTGTTCTCAAAGCTGGTGAAGGTGCAGCTAGTCTGAATGACTTTGTATACTGCAGGGTAGCTGGTGGATTTACTCCAGGTGGAACTAAAGTCTGATTCAACACTTGATTAGATTTCACATCATTCATCCACATCTGTGAAGTAACTAAAGGTATTAATACATGTAGAGGAGTAGAAGTACACCATGTACCTCTGAACTGTAGTGGAGTAGAAGTACACGGTAGCATAAAAGGGAAATACTCAAGTAAAGTACAAGTACCTTAACATTTTACTTAAGTTTAGTAAATGTACTTAGTTACTTCCCACCTCTGAGTGTGAGCCTGATCTATCGAAAGGTTCGTTTTTTTCAACAAAAATTACCAACGGATTTAACCAGTGAAATATATTTAAAATAATAATATTAAAACATGAATGCGGCAAATAAATGATGACAATATATTTATTTGTAAATGAATTGTACTCTGTTTGCTCGAAAGTTGCTGAGATTTTAATGAATCATACTTTTTTTTTTAAATGATGAAACTCCAGAGGCTTCGTTTTAAAACATTTTATATGAGTTTGAACACTGAACGCCGACTGGAGTGAGACTCAGTTAAAGGATGTGTTGGAACAGCAAATCCTCCATATATTACTGAGCATGTATTGACATCATAAACCCCTCAGAATGCTGTGTTTATGGCCGATGATGATCTCATGCTCTTCATCAGAAAAGCTCCTCATCTCAACACACACCCACACACACACACTCTGTCACTGTAACAATAGTGTGTGTGTTTCATGCTTTCTATAGAATACGGTTTTCATCCAGCTGCTTCAGTGCTGGAGAGGTTTCTGTGAGCTTTGATGCTGCAGGTTGAAGTGAAGCAGGATCAGATAGAGGAGGCGTACTCGCTGTGTCCATTTGAATGAAAGCTGAATGTGATGAGATATGGAGGGCTGTGCAGGAGGCAGCTGTAGTCAGTGAGTCTGTCTGAGATGAGATACTTCTGTCTGATGTTCTCATGGAGAGGATAAGGGCCAAACGTGATTCTATTTATTTTAATGCGGCGACCCTTTTCTGCTTGTTGTGGTGTTTTCTCTCTTTTAGTGTGTTGGTGAAACTGGGCTCTGGTTTCAGACAGAGGGTGAAAAGAGGCGCTGCAGCACAGACAGTATGAGACACTACATACTGATATACACCTGAACATCAGCAGGAGAGGACTCTTTAAAGTAGAGACACTACATACTGATATACACCTGAACATCAGCAGGAGAGGACTCTTTAAAGTAGAGACACTAGATACTGATATACACCTGAACATCAGCAGGAGAGGACTCTTTAAAGTAGAGACACTACATACTGATATACACCTGAACATCAGCAGGAGAGGACTCTTTAAAGTAGAGACACTAGATACTGATATACACCTGAACATCAGCAGGAGAGGACTCTTTAAAGTAGAGACACTACATACTGATATACACCTGAACATCAGCAGGAGAGAACTCTTTAAAGTAGAGACACTACATACTGATATACACCTGAACATCAGCAGGAGAGGACTCTTTAAAGTAGAGACACTACATACTGATATACACCTGAACATCAGCAGGAGAGGACTCTTTAAAGTAGAGACACTACACACTGATATACACCTGAACATCAGCAGGAGAGAACTCTTTAAAGTAGAGACACTACATACTGATATACACCTGAACATCAGCAGGAGAGGACTCTTTAAAGTAGAGACACTACATACTGATATACACCTGAACATCAGCAGGAGAGGACTCTTTAAAGTAGAGACACTACATACTGATATACACCTGAACATCAGCAGGAGAGAACTCTTTAAAGTAGAGACACTACATACTGATATACACCTGAACATCAGCAGGAGAGGACTCTTTAAAGTAGAGACACTACATACTGATATACACCTGAACATCAGCAGGAGAGGACTCTTTAAAGTAGAGACACTACATACTGATATACACCTGAACATCAGCAAGAGAGGACTCTTTAAAGTAGAGACACTACATACTGATATACACCTGAACATCAGCAGGAGAGGACTCTTTAAAGTAGAGACACTACATACTGATATACACCTGAACATCAGCCGGAGAGGACTCTTTAAAGTAGAGACAATACATACTGATATACACCTGAACATCAGCAGGAGAGGACTCTTTAAAGTAGAGACACTACATACTGATATACACCTGAACATCAGCAGGAGAAGACTCTTTAAAGTAGAGACACTACATACTGATATACACCTGAACATCAGCAGGAGAGGACTCTTTAAAGTAGAGACACTACATACTGATATACACCTGAACATCAGCAGGAGAGGACTCTTTAAAGTAGAGACACTACATACTGATATACACTTGAACATCAGCAGGAGAGGACTCTTTAAAGTAGAGACACTACATACTGATATACACCTGAACATCAGCAGGAGAGGACTCTTTAAAGTAGAGACACTACATACTGATATACCTGAACATCAGCAGGAGAGGACTCTTTAAAGTAGAGACACTACATACTGATATACACCTGAACATCAGCAGGAGAGGACTCTTTAAAGTAGAGACACTACATACTGATATACACCTGAACATCAGCAGGAGAGGACTCTTTAAAGTAGAGACACTACATACTGATATACACCTGAACATCAGCAGGAGAGGACTCTTTAAAGTAGAGACACTACATACTGATATACACCTGAACATCAGCAGGAGAGAACTCTTTAAAGTAGAGACACTACATACTGATATACACCTGAACATCAGCAGGAGAGGACTCTTTAAAGTAGAGACACTACATACTGATATACACCTGAACATCAGCAGGAGAGGACTCTTTAAAGTAGAGACACTACACACTGATATACACCTGAACATCAGCAGGAGAGAACTCTTTAAAGTAGAGACACTACATACTGATATACACCTGAACATCAGCAGGAGAGGACTCTTTAAAGTAGAGACACTACATACTGATATACACCTGAACATCAGCCGGAGAGGACTCTTTAAAGTAGAGACACTACATACTGATATACACCTGAACATCAGCCGGAGAGGACTCTTTAAAGTAGAGACACTACATACTGATATACACCTGAACATCAGCAGGAGAGGACTCTTTAAAGTAGAGACACTACATACTGATATACACCTGAACATCAGCAGGAGAGGACTCTTTAAAGTAGAGACACTACATACTGATATACACCTGAACATCAGCAGGAGAGGACTCTTTAAAGTAGAGACACTACATACTGATATACACCTGAACATCAGCAGGAGAGGACTCTTTAAAGTAGAGACACTACATACTGATATACACCTGAACATCAGCAGGAGAGGACTCTTTAAAGTAGAGACACTACATACTGATATACACCTGAACATCAGCAAGAGAGGACTCTTTAAAGTAGAGACACTACATACTGATATACACCTGAACATCAGCAGGAGAGGACTCTTTAAAGTAGAGACACTACATACTGATATACACCTGAACATCAGCCGGAGAGGACTCTTTAAAGTAGAGACAATACATACTGATATACACCTGAACATCAGCAGGAGAGGACTCTTTAAAGTAGAGACACTACATACTGATATACACCTGAACATCAGCAGGAGAAGACTCTTTAAAGTAGAGACACTACATACTGATATACACCTGAACATCAGCAGGAGAGGACTCTTTAAAGTAGAGACACTACATACTGATATACACCTGAACATCAGCAGGAGAGGACTCTTTAAAGTAGAGACACTACATACTGATATACACTTGAACATCAGCAGGAGAGGACTCTTTAAAGTAGAGACACTACATACTGATATACACCTGAACATCAGCAGGAGAGGACTCTTTAAAGTAGAGACACTACATACTGATATACCTGAACATCAGCAGGAGAGGACTCTTTAAAGTAGAGACACTACATACTGATATACACCTGAACATCAGCAGGAGAGGACTCTTTAAAGTAGAGACACTACATACTGATATACACCTGAACATCAGCAGGAGAGGACTCTTTAAAGTAGAGACACTACATACTGATATACACCTGAACATCAGCAGGAGAGGACTCTTTAAAGTAGAGACACTAGATACTGATATACACTGAACATCAGCAGGAGAGGACTCTTTAAAGTAGAGACACTACATACTGATATACACCTGAACATCAGCAGGAGAGAACTCTTTAAAGTAGAGACACTACATACTGATATACACCTGAACATCAGCAGGAGAGGACTCTTTAAAGTAGAGACACTACATACTGATATACACCTGAACATCAGCAGGAGAGGACTCTTTAAAGTAGAGACACTACACACTGATATACACCTGAACATCAGCAGGAGAGAACTCTTTAAAGTAGAGACACTACATACTGATATACACCTGAACATCAGCAGGAGAGGACTCTTTAAAGTAGAGACACTACATACTGATATACACCTGAACATCAGCAGGAGAGGACTCTTTAAAGTAGAGACACTACATACTGATATACACCTGAACATCAGCAGGAGAGAACTCTTTAAAGTAGAGACACTACATACTGATATACACCTGAACATCAGCAGGAGAGGACTCTTTAAAGTAGAGACACTACATACTGATATACACCTGAACATCAGCAGGAGAGGACTCTTTAAAGTAGAGACACTACATACTGATATACACCTGAACATCAGCAAGAGAGGACTCTTTAAAGTAGAGACACTACATACTGATATACACCTGAACATCAGCAGGAGAGGACTCTTTAAAGTAGAGACACTACATACTGATATACACCTGAACATCAGCCGGAGAGGACTCTTTAAAGTAGAGACAATACATACTGATATACACCTGAACATCAGCAGGAGAGGACTCTTTAAAGTAGAGACACTACATACTGATATACACCTGAACATCAGCAGGAGAAGACTCTTTAAAGTAGAGACACTACATACTGATATACACCTGAACATCAGCAGGAGAGGACTCTTTAAAGTAGAGACACTACATACTGATATACACCTGAACATCAGCAGGAGAGGACTCTTTAAAGTAGAGACACTAGATACTGATATACACCTGAACATCAGCAGGAGAGGACTCTTTAAAGTAGAGACACTACATACTGATATACACCTGAACATCAGCAGGAGAGGACTCTTTAAAGTAGAGACACTAGATACTGATATACACCTGAACATCAGCAGGAGAGGACTCTTTAAAGTAGAGACACTACATACTGATATACACCTGAACATCAGCAGGAGAGAACTCTTTAAAGTAGAGACACTACATACTGATATACACCTGAACATCAGCAGGAGAGGACTCTTTAAAGTAGAGACACTACATACTGATATACACCTGAACATCAGCAGGAGAGGACTCTTTAAAGTAGAGACACTACACACTGATATACACCTGAACATCAGCAGGAGAGAACTCTTTAAAGTAGAGACACTACATACTGATATACACCTGAACATCAGCAGGAGAGGACTCTTTAAAGTAGAGACACTACATACTGATATACACCTGAACATCAGCAGGAGAGGACTCTTTAAAGTAGAGACACTACATACTGATATACACCTGAACATCAGCAGGAGAGAACTCTTTAAAGTAGAGACACTACATACTGATATACACCTGAACATCAGCAGGAGAGGACTCTTTAAAGTAGAGACACTACATACTGATATACACCTGAACATCAGCAGGAGAGGACTCTTTAAAGTAGAGACACTACATACTGATATACACCTGAACATCAGCAAGAGAGGACTCTTTAAAGTAGAGACACTACATACTGATATACACCTGAACATCAGCAGGAGAGGACTCTTTAAAGTAGAGACACTACATACTGATATACACCTGAACATCAGCCGGAGAGGACTCTTTAAAGTAGAGACAATACATACTGATATACACCTGAACATCAGCAGGAGAGGACTCTTTAAAGTAGAGACACTACATACTGATATACACCTGAACATCAGCAGGAGAAGACTCTTTAAAGTAGAGACACTACATACTGATATACACCTGAACATCAGCAGGAGAGGACTCTTTAAAGTAGAGACACTACATACTGATATACACCTGAACATCAGCAGGAGAGGACTCTTTAAAGTAGAGACACTACATACTGATATACACTTGAACATCAGCAGGAGAGGACTCTTTAAAGTAGAGACACTACATACTGATATACACCTGAACATCAGCAGGAGAGGACTCTTTAAAGTAGAGACACTACATACTGATATACCTGAACATCAGCAGGAGAGGACTCTTTAAAGTAGAGACACTACATACTGATATACACCTGAACATCAGCAGGAGAGGACTCTTTAAAGTAGAGACACTACATACTGATATACACCTGAACATCAGCAGGAGAGGACTCTTTAAAGTAGAGACACTACATACTGATATACACCTGAACATCAGCAGGAGAGGACTCTTTAAAGTAGAGACACTACATACTGATATACACCTGAACATCAGCAGGAGAGAACTCTTTAAAGTAGAGACACTACATACTGATATACACCTGAACATCAGCAGGAGAGGACTCTTTAAAGTAGAGACACTACATACTGATATACACCTGAACATCAGCAGGAGAGGACTCTTTAAAGTAGAGACACTACACACTGATATACACCTGAACATCAGCAGGAGAGAACTCTTTAAAGTAGAGACACTACATACTGATATACACCTGAACATCAGCAGGAGAGGACTCTTTAAAGTAGAGACACTACATACTGATATACACCTGAACATCAGCCGGAGAGGACTCTTTAAAGTAGAGACACTACATACTGATATACACCTGAACATCAGCCGGAGAGGACTCTTTAAAGTAGAGACACTACATACTGATATACACCTGAACATCAGCAGGAGAGGACTCTTTAAAGTAGAGACACTACATACTGATATACACCTGAACATCAGCAGGAGAGGACTCTTTAAAGTAGAGACACTACATACTGATATACACCTGAACATCAGCAGGAGAGGACTCTTTAAAGTAGAGACACTACATACTGATATACACCTGAACATCAGCAGGAGAGGACTCTTTAAAGTAGAGACACTACATACTGATATACACCTGAACATCAGCAGGAGAGGACTCTTTAAAGTAGAGACACTACATACTGATATACACCTGAACATCAGCAAGAGAGGACTCTTTAAAGTAGAGACACTACATACTGATATACACCTGAACATCAGCAGGAGAGGACTCTTTAAAGTAGAGACACTACTTACTGATATACACCTGAACATCAGCCGGAGAGGACTCTTTAAAGTAGAGACAATACATACTGATATACACCTGAACATCAGCAGGAGAGGACTCTTTAAAGTGGAGACTACATCCTGATATACACCTGCACATCAGCAGGAGAAGACTCTTTAAAGTAGAGACACTACATACTGATATACACCTGAACATCAGCAGGAGAGGACTCTTTAAAGTAGAGACACTACATACTGATATACACCTGAACATCAGCAGGAGAGGACTCTTTAAAGTAGAGACACTACATACTGATATACACTTGAACATCAGCAGGAGAGGACTCTTTAAAGTAGAGACACTACATACTGATATACACCTGAACATCAGCAGGAGAGGACTCTTTAAAGTAGAGACACTACATACTGATATACCTGAACATCAGCAGGAGAGGACTCTTTAAAGTAGAGACACTACATACTGATATACACCTGAACATCAGCAGGAGAGGACTCTTTAAAGTAGAGACACTACATACTGATATACACCTGAACATCAGCAGGAGAGGACTCTTTAAAGTAGAGACACTACATACTGATATACACCTGAACATCAGCAGGAGAGGACTCTTTAAAGTAGAGACACTACATACTGATATACACCTGAACATCAGCAAGAGAGGACTCTTTAAAGTAGAGACACTACATACTGATATACACCTGAACATCAGCAGGAGAGGACTCTTTAAAGTAGAGACACTACATACTGATATACACCTGAACATCAGCCGGAGAGGACTCTTTAAAGTAGAGACACTACATACTGATATACACCTGAACATCAGCAGGAGAGGACTCTTTAAAGTAGAGACACTACATACTGATATACACCTGAACATCAGCCGGAGAGGACTCTTTAAAGTAGAGACACTACATACTGATATACACCTGAACATCAGCAGGAGAAGACTCTTTAAAGTAGAGACACTACATACTGATATACACCTGAACATCAGCAGGAGAGGACTCTTTAAAGTAGAGACACTACATACTGATATACACCTGAACATCAGCAGGAGAGGACTCTTTAAAGTAGAGACACTACATACTGATATACACTTGAACATCAGCAAGAGAGGACTCTTTAAAGTAGAGACACTACATACTGATATACACCTGAACATCAGCAGGAGAGGACTCTTTAAAGTAGAGACACTACACACTGATATACACCTGAACATCAGCAGGAGAGGACTCTTTAAAGTAGAGACACTACATACTGATATACACCTGAACATCTGCAGGAGAGGACTCTTTAAAGTAGAGACACTACATACTGATATACACCTGAACATCAGCAGGAGAGGACTCTTTAAAGTAGAGACACTACATACTGATATACACCTGAACATCTGCAGGAGAGGACTCTTTAAAGTAGAGACACTACATACTGATATACACCTGAACATCAGCAGGAGAGGACTCTTTAAAGTAGAGACACTACATACTGATATACACCTGAACATCTGCAGGAGAGGACTCTTTAAAGTAGAGACACTACATACTGATATACACCTGAACATCAGCAGGAGAGGACTCTTTAAAGTAGAGAAAATACTCTTTAAAGTAGGGACACATTTACCTACAGTATAGGTTCTGAGATAAAAGCTTATAAACATGTATTTCCAGCAGAGCATGACACACCTCACATGTAACGGTTATTATGACACAAACACATGAAACCCCTCCTCTTCCTTCTCCAGGGACACATGACCAACACAGCATTGATGGAGAAAAACATGTATGAACATCGATCCCTGAGACATGTCTGTGTGAATCTTTATGACGTTTATGGTTGCTCAGCGAGCGGCGTCTAAAACATCCGATGGTTTTCACCTGAAGAAATCATTAATGCTGCAGAATAAATGAGACGGAAGATTTAAACATCTCGACTCATATTTCTGACACATACAGCAGCTTATAGGACACAAGCAGATCCATCAGGTGTGTATTTATAGCCTCAAACATCGTTTCATTTCCAGATACTAAATATAGATTTGCATTGCAGCAGCTCTGCAGGACGCCCACCGTTTACTTCTTTGTATTTAATGTTACGTATGAAGGGTTGTTGCCTCCTGAAAGAATACTTTTAAAGTTGTACATTTTCTGCACAAAAGTTTAGAACTGCCCAGATGTGTGTCATAAATGCAGTAGAGCTTTCAGAGAAATGTGTGATTTAATGACGGTGCGTTTTTTTAATCGCTTTTCCTCAGAAAAGATGGTAAAACCGCCGTCACTGTGGACATCCCTTGTTTATTATATTTGTTATCATTTGATTACATGTTAACTTCCAGGTTGTGTGAAACGAGGGGTTTACCTTCTAATACAACCCTGAGAAAATAATAAGTATGTAATATTCATTTTAATCATTCATTTAGTCCGGCTGCAACCTGGAGTCGCATCTTATTCATTCATTATGTCTTGTTGCCTAAGAGTTTGTGTATTATAAACACTTTAATGTCATATAACTAACCAGAGGTGGGAGAAGTACTCAGATCTGGTACTTGAGTACAAGTAGAAGTACTCAGATCTGTTACTTGAATACAAGTAGAAGTACTCAGATCTGTTGCTTGAATACAAGTAGAAGTACTCAGATCTGTTACTTGAGTAAAAATAGAAGTACTCAGATCTTGTACTTGAGTAAAAGTAGAAGTACTCAGATCTATTACTTGAGTAAAAGTAGAAGTACTCAGATCTGTTACTTGAGTAAAAATAGAAGTACTCAGATCTGTTACTTGAGTAAAAGTAGAAGTACTCAGATCTGTTACTTGAATACAAGTAGAAGTACTCAGATCTGTTGCTTGAGTAAAAGTAGAAGTACTCAGATCTGTTACTTGAATACAAGTAGAAGTACTCAGATCTGTTACTTGAGTAAAAATAGAAGTACTCAGATCTTGTACTTGAGTAAAAGTAGAAGTACTCAGATCTATTACTTGAATACAAGTATAAGTACTCAGATCTGTTACTTGAATACAAGTATAAGTACTCAGATATATTACTTGAATACAAGTATAAGTACTCAGATCTGTTACTTGAGTAAAAGTAGAAGTACTCAGATCTGTTACTTGAGTAAAAGTAGAAGTACTCAGATCTATTACTTGAATACAAGTATAAGTACTCAGATCTGTTACTTGAATACAAGTATAAGTACTCAGATCTATTACTTGAATACAAGTAGAAGTACTCAGATCTGTTACTTGAGTAAAAATAGAAGTACTCAGATCTTGTACTTGAGTAAAAGTAGAAGTACTCAGATCTATTACTTGAGTAAAAGTAGAAGTACTCAGATCTTGTACTTGAGTAAAAGTAGAAGTACTCAGATCTTGTACTTGAGTAAAAGTAGAAGTACTCAGATCTGTTACTTGAATACAAGTAGAAGTACTCAGATCTGTTACTTGAGTAAAAATAGAAGTACTCAGATCTTGTACTTGAGTAAAAGTAGAAGTACTCAGATCTATTACTTGAATACAAGTAGAAGTACTCAGATCTGTTACTTGAGTAAAAATAGAAGTACTCAGATCTTGTACTTGAGTAAAAGTATAAGTACTCAGATCTTGTACTTGAGTAAAAGTATAAGTACTCAGATCTTGTACTTGAGTAAAAGTAGAAGTACTCAGATCTTGTACTTGAGTAAAAGTAGAAGTACTCAGATCTTGTACTTGAGTAACAGGAGAAGTACTCAGATCTTGTACTTGAGTAAAAGTAGAAGTACTCAGATCTTGTACTTGAGTAAAAGTAGAAGTACTCAGATCTTGTACTTGAGTAACAGTAGAAGTACTCAGATCTTGTACTTGAGTAAAAGTAGAAGTACTCAGATCTTGTACTTGAGTAAAAGTAGAAGTCCTCAGATCTGGTACTTGAGTAAAAGTAGAAGTACTCAGATCTTGTTTTTGAGTAAAAGTAGAAGTACTCAGATCTTGTACTTGAGTAAAAGTAGAAGTGCTCAGATCTGGTACTTGAGTAAAAGTAGAAGTACTCAGATCTTGTTTTTGAGTAAAAGTAGAAGTACTCTGATCTTGTACTTGAGTAAAAGTAGAAGTGCTCAGATCTGGTACTTGAGTAAAAGTAGAAGTACTCAGATCTTGTTTTTGAGTAAAAGTAGAAGTACTCAGATCTTGTACTTGAGTAAAAGTTGAAGTACTCAGATCTTGTACTTGAGTAAAAGTAGAAGTACTCAGATCTGGTACTTGAGTAAAAGTAGAAGTACTCAGAACTTGTTCTTGAGTAAAAGTAGAAGTACTCAGATCTTGTACTTGAGTAAAAGTAGAAGTACTCAGATCTTGTACTTGAGTAAAAGTAGAAGTACTCAGATCTATTACTTGAATACAAGTAGAAGTACTCAGATCTGTTACTTGAGTAAAAATAGAAGTACTCAGATCTTGTACTTGAGTAAAGTATAAGTACTCAGATCTTGTACTTGAGTAAAAGTATAAGTACTCAGATCTTGTACTTGAGTAAAAGTAGAAGTACTCAGATCTTGTACTTGAGTAAAAGTAGAAGTACTCAGATCTTGTACTTGAGTAACAGGAGAAGTACTCAGATCTTGTACTTGAGTAAAAGTAGAAGTACTCAGATCTTGTACTTGAGTAAAAGTAGAAGTACTCAGATCTTGTACTTGAGTAACAGTAGAAGTACTCAGATCTTGTACTTGAGTAAAGTAGAAGTACTCAGATCTTGTACTTGAGTAAAAGTAGAAGTCCTCAGATCTGGTACTTGAGTAAAAGTAGAAGTACTCAGATCTTGTTTTTGAGTAAAAGTAGAAGTACTCAGATCTTGTACTTGAGTAAAAGTAGAAGTGCTCAGATCTGGTACTTGAGTAAAAGTAGAAGTACTCAGATCTTGTTTTTGAGTAAAAGTAGAAGTACTCTGATCTTGTACTTGAGTAAAAGTAGAAGTGCTCAGATCTGGTACTTGAGTAAAAGTAGAAGTACTCAGATCTTGTTTTGAGTAAAAGTAGAAGTACTCAGATCTTGTACTTGAGTAAAAGTTGAAGTACTCAGATCTTGTACTTGAGTAAAAGTAGAAGTACTCAGATCTGGTACTTGAGTAAAAGTAGAAGTACTCAGAACTTGTTCTTGAGTAAAAGTAGAAGTACTCAGATCTTGTACTTGAGTAAAAGTAGAAGTACTCAGATCTTGTACATGAGTAAAAGTAGAAGTACTCAGATCTTGAGTAAAAGTAGAAGTACTCAGATCTGGTACTTGAGTAAAAGTAGAAGTACTCAGATCTTGTTTTTGAGTAAAAGTAGAAGTACTCAGATCTTGGACTTGAGTAAAAGTAGAAGTACTCAGATCTTGGACTTGAGTAAAAGTAGAAGTACCAGAGTGTAGGAATACTCTGTTACAGTAAAAGTCCTGCATTCAAAATGTTCCTCAAGTAAAATTAGAAAAGTATTAGCATACAAATATACTTAAAGTCACTAAGTACAGTACTTGAGTAAATGTACTTCCCACCGCTGTAACTAACAGAAAATGCACCTCTCATGATTCCTTTTATAATGTATAGTTTAAATGCATGAAAGCATATCAGAGACACTCTCCTAATTGAACAGGTGTTCTACACATGGTGCCAATCGGAGGCTTAACTCAGAGGACGTATGCATGAACACCGCTGCAGGATAATACCTCTATTGTCTGCAGAAAATATTATTCAAGCAGAGCTCCTCTCACGCAGAGACGTAGAGGACACTCACACACACAGTTAGGAATCATTGCAGAAGCAGAACCAAAGGCCTGCAGCTCATTTGATCTCTGAAGTTCACACACAGGGTTATTCTATAGCTCTCAGGCTGGTTTCCTGTGCTCTTCATGTTTACTGACTCACATACATATAACACCGACTGCATGTCGAGCACACTGATGACCAGATCAATATCAGAGTGTTTGCAGAGAGGAACGCTTTGCACGTCCGCTGAAGCCTTCATGCATGTGTCTTTTATCAAAAGTCAAAGTCAACTTTATTGTCCATCTTTCAGTTTGTGTGTGTTGTGTGTTTGTGCGTGAGACGGAGAGATCGAAATAGTTTCCCACAATCCCAATTACAAAACTACAAATATATATAAAAATATGTATATCCTATGTATACACAATCAACATGCACACATATGCACACATTAAGATAAAAACACAACGATCGATATATAAAAAATAACAGTCAATTCAATATCTTTGGGAATGTACATGAGTGCATCATGACCAATGTTTATAATGTGTGAATGATATTCAGCTCAGAGAGGCAGTGTGTCACAGGTGTGCAAGGAGTGGACCCAAAGCACGAAGGCAGACACGGGATTCAAGTACAAAAGAGTCTTTACTTGAAAAGTAATTACAATACAAAAATACATACAATAAATAATCTAATCTAATGCTTACCTAACTAAATCCTAGAACAAGACTAATACCTGATCTTCACCTAACTATAACGATAGATGTGGACAATGGCTGTAACAAGATGCAATAGGAAACCGCTGGAGATTTTGGCATAAGACACAAGACAATCTGGCAACAAACAAAGGGAGACAGGACACTATTATACACGAGGAAAGTGGACACAGGTGGAAACAATCAGGGGCGGGGCAGACACTGACGATGGCGGGAAAAAGAACCAAGGCAGGAAGAAAAGGAACCAGGAACGAGACAAGGTGAATACAAAATAAAACAGGAAGTGGAACATAAATATCTAAGCTAACAAAAAACATTTCACACAGTTGCCGACGCACAACACAGTGGAAGGATATATTTGTATTTAAAGAGTGTACAATGAGTTGGAGCGCTAGCCAATAGGGGTGCGAGGGTTCCGTAGTGATGTCACTATGTTCCGGAAGTAAACAAAGGAGCCCGGCGGCACACATAATTTACCATTGTTAAAAATAATATGTGGCGGGGGCACATCAGCGTAGGAGGAAGAGCTCATTCTTCATCTCACCTGTCCGACTCTCTGAACCTGCCTCAGAGGGCGGGCTCTTAGACGGGAAACAGCCAATCAGAGAGCAGAGATTAAATGACGGTTATCAGTATCCGGTAGAGCCTGCTGCTCACAGAAACATCGAATCGTCCCGCTCTAAACTTCTCTGTAGCCTCGAGTCTGGGGCGTGTTCACTCTGTGGAGGAAGTGCGACTACAGTCAGAGAGGATTTCCCTTTAATAATAATAATAATAATAATGATACACTTTATTTGTATAGCACCTTTAAGTTTCTGAATGCTTTGCTCTGTATCTCCTCCCTGTCTCCAGCAGATGTCCTCTCTTCCTCCTGCTGATCACCTGCTTCCTCTCAGCCACTTCCTGTTTGTCGTCATCACTTCCTGCCTTGAACCTGCAACCTGTGAGCTTAATGAGTCTTCACTGTTTTAATGAATCACTGAATGTAATGGTTGATGTTTCTCGTGTTGCTCTGCGCTCCCCTTCCTGACGCATGGTGACTGATGTTTTATCTCTAATGTGCTTTGTGCTAAATGCTAGCTTTAGCGTGCTAATGCATGCTCACTGTAATGCTGATGTTTAGCAGGGTCACTGTTTAGTGTTTGAGATCCTTTACTGCGGTTAAAGCTCTAATGCTACAGGAATGTATGTATTCATACCCTCCTGTTGTCTTCGGGTCAAATCTGACCGATCTACTACTTTCATCAATCATAACTGTTTTACATTCGATTGCATTTAGGCTTCAGGACATCCTTCACAGTAGACATTTGAACATGTAACATTGCTGATCACACTTTCATTGAATTGTGGATGATTTAGTCAACTTCGTAACACCCATGGTGTTCCCGGGCAAACATGACCGCCATGAAGAAAAGGAATTAGTAACCATCCGGATCAGATAAAACACACACACAATGACCCACACACACACACACACACACACACACACACACACACACACACACACACACACACACACACACACACACACGCACACACACACACCATGTATACATCACTTCAGGGGACATTACATTGACTTACATGCATTTCCTGGAGACTTATCCTAACCTTAACCATAACCAACACATGCCTAACCCTAACCAAGTCTTCACCCTAAAATTAATGATTCCCCTCATGGGGACCTCCATTTTGTCCCCATAAGGGAGGCGAGTCCCCACACGTGACTGTGTAAACGGATTTAGGTCCCCACAAGTATAGTAATACTTGGCACACATACACACACACACACACACACACACACACACACACACACACACACACACACACTCTAGATGTGTTCCCCCCCTTATGTGCCCATCCCCCCACATGAATCACACCTGGCACACACAATACAAGTTCAGTGTCTGTTCTTTGTATATTTACTGCAGTTGTTCGTGTATACCAGTAGTCTGATACAATATGTACAGTTTGAAAGGGTGTTCAATGAAATATGGTGATGATTAATGGTGTTTGTGTTAAAACAGGACCGGTCAAATTTGACCACGAACACCAAAGTAAGGGGGGGGGGGGGGGGGGGGACGAAGACAATAGGAGGGTTAAGTTATATTTATCACTGCAGAGGCCAGATGATGAGGCAGCAGAGCCTCGTGCTAAACCTGAGAGCAACAGACCGTCTACCTGCAGGAATACAAGGCTAATACACCTCTAATTAAGGGTAGAAGTACAAGCTTTAGTGGAGTTCACAAAGCTCCACTGCAATGGGATTGATACTAGCACCATTTACATATCTGTATATGAGTTCTACATCCTGAGCTTGCTACTGATATAGATTGAAGCCTGTACAGCTGCAGAGGCCTTTTTAAAATAAGATTTCTGGATCCTTGCAGTTTTATTTTTTAAAGATACGATGATAAAATAGTTCCCCTTCCCTGGGACAATATATGTTTTACATTTAATGAAATGCAGTGGATTTAATAGCCGTAACTAATGTGCACACTTTGTCCCTGAATGAGTGCACAATGCAACAGTCTAACAGAGACCTATGCTCACAATAAGAGACCTTATCTAAAGTACAGATACAGATATCCGTATGGACTTATCAGTCTCCTTACTGCGGACCCTTGCAAACCTAAAGCTTTTAGTTTAGTTTAAACCGTAATGAGATGTCTCTTCTTAGTCTTTTATTCTTGCAAGTAAACAGAAAGATGGTCTTGGTCTGTAGTTTTCCTCTCCTCTGATTCAGCATCTCTGCTTTCTGTATCTTCTGTGTTCAACCTACATGCAGACTGATGGGTGAAGACCTTTGAGTTAGCTTTTCCTTTAGAGTGCACGGGAAACTGTTATTCTCACTGTCTCAAACCCTAATCATAAAACTATCAGGGGTTTTATTCAACTCCAGCGTTGTAATAATGCTGACGTCAGCGGGGCGTCGCCACGTTGTGTTTCTGATGAGTCATCCTCCTCATAACTTTAATCTTTAAGCAAGTCATCGCTCAGGAACAGAAGCTATGGTTTGGTGTCAGGAAGGCAACAAGTACTTCCATTCATCTGCAGGTTCTTTTCTATTGTTGGTTTTATACAATGTAAAAAATAGTGAATAATGTCAATCCCAATGTGATGTCTTTAAATGACTTGTTTAGTTAGAATCAAACCCAAAGATAGGAAACGAAGACAACAGGAGGGTTAAACAACGACCGTGAAACACATCTCAGAGAAGAGAAGAGAGATTGATGCCATATTTTAGCTGATATCTTATTTCAAGTGACTTTTTAGTTATTAATAATCTCTTATTCTGATAAGTTGATATACACCAGTGTACTGTACGTTTATGAAGGTGCACCCTTTCTCTTTAAGATTTGAGTATTTCATAATGAATTTATTTAGTTTATAAAGAGGTTTTTTTAATTCTTTACTGCTGTTAAAATACTCTCTCAAAATGATCTGCAAAATGTTGTGTGAATTAAACTGATAAAGAAATCAAAGTATTGTGTTTTATTATATAATGATGATTAAAACATTCATTATAAGGGCTGTAAATCAAAAATAATATTGTGCTAAAAGGTTATATTTATATAAGTATAATTAAATGACTCTATTTGTGAAGCACCTTACATTCAAGCAATGCAGCACAAGGTCATTTAGAAACAGTAAACGGACAGAATTCATATTGAAAAAGTCAAATAAAAAACATTTCAGACCAGAAATAGATAGAATACATAACATTAAATATTAAAATCAGTGTTTGCCGTGGCATCAGAAGCTGGTGGAATATAGAAATAAAGGATCTTCAGGAAAGTCCCAGAGTTAAAGGGATTTGAGGGGTTAAAACGAGATCTTATATCCGTTTACCTCCAGCCAACTTAAAGCCTAATTAAAGGCGACGGGTTAAAGACAAAGCTCTGATGGGATGATGCAGCTCCAGGTGCATCATGGGTAGTGGAGCAGCAGGTCGGCCTTGCACTTGGCAGCAGATGGTCTGAGAGCCGGACCGAGGAGCAGCAGATCCTGCTGGAAAACACTTTATCTGAAGACGCTCACTTCCTGTCTGTGAAGACATGCCTCACTGCAGGTAACCCTCACACACTTCATTGCTCTCAAACTCTATCTGTGTTTATTGCATGTTTAGCGGGAAATGTTGAACTTGGTACGTGTAGTTTGCAGAGAAAGTGGTGTTTGTGTCGTTGCAGTTAGAAGTATCTGATGATATTGGCAGTATATGTGTGAAGGTGTCAGAAAGTGTGTTTGTGTTTTTCAGAGAACAGACAGGAGCTAAATCTGGTCTAAGTCCATCTGCTGCAGATCTGCTGCGAGGTTAGACCTGCAGGTAAACACGTCACTGTGTCACTCAGGTTCAAGTACATACTGATTTATGTGAGTTTTCTACATGATGCTAACCAGTGGAGGAAAGTGACTAAGGCATCATTTTTAAGGAGAGCAATTCTTTTTTCGTCATCATTCTAAAAGCTTTGGATTTCTTTTACTTTATTTACCTACATTAATATTTATGTTTATTTAGGATCCCCATTAGCTTTATTAGCTTTACCGGCAGTGGCTCAGTCAGTAGAGGCTTGGACTGTGAGCCGTAGGGTCGCCGGTTCAAGTCCCCAACATGGAGCGTGGACTGCTACTTGGAGAGGTCCCAGTTCACCTCCTGCCCTGCCGTGGTGCCCTTGAGCAAGGCACCAGACAACCCCCTTCCCCCCTCACTCCCATTGCTCCCCGGGTGCTGTACAATAGCTGCCCACTGCTCCTAGTACTAGACTCCTGGTGCTAGACTCCTAGTTCTAGACTCCTGGTTCCAGACTTCTGGTACTAGACTCCTGGTACTAGACTCCTAGTACTAGACTCCTAGTTCTAGACTCCTGGTACTAGACTCCTGGTACTAGACTCCTGGTACTAGACTCCTAGTACTAGACTCCTGGTTCTAGACTCCTGGTACTAGACTCCTGGTACTAGACTCCTGGTACTAGACTCCTGGTACTAGACTCCTAGTACTAGACTCCTAGTACTAGACTCCTGGTACTAGACTCCTGGTACTAGACTCCTAGTACTAAACTCCTAGTTCTAGACTCCTGGTGCTAGACTCCTGGTACTGGTACTAGACTCCTGGTACTAGACTCCCGGTGCTAGGCTCCCGGTGCTAGACTCCCGGTGCTAGACTCCTGGTGCTAGGCTCCTGGTGCTAGACTCCCGGTGCTAGACTCCTGGTGCTAGGCTCCCGGTGCTAGACTCCTGGTGCTCTGCATGTGAGACCTGTGTCACATGCAGAGCTGTCACATGTGGGTTTCATCCCTCCGATTCTTCTTCTTCTTTTGCTCTTGACAAAAGCTACTCTTCCTGGGGCCCGACACTTAAAACAATACAACAATAATACAACAACATTCAAGACATAAGTCCTGACATCATGAACAACATCGTCAACAATGTCATCCACTTTCAACATCAAACTCAGCCAAGGATGAGTGCACAAGACACCCACCGGTACAAAGCATGAAATACAATTCAATTAGGGTTCACAGCTCACAAGGGTACATGCTCGATAGTAGATGGCACTTCAATCTCTTCTTGACAGAGGCTCTGGACTCTATGTCAGCGAGGTAGTTTGGCAATGAGTTCCATTCCTTTATAGCGCTATACGTCACAGAAGGTGTGTCCGGGGTTTAGGTGCCGGGAGATGGCCTGATGTAGCTTGTCTAGTCTTATGGTCATGCTCGTCTCCTGTGTAAACTATTTGATCATAAAAATACAGTGTTTTTTTGCTAAATTGGACATTTCTAAGAAAAGTAATAACACGAGATTGCAGACGTTTCTCAACCGGAAGCCAATTTGACGAATTAAACCTTTTTAAAGTATTTCAATGTCACAATATTTCTAAGGTACTTGTAGTTATCCTGGCTCTACTGTTTTCATGCTTTAATGTTTTGGTGCTTTTTTATGCTCATACTTTTGTACTTTTCCAAGTTGATTTATGATTTCCAATCGAGTGTAAATTTGATTTTTATTGTTTAGCAGCCGGGAGTCTGTTGTTTATATATGAGCTTTAGGTTTTGAGAATGGCATGGTCACATGTACACAATATTCTCCTGCAAGTTTTTATAGCTGAACTAGACCTGATTAAATTGTCTTTGCCACCTGAAGCAAATAATGTTTTGCCACTTTGCTTGTGTAGAATTGAAGATTAATGAAGTATTTAAATATAAATACGGCAATACTTTTATCAGTATAAGCTCAATCAGTGTCGATAATGACTTAACAGATATTTGCAGGACTTTAACCTGATAGTATTTCTAGTTTAATTCAGTAGTAGTTCTTCCTTCATTAGCTGTCAGAACATGTTTCTGTGATAGTGTTGAGCTCTTAACCACATGCTGAGAACATTAAAAGGAAGTGACAATAAGCCATGAGGTCGCTTCCTCGCCTGCTTCCTGTTCTTTAACAAAACATCCAGGAAACAGAGGCTGGAAACTGGCACTTGGGGAAAAGCCAAATCCTCTTGCATGTTTGTGAATAAAAGGAATATTTTAAGGATGTTCCAAATATAAACAACTCTGAAGTTAGCAGGCTTGAAAGTAACATGTAAATACTGTTTATATTTGTGTGTTAACTAAGTATGTTTATTCTAAAGCCCTTAATACGCCTCCTCTCTCTGCAGGTAGCAGCTCAGTTCCTCCTCCTGCAGGACGTCCCACTTTAACCCTCTCATGAACACAGAGCGACCAAACAGGAGATAATAATAATCCTCCAAAGATGGCCGCCTGGCTGTATGTCCCCCAGGAGCCCGGGGCCCTCGCTGCTGGGGGCCACATGTGTTCTCTGCAGGATAACATCAAGCAGGAAGTCTTACCCATGATCCTCTGCTCCGCCGGCATCTCTGCAGGACTCGTATACCTGCTCATAGGTATGTCTTCATAACAATTACTAACAAAGCACTTATATACCAATGAAGGGCTGGCTTATCTAAAGCCAGTTGAGTAGCACTGAACATGTTTGGCTCTATGAAACCTGATGTACTTATATGATTCTGTTTTCTTCAAGGTTGTATCTTCTTGGTCGAATGCACTTATTGTCGCTTTGGATAAAAGCATCAGCTAAATCTAATGTAATGTAAACACAAACATACTCTAGTAAGGACTGGCTGCTTAATTTGTATCAATACTATGGTTATTATTAAATATATACACATTTTATATGCATTCATTGTTCATTTTGAAATCATTTGACAGCCCTTATTATAATTATAAATACTAATAATAGTAACCGTTATTATAAAAAAATATTAAAGTAAATCATACAATTCAAATAATATTTAATTATAAAAATAATAATACAACTTTTTAAGAAGAAAAAAGATGAATTGTAAAAATAAGAATTTTACAATAAAAAGTAATCAGAAAATAAAATGACTGAGTAAAGTAAATCAGAAATCTGATTTAAAAAACAATATCTGAGAAAAAAAGTTAAAAAGTCGAGAAAGAAATATGAATTCTGAGGAAAAAAAACGATATTGGAAAAGAAAATGATTTCTGAAAAATCTGAAAGATATGAGAAAGATAATCCAAAAAGAAAAAGTTATAAGAAAAAAAGTCATAATTTGGAAAAATTGTTATTTATTTCTGACAAAAAAAGTCGAAAATATGCAAAAAAAGGTCTGAAATCTAGTAAGAGTCGATTCTGAGAAAAAAGTTCAATCCCTAATTTTAGGGGGAAATAATGATTCTGTGGAAAAAAAGTCCGTAATCTGAGAGAAAAAATGTAATCGGCGAAACAAGTCAAAATTAAAAAAGAAGTTATGAATATAAAAGTCAGACAGACATAAACTCATTTGTATTCCCCCTCTCCTCAGGATCCTGCTGCCATACTTCAGTGTGTACTTCCACAAAAAAAGTTTTAGAAAAAAAGTCTTAATTCAAAGATGGTCAAAAAACTGAGATAATTGAAAAAAAAGTGATAATAAAAAAAACGTTCTGAGTAAAAAATTGTAATTCTGAGAAAAGGTAAATTCTGAAAGACAGTCAAAGTAAGAGGTCCAAAAAGTTCTTGATGTTAGATAGATATTTTCTATAAATATTCTTATATAAGTAAGAAGTAAGTTCGACAAAAATATTTTAACAAATCATATGTTAATAATGTGCAAATTGTACTACAATATACAGTATACTGTATTCATATCACAATACAATTACACAGATAAAGTGACAGACATAAACTCATTTTTATCCCCCCTCTCTCCTCAGGATACCGCTGCTTTAAGCTAATAATGTAATAATAACAGTACTACTTAAAAAAAGAACTTCATAATTATAAAAATAACACTTTTTAAGAAATAAAAGAATAAAAATGTAGAGAAAAAGTCAAAAATCAAAAATGTAATTCAGATATCTGGGAAAAAGGCAATTCTGAGAAAAAAGTCGAAATTCTTGGTGAAGTCGGATATCTGATCAAAGAAAATTATTTAGGGTAAAAAGTAGGGGAAATAATTTAAAAAATCAGATATAAAAAAAGAGTAAATTCGAAAAAAAAAAAAAGTAATGATTCTGTAAAAAATTGAAAAAGGTCTACTCTGAGAAAAAGTTTAAATCGGCAAAAAAAGTCAGAATAAAAAGTGAAAAATATCTAAACATATTACATTACATGTAATTTGTTAGACGCTTTTATCCAAAGCGACTTACATACATTCAGTACTGTGGGCAATCCCCACAGGAGCAATTTGGGGTGAAGTGTCTCAGGGACACAACGACATGCTGACTGCAGTGGCGGTTCTACGGGGTGGCACGGGGTGGCAGCTGCCACCTCAGAAAAATGCCTTGCCACCCCAGCTGCCACCCCAGTTGGCAGCTTTGTTTTGAAAGAAAAGTTGTGGCTCATCGGACATTTATGAGAGAAAATCTCTAATGTCCGAGTGCAAGTGAATGCAGCACAAGACGCGATCCTGAGAAAGTCAAATAAGACGGTGTGTAAAACTGCCCAGCCAAAAAAAAGTAACCACTTTGATTTAACTAGGCCAGTAGGTAAGGACTTTCCACTGGATAATAACTGCAGCAATGTTTTAGCTGAATACACGTTTTGTAACCCTAACTGATGCAGTTAGTCACTTCTTTAATGTTTGTTCTTTCTGATGCAAAGTCAAGGTTGTAACTGTTTGCAATTAAGTTGTGGGGCGCTGAACTGTTCTTTTGATTATTTTTATATATGATAGTAATTACTTGTCTTTCAAATTTGAAGGAGGGTGAGCAAGCATCTTGAGGAACATTCATCATTAAAAAATATAGTTTATTTAATAATAACACTGAATATGTGAATCATAACAGTGATTGACAGCTGATAGGAATAATATGATTGTTAATATTATCATATTCATTCAGACAAACATCGACGAGACAGTTAATTAATGTACTTATTGTAGCAGTCTGCATAGATTTGGTTCCCCTGCTGGTCTAAGAGTGAAACAAGCTAATTCAGTTCAAATTCATTAAACTATGTCTGCCACCTTATATATTTATATGTAAGGCTTTACTGATGTGCCACAATAATGTCACCTAATGTTATTGAGTTAAAATATCAATATTGTGGCTTTCCAAGTTAACATTAATTGATATGACTGCAATTAAATCAGCATATACTTCTGCCAGGGGATGCCACCCCTCAAATTCTCCTGCCACCCTCTTGCCTCTTGCCCATGAATATTCTTCTAGATCCGCCCCTGGCTGACTGCAGTGATCGAACTTGGTACCCCCAGATTCAAAGTCCAGCACTCTATCCACTGAGCCACAGCCGCCCTTAATAATGTGCAAATAGAATATACAGTATACTGTATGTATGCATTTATATCACTATAATAATCAGAATCAGAATGACTTTATTAGTCCCACAGAGGGGACATTTACAGACAGAAATCAACTCTCATTTATTCCCCCCCCCCCCCCCCCCCCCCCCCTCCCCTCCTCAGGATACCGCTGCTTTAAGGCGGTCATGTTCCTCTGTGGCTTCCTCTGTGGCTCTGTCTCTCTCCCGCTGCTCCACCTGGACCCTCCTCTGATGGCCGACCTCTGCCCAGGGACCAGGCTGGTTCTGGGGCTGGGGATCGGGCTCCTCACGGGGCTGATGGCCCTCCTGGTTCCTCCGCTGGGGCTACTGCTCAGCGGCCTGCAGCTGGGGGCCCTGCTCTCCGTGGGGCCCCTGATGCTGCTGGCTCATTTCCACAGCCTGGGGCCAGTGTTGGGCCCCTTGAGCGTGGTGCTGGCTTCAGGCCTGATCGTGGCCTTGATGACTCTTCGCTGGCAGAAGGTCCTGATCATCGCTTACACGTCGGTGTTGGGATCCGCCGTCGTGCTGCTGAGCCTGGACCTCCTGCTGGGAGGGGCCACAGTGCTGGATCAGCTGTTTGATGTGTTCACTGGGAACCCAGTTAAACCCCTCTGCTGGTTCAACTGGGCCATCGCTGGGCTGGGGCCAATCCTCGCTTTGATTGGTGGAGCCGTGCAGTGGAGGTTCACAGCCAGAGGATTTTCACACAAAGAAGGTGAGTTCCTCTCCTGCTGATGTTCAGGTGTATATCAGTATGTAGTGTCTCTACTTTAAAGAGTCCTCTCCTGCTGATGTTCAGGTGTATATCAGTATGTAGTGTCTCTACTTTAAAGAGTCCTCTCCTGCTGATGTTTAAGTGTATATCAGTATGTAGTGTCTCTACTTTAAAGAGTCCTCTCCTGCTGATGTTCAGGTGTATGTCAGTATGTAGTGTCTCTACTTTAAAGAGTCCTCTCCTTCTGATGTTCAGGTGTATATCAGTATGTAGTGTCTCTACTTTAAAGAGTCCTCTCCTGCTGATGTTCAGGTGTATGTCAGTATGTAGTGTCTCTACTTTAAAGAGTCCTCTCCTGCTGATGTTCAGGTGTATGTCAGTATGTAGTGTCTCTACTTTAAAGAGTCCTCTCCTTCTGATGTTCAGGTGTATATCAGTATGTAGTGTCTCTACTTTAAAGAGTTCTCTCCTGCTGATGTTCAGGTGTATATCAGTATGTAGTGTCTCTACTTTAAAGAGTCCTCTCCTGCTGATGTTCAGGTGTATATCAGTATGTAGTTTATCTTCTTTAAAGAGTCCTCTCCTGTTGATGCTCAGGAGTTTATCAGTGTGTACTAGTGTCTCTACTTTAAAGAGTCCTCTCCTGCTGATGTTCAGCTCAAAAAGTTATCCTGTAATGTCATACTTACACTTTATTTGTATCTCCCCTTTCAATGCTTTCCAGCTGCATACAAAAAACAGAAGAAACACGTGAAGAAGCACAAATACAGAGAGTTGAGGAGACGACCTCCACCTCACCGGCGCCGCCGCCCTCCACCTCTGAAACGCTACGCCGGAGACGTCCTGGCACCGGTCAGTGTTTACATTCAGAGACAAAGTGCAGTTCTTTGTTGGTCCCTGAAGGCAGCATCTCCCTGGTCCAATGGGATTCCTCCATGTGATTTTGGATAATGTCAGAAAATAATATCAACGTTCATGATACTTAAACGTTTAGTTCAGCAGGATAATCTCCACATATTACAACCCAGTCTCACGGCATTTTGTGTTATAGTCGTGTATTACAATGCCGCTATGTGATGACTTTCAAAGAGAAAAGCAAGAACACTCGGAATAAAGTGTTATTTTAATTTATTTTTGTATTGATTTTCGGATTTCATATCGCATTAACAACATATCCCTACATCCATTGCGGCTAAAACATCCAATCAGCGAGCTTAAACCATAGCTGAGGATCTTGGGTAATCAGTTCAGTGGCTGTGTATCGCAATGATGCTCGAAATGTCCCTTATAGGCCTACGTCTGTTTCCGGTTTTTATTTTTATTTTGAAATTCAGTTCCTGTTGGACGCCAAAAAAGCCCGAGATTATGGAATTAAACAAATAAATAAAAACAAGGATAATTGTGTGTTATTGGTGAGTAAATAACAGTGTGTTATTTAGAAAAGAATAACAAATTAGAAGGAAAAAAAGATTTGAAAAAATACAGATTTCAGTATTCTGAGGCTCTGAGCCATTTATTTTCCTCACAGACGACAAAAAAAGTCCCGACATTATACGATTTCAAATAAAAACAATAATCGTGGCTTGATATTGAGTAAGAAGATGTTTTTATGAAACCCACATCTTCCGGTCTTCCAAGACCCGACCGGACAAAAAGACGTGCTGCAGGCCCGAAACATACTACCAATAGAAATACATTGCTTTTAAAATCGTGTAACACGAAAAAAGGGGAAAATCGTGTTGAACACGAATCAATAGATTAAATGTTGTGACTATAACACGTTTTTAGGTGTAAACCTATCATCCACCAAGGACCGTTAATAGTCAGGTGCCACTTGATTGACGTATATTTGAGACACCTTATAATATAATAAACATTAACCGTGCTTTACGTGAAGGCTCATCATGACACAAGAGATGACGGGCAGGTCTGCAATTTCCCGTGTTCAGTGAATGCAACAGAGCCAGAGACAACCAGACCAATCAGAGAGTTGCATGGAAATACACGGTGTGCTTGTGTCCTTCAAGCTCGGCTCGTTGTGTGTGTTGGCAATAGCGCATTTAGGGGGAGGAGAGAGAGAAGAGGAGAGAGAGAGAGAGAGAGAGATAGAGAGAGAGAGAGGAGAGTGAAGAGATAGAGATAGAGAGAGATAGAAGAGATAGAGATATAATAGATCCGAGAGAGAGAGAGATATAGAGTAGAGAGAAAGAGAGAGAGATAGAGAGAGAGAGAGAGAGAGAGAGAGAGACCGGTGCTAGCGGGGACCGTGTTGTTAGCATCTGGTTAGCTCTGCACTAACGGACATAAGGAGCTGTTTCCACAACAAGCTGCGGCTCAGGTGAGCTAAAGGACTCTGAGTGTTTAGAACGGTTTGTTCACAAATTATTCAAAAGATTATTTCCGCGGCACACCTTCATATGATCATTATAGTTATACAAACAATAAGAGAATAAATGAAAAAACAGGTATGAAATACTATATGGCAGTAAAACAAGAATACAGTTTAAAAGGGGAGTGATTTGTAAAATATCCATAAAGAAAAAGAAAATCTGTGTACAGTTCTGTTTCATCTGGGTGCTGAGAGAGGTATCCATAGATCTCTTCATGTTGCTCTCAAAGTGCACCAGATTGATGCTTTTAACTTCAATATTTAAAAAATAATCTTCCCGGGGGAGCATGCCCCCGGACCCCCCTAGAGGAGGTGAGGACCTAGAGGAGGTGAGGACCCCCCTAGAGGAGGTGAGGTCCGCCCCCCACTAATAAAATATAGCACTTTACCCCTGCCTATATGCCGTGAGCTGATTATGGAGCCGTCATTGTAACAGTAATTCAGATGCAATTAGCCAACATAAAAGGCCTCAAATTGGAAGCACTGTCTGGGCCGTCTTTTTCACTCAATTTCACTCGCCTTTCACCTAGGCCGAGGTCGGTGATCTTGGGCTTAAAAAGGTTGGTGACCATTGCTATAAAGGAACTACAGCACGGTCACATGACTTCACATCACCACCGCTAAGCTAAAGGTGGCTAATGTTGGGCTATAAAGGAACAACAGCGCGGTCACATGACTTCACGTCACCACCGCTAAGCTAAAGGTGGCTAATGTTGGACTATAAAGGGACTACAGCACGGTCACATGACTTCACGTCACCACCGCTAAGCTAAAGGAGGCTAATGTTTGGCTATAAAGGAACTACAGCACGGTCACATGACTTCACGTCACCACCGCTAAGCTAAAGGAGGCTAATGTTGGGCTATAAAGGAACTACAGCACGGTCACATGACTTCACGTCACCACCGCTAAGCTAAAGGAGGCTAATGTTTGGCTATAAAGGAACTACAGCACGGTCACATGACTTCTCGTCACCACCGCTAAGCTAAAGGGGGCTAATGTTGGGCGTGATGACATTTAGTCGTCTCATTTAAACACTAGTTAGCAACCGCCGTTTTTAAATCCACCTGTGGGGTATTTACTGACTTATGCTATATCGTAGAATACAAATCTTTTCAGCTTGTGTTAACCACAGACCTTATTTCAGGATAAAAACACATTCAGAAAACCATTGAAGAGGGGACAGGAAGTGATGAAACGCTGACTCTTTTCGGACTCATTCCTTCACCCTCTCATTGCATGATAATAATCCTGATCCTGTGTTTCTGTCTCAGAGTTATCTGCAGTGTCTGCAGGAGCGTCAGCAGGGAACAGGATCCTCTTCCTCCTCCTCTTCCTCCAGCAGAAGCCTCGTCTCTGCAGCACACACTCTGATCGACTTTGACTTTGAGACGGGGTCCATGGTGTCTCTGACTTCTGCAGCCACGCCGGTCTACACAGTGGGAAGAAACACGCCTTCCAATGTCTGCAACATGCACGATTACGTTATTTACTGAGAATCAGACAGGAAACCGTTTCCACTGCCGCCCTGAATCCACTTCTTCTGTGATAGTTTGCTTCTAGACCAGTTCATCACATTTTGTGTCGGAGATGTTTTCTGTACAGGCAGCAATAATCTTCATGTACCCTTTATAGTCATGATTTGATTTGTATGGCACTTTTCCCGGTGCTCAAAGACGCTTTACATACAATCAGAACAACAAAAACACAAGTCCTGATCCAAGGGAACGTATAATGTGGGATGATGAATAGAGATTGAAAGCAAAAGTGAGTTTGACGGCTTTTTGAAGGATGCAAGAGCCTTTTGGATGTGACCAGAGGTGGGAAGTAACTAAGTACATTTACTTTTTGAGATATTTGTAGTTTACACGAGTATTTCCATCCTATGCTACTGTGTACTTCTACTCCTCTACAGTTCAGAGGTACAAGGTATACTTTTCCTCCACTGCATGTATTTAACACCTTTAGTTACTTTACAGATGTGGATGAATGATGTGAAATCTAACCAAGTGTTGAATCAGACTTTAGTTCCACCTGGAGTAAATCCACCAGCTACCCTGCAGTATACAAAGCCATTCAAACTAGCTGCTCCTTTACCAGCTTTGAGAACACTTTCATGATCAATCATTATAAAACATATCATATATATTATTCTGAAATGGACCAATCTGCACAACGACTACTTTTACTGTCGCTACTTTAACTATATTTAGATGATAATACTTTTCTACTTTTACTTGAGGAACATTTTTGAATGCAGGACTTTTACTGTAACAGAGTATTCCTACACTCTGGTACTTCTACTTTTACTCAAGTACAAGATCTGAGTACTTCTACTTTTACTACAAGATCTGAGTACTTCTACTTTTACTCAACTACAATATCTGAGTACTTCTACTTTCACTCAAGTAAAGGTTCTGAGTACTTCTACTTTCACTCAAGTACAAGATCTGAGTACTTCTACTTTCACTCAAGTAAAGGTTCTGAGTACTTCTACTTTTACTCAAGTACAAGATCTGAGTACTTCTGATTTTACTCAAGTACAAGATCTGAGTACTTCTACTTTTACTCAAGTACAAGATCTGAGTACTTCTACTTTTACTCAAGTACAAGATCTGAGTACTTCTGCTTTTACTCAAGTACAAGATCTGAGTACTTCTACTTTTACTCAAGTACAAGACCTGAGTACTTCTACTTTTACTCAAGTACAAGATCTGAGTACTTCTACTTTTACTCAAGTACAAGATCTGAGTACTTCTGATTTTACTCAAGTACAAGATCTGAGTACTTCTACTTTTACTAAAGTACAAGATCTGAGTACTTCTGCTTTTACTCAAGTACAAGATCTGAGTACTTCTACTTTTACTCAAGTACAAGACCTGAGTACTTCTACTTTAACTCAAGTGCAAGATCTGAGTACTTCTACTTTTACTCAAGAACAAGATCTGAGTACTTCTACTTTAACTCAAGTGCAAGATCTGAGTACTTCTACTTTAAGTACATGAAAGATGCAGAGAAAGTCAATGTGATGAGACTGAGATGTATTTTTAAAGTATGAGTTTGAAGAGAAAGAGAAATGTGGAATGTTGTAAAATAAAAAATGATTGGACAGAAAAAACGACAGCTTGATTGTCCAGTTTTTGAAGTAATGTTTTATATAAATATTGGTTTGCAGAACTCAAAAAACAACAAGCAGGGCCTTTTTAAAATAATATTGACAAAGGGACTCGTCACACCAAAATGTACAGTGTTGATTTGCTGCAGACTTAAAACAATCCTTTTCTTCCTCACACATTGATCAAATCTCTCTCTGTGTGTGATGAGGTGTGTTTCAGTCGTCACACTTCAGCCAATCGGCTGCGAGAATTCGAGGTTTCTCCACGTGTTTCTGCAGCTTCACGCTCCAGACCTGCGAGCCTTTGAACAGAAAGATGTTCGCGTCGGAGGAGGCGAGGGGGCCGCCGGGGAACAGATGGGACAACGGCCGGGGGTACGAGGAGAAGCCGGAGGTGCTGGTTTCATCCCACTGCCAGTATCCTGAGCCCTGGGACGAAACACAGTGTCACTGGGAGTACAATCCAGCTAAGGCTGCTAATAACCAATATCTTTGTTTAGTATAATGATAATAATAATAATTCTTAAGAAGTACTAATAAATAACTAAAGTATAATAATAAAGGATTAAAAAGTAGGCCTTCGAATAAAAATAGCAGAATATTTATTCACTTTTTTTGAGTAATTAATTGGTTGACAACGTCTCTACTCATTTTCCTAATACATATATATTCCTACATCCTTTGCTCTTCACTCACTTTGATAAAGATGAGTTTCTTGCTGAGGTAGAAGGCAGCGTCGATGTTTGCCGGGATGTTGGACAGCTTTCTGGGGAAGGTCCAGTTTGAAGCCTGAGTACCTCCAGACTCGATTATCTGATGAACAGCAAAATAACTCGTATTTAGAGACGTTTATATCGATTATTTAAACAATTGTGTTAGTCCTAATTATGTGCAATCAGGGCCGTTTCTAGCTGTTTGGGGGCCCTAGTTTTTACAGTTTTGTAACTACCAGGGGGGATTCGCAGCCTTTAAGATGATCTGTGGAGACGCATCAATCTGTTTCACTTTAAGAGGAAAACAGGCTGATTTCACGAAAACCAAGCAATTGAAAGTTACCAAAAATGATATTAAAAAGATAAACAATAAGGCTCCTCTTCGTCAATAAATGCAAGAGATGCAGCATTTTCTCAACGATGTACAATTTACATTTGTCTTCTTCCTCAGACGTCACTCATTGGCTGACAGCCCAACGATGATTTGGACTTTATTGATCCCCAAAAACATAAACCACAGCTTTGCTATCATTGCACTTTAGTTGTGTTTATATCCTACATTTGATTTGTAAGCATATAATGCTTCAGCGAACACAGGAGGGGGCTCGGCTGTCGACAAATAAAGACGGCTCATTTGAATTCTCTCCAAATATATTGAGGCTGAACTTTGAGCTTGGGGGCCCCCTAGTGGCCGCGGGGGCCCTATGCATCCACACAGTCCGCCTATAGGAAGAAACGGCCCTGTGTCCAATACTTTGTTTAATTGCGGCTGCAACGAAAACATTTGCCGATTTGGGATTAATAAACTATAAAGTATTAATAAATTATAAAATGTATTAGATATAGATAAAATAAAATAATAATATTTATACAATGCAGTTAAATTATATCTTAATAAATAATATTACTGTTAATTATAACTTGTAATTTCCTGAGTGCACCTTTGAGGAAGTATGTCTTCCCGCTCCTCTGTGAGGTCACGGCGGCACTCAGCCCCCCCGGCAGCTCCCTCCAGGGGTCAGGCGGGGGGGGGGGGTCGAGGCCGGAGCTGGAGACCGTCCACACGAAGCCCCCCCTGAACACAAAGGTCTTCTGCTGGGGGCCTAAAGGCACACAGTGGATAGCACCAAGTCATGAAGTTTAGTAGAAAGAAAAATGTGCAAAAAAATATATAACAATTATTGATGTAATCATGAGATATTAAAGTAAAAAAATGAATAAAAAATACAGCAAATTAAGTTAAAGCAATATATTAATAAGATATCAAATACAAATGTGCAAAAAAACGTTAAAGTGCATCTATCATGCTATGTGTCGGCATTATGGGTCTCAGATATATACAAATATATGAAAACATGTCTATGACGTGTTTTTCTCAAAATACAAACAGATCATGCATTTTAGAAATCCCTCAAACCCCTCTATTCCAGCTGTTAGAGAAACGCGGATTCTGGGTCCTTAGCTTGAAAAAATTGAAGGAGGAGGCGGAGCTAATGCCTGATCAGAATTCTACTGGAGATAAAGTTAAATTCTGCTGTGATAAAACGCCATCCTGTTCTAAACCACATCAAGGATTATTTCTGAAACAGTATGGAGATCAAATGCTTTTTCTCTTGCAGGTTTATCACAAGGTGAGTTCCTTTTTTTATTTCCTGCTTTTTGAACACGTGCTCTCCAGTACAGGTTAGCTCTGAGTGATAGCGAGGCTAATGTAAACAAAGACCATATTACGTCCAAAACACGCCAGGCATTGTTTCTGATAGCAATTTTCTGTGGGTCCACCATCTGATATTACGTCATATCGGCAGCAAATCTGTATCCGCTCGTTGTACCCCCGTTTTTAGAGATGTGGGTACGGAGGAAAAGAGAAAGGGTTTTATTTTCTGACGCTGCGTGAGTTCCCCAACACACCGGGGACACACCGGGGACACGTATTTATGTATAAAAGACATACAAAAGTGCATTTTGCATGATAGGTCCCCTTTAACATTAAAGATGTTAAAGTAAAAAAATGCAATAAAAGATAACATTTGAAAATATGAGTATAAAGACAGAAAAATGAAGTAAAATGCAATAAAATATTTAATTAAATACAAATATTATGCATTATAAATGTAAACCATAAATATGAATATAAGATTTACATGAAGATAGATAGATAATAACCAACCCAGTCTCACAACACAACGTGTAATAGCGACGTTTGTCCACATGGCAAAACGTAGTATATTCACAAATAACCCTCTCAAGACGTGACATGGATACAATATTCTGTAAAAAAAAACATGGAGCTCAAATAATCTTGGTAATATCTATCAAACTGTAGATCCTAAACATCCACTGGACGTAGATTCTAAAAGTACAATATAAACGTCTCTCTAGAAATGTAATCAAAAAGCATTTTAACGGACAAACTCTACAATTTAGGATTTTCCACTCACAATAAATCGGGTGTCCGCCATGTTCTTTTTTCCACGCTGGGAAAGTCTGTGATCACGTGACACGGACACCGGTCTTTAGAGATGAATAGGTCAACAATATTGTATCCATGTCACGTCTTGAGAGGGTTATTTGTGAATATACTACGTGTTGCCGTGTGGACAAACGTCGCTATTACACGTTGTTTTGTGAGACTGGGTTGGAATACCAGCTGTGAGTGGATATTACTAAAGTTTATTAAAGTGTTTGTACCCAACATCACAGCATCCACAGGAGAACCGCAGGGGTCCGGAGCGGCCCCCGGTACCGAAGGAGTCTTTTTGAGAGGAGGGGGCTTCTCCGGCTTCCCTGAAAATATAAATAAAAAACACACATTGTATTAATTCTGCTTTAAAAAGTAGATGCACGACAGAGACTGACACCACTCAAAGACAAGAGGAAATACAATAAAGAAATATAAATGTAGAAAAATCTTCAATTAAAAATGAAATGTATTAAAATGTAAAAATAAATATGAAATAAAATTAATGCTAAAAATTAGGACATAATATATGAAATAAATAAAAATGCATAAAAGAAACATTTTGATAGAAACATTTTATAAAATATATATTGACAATTAAAATGTACAAAAAAATAGAACATATTATATGAACAAAATTAAAGCTGTATCAAAGAAAATATCCAAAAATATGCTAAATTAAAATATAGAAAAAAATGTAATCCAATCCACTTTATTTCTATAGCACATTTAAAAAACAGAGGGTTTGCCAAAGTGCTTCACAACGAACATAACATTATAATAAAGTATAATATCACACGAATAGATACAAGGCACAGAGAAAGGCTATGGACAGGCAATAAAAGCATAGAATAGGTAAAGCTCAGACTGACTCGAAAGAGGGGAAAAGAGGTGGGTCTTCAGGCGGGACTTAAAAGTTTGAAGAGTGGGCGACAATTTGACACGGGGGGGGAAGGGGGGGCAGGTCGTTCCAGAGCCTGGGGGCTACCGCTGAGAAGCCTCGGTCTCCCCTGGTCTTTCTCTTTGTTTTAGGGACTACCAGCTGATCAGCCGACCTCAAAGCCCTTGTAGGAGGTCGGAGATGTACTGAGGGGCCAGCCCATTGAGCGATTTAAAAACAATAGAATCTTAAAATGACTCTAAAATGGACAGGAAGCCAGTGGAGGGAAGCCAGTGGAGGTGTGATGTGCTCATGCTTGCGGGTTCCTGCAGCCGAGCCGCAGCGTTTTGTACAAGCTGCAGGCGTGCCAGCGAAGTCTGGTTTAGGTTGTATCAAATACATTTTATATTAAATGAAATAGAAATAAATTAGAATTAGAATGTGAAAGAATGTGGATATTATATATGTATAAAAAAAAAATCTGTATCAAAAGAAGTTATGAAAAACACTTCTTATTTTCGATATTACCGTACAGAGCCTGGATGCCCTGGATGTCGTCGGGGTGCAGTTTGAAGTGGGCCCGGTACCCGCTGTAGACCGGGCCCATCACAGCGCTGTAGTGCTGCGAGTGACCCAGACCCAACGCGGTTCCAGGGCCGGTTCGGAGCTGGAGCTTGAAAAGCACCGGTTTGTCCTGTTCACACCGCAGCGGAGCCGCCTCTAAGCTCCGGAATCCGGTTCGTTTCAAGCACCAAAAAGTCTAGAAAGCAAGCACCGCATACGTCACGCTTACGTCGAGGCGGGGGCGGGGGCAGGGGCATCAGGTGTAATGTTATACACCAAAGTAATTAATGCTGCAAAGCTGGGTATTTTGAGCTTGGCGCATGCAGAGGCTAACAACAGCTAGCTCTAACACCATCGAATAGGACGTATATTTACCTTCTTTCTCCTACGGAATCATCGTTGAAGTTGATGATGATGATGATGATGACGACGACGACGATGATGATGATGATGATGATGATGATGATGATGATGATGATGATGATGATGATGATGATGATGATGATGATGATGATGATGATGATGATGATGATGATGATGATGATGATGATGATGATTGTAAAGAACTTTTTAATGTAGCATGTAACGACTGTAAAGTTGGTAGTAAAGTCGTCCCATTTGTTCCATTTCGTTTCGACAGAGCAAAACCAAAACGAGCAGCGCTTCAATACAATCGGTCGTTGTTGTCGATGTGAGGGGTTTCCGCGCGGTTTGGATTTATGAAGCAGGCACGCAAACAGTTACGTCATGACGCAAACGATGACGCAGCACCAGTCGGGCTCTGAGCGGTGTGAACAGAGCGGGAGCTGAACCGAAGAACCGGTTCCGAATCAGAAAAGCTCTAGCACGGAGCTAGAACGGGAAAAGCCTTGGTGTGAAAGGGGCAAATGTGTGTCTTATTTGCCATTTCATTTTGCTCTTCATCCATTGTGAGTCTCTTTTAAGTCATTTTGCATATTTTCTGTCATTTTGTCGGTCTTGTAATATCTGTCTCTTTGTAGTCATTTTGTTTCTCATAGTAAATCTGTGTCTCTTCATGGTCCTTTTGCGTATTATTTTTCTCATTGTCTATTTGTGGTAATTCTGTGGAAACTCTCACTCAATGGAGACACATTTCAAGTCCTCATAAGTCCCACAACAACATGAACAGGCAAGGTCCAAGTTTTAAACACCACAGTTGATTTAAAGACCGTGTGTGGTACCTCTCCCATCGAAGGGCACAGGGCAGCTCTTGTCTTTCCGGTGGAAGGAGATCTCGGCTCTTCCTGTCTGCGTCTCTCTGAACTTCAGCGGGGAGACGTCGCTCCAGTACCTGAACGCAGCGCTGATCGCCTGCCGAGTCTTCCCCTGCCCGAGGTCCGGGGTGAAGTTTAAGATCCGGTACGTCAGCATCTTCTTACGCCAGTGTCCTGCAACCAGGAGACAACAAGGGGAAGATCCTGAATGTCCTCTTCCAGTATGAGAGTAACATGATAACAAAGGTATCCCAACTGTAGCTGTGAACATGACAGGATGTGTGATTACCTAGAAGAGCATCAGGACTGTTTGAGGCATATGATAGATATGTGATTAACATGATGATTCAGCCTCTATGGAGAGAGACATCAAGCATGCTCATTTCTGACGTGGAGCTAATCTGAAGTAAACATTGAATACTGCTTTCTATTCCTCCATCTTGTGACTGTGTAACTCCCTCTCTTGGATATCAGCATGTGAAGGACACTGTTCAGGAACTAGTTGATGCTCTGTATGTGATGACTCCTTCCATTCTGGAGAGGATCACAGACACATGGATCCTGAGGTTGAAGCTCAAGCCGGGCACCAGGGAGATTTTCTAACAGGGACGTTTGACACATGTTTACACTGATGTAGTACTTAGATATTTCACTATATGTAGTAAAGAAATACTCTGTTATAAGTTATATGCCATTCAAAGTACAAAGGTATAAGCATCAAAGTACCATCAGTGCTGGAATGTAATGAAGTACATTTACTCAAGTATCCTACCATTTCGAAGTACTTTACTTTTGGAGTCATTTTTTTTTATACTAAGTGAAAAATGTCCCAAAATCAAAATGTACCAGTTTATTTTCCTAACGTTCTCTATTTGTGTCGGCAGACTTCTCCAAAACTCCCTCAAAAGTTACCATGAGATTTCTGCTAATGTTATATTTAAACATTACTTTAAAAAATGTAGATAATGTTTAATACAAAGTCCATTCAAACTGTCTAACATAATCCATGATGGTTATTTAATAACAAAACCCAAATGTACTCAAATGTTATATGAAACAGTGGAAAGCAGCAGATTTGAGTCTGGAAGCAGCATTTTAAGATATTTATGCACAAAATGATTTGAATGATCTAACGTTGGTCATTTTGTGTCTTTTTTGTGTCTATTTCTGGTAATCTTGTGTCTCTCTGTGGTCATTGTGTGTCTCTTTGTCGGTCTTTGTGGTAATCTTGTGTTTCTCTATGGTCATTGTGTGTCTCTTTGTCGGTCTTTGTGGTAATCTTGTGTGTCTTTGTGGTCATTTTGTGTCTCTTTGTCGGTCTTTGTGGTAATCTTGTGTTTCTCTGTGGTCATTTTGTGTCTCTTTGTTGGTCTTTGTGGTCATTTTGTGTCTCTTTGTGGTCATTGTGTGTCTCTTTGTCGGTCTTTGTGGTAATCTTGTGTGTCTTTGTGGTCATTTTGTGTCTCTTTGTCGGTCTTTGTGGTAATCTTGTGTTTCTCTGTGGTCATTGTGTGTCTCTTTGTCGGTCTTTGTGGTAATCTTGTGTGTCTTTGTGGTCATTTTGTGTCTCTTTGTCGGTCTTTGTGGTAATCTTGTGTTTCTCTGTGGTCATTGTGTGTCTCTTTGTCGGTCTTTGTGGTAATCTTGTGTCTCTTTGTGGTCATTTTGTGTCTCTTTGTCGGTCTTTGTGGTAATCTTGTGTTTCTCTGTGGTCATTTTGTGTCTCTTTGTCGGTCTTTGTGGTAATCTTGTGTGTCTTTGTGGTCATTTTGTGTCTCTTTGTCGGTCTTTGTGGTAATCTTGTGTTTCTCTGTGGTCATTGTGTGTCTCTTTGTCGGTCTTTGTGGTAATCTTGTGTGTCTTTGTGGTCATTTTGTGTCTCTTTGTCGGTCTTTGTGGTAATCTTGTGTTTCTCTGTGGTCATTGTGTGTCTCTTTGTCGGTCTTTGTGGTAATCTTGTGTCTCTTTGTGGTCATTTTGTGTCTCTTTGTCGGTCTTTGTGGTAATCTTGTGTTTCTCTGTGGTCATTTTGTGTCTCTTTGTCGGTCTTTGTGGTAATCTTGTGTTTCTCTGTGGTCATTTTGTGTCTCTTTGTTGGTCTCTGTGGTCATTTTGTGTCTCTTTGTGGTCATTTTGTGTCTCTTTGTCGGTCAGTTACTGTGTCTTAGTAGCATGAAGTAGCATGAAATGAATACACTCAGGTATCTCACAAAGTCAACATTTTACTCTCCACCGTTGATTAAAAGTGTAATTCTGCTTTAACTCAGATAGTGAGATGAGTTGTTACCCAGGACTCTGTATGTGTGGAACCTGAAGGAATCTTCCTCTCCACAGCGAGGGTTCCTCATCATCCTCAGCGTCGCTGCGTCCACTCTGCATGAGACCTGCAGCTGAGTGGCTTTCTGAAACACTCTGACACACACAGACGTTTCGTTTCAACAATCAAACTACCATTAAGAGAGTTCAAATGTGAGAGTAAAGTCACCTCAGGGCTTCATCTCCCGAGGCGGAGGGCGCCTTCCTTCACTGGGCAGCGTTCAGGTAGCCGTACTTCTTTAAATACACCTGAAGAAACACAACTATGAGAATTAAAGTGGTGGGAAAGCATCTGGGTGGATAAAAAATACTCCAAGTCTGGCATTAAACATTGACATTTAAGTAAATCTCTATTTGTTAAATAATTATCCTTAAAGAAGTTGCTTAAAAAACAAAAACAGCATTAGTAATAATGTTTATTAACCCATCCCACTACCCCAACATCTAAAACATAATAATAATAATCAAGAATATCTAATTGTTTAGCAATCAAAGTACATTTTGTAATAAAGCTATTTGAATTTGAGAGAATAGCTGCCAGCTGAGCTTTGCTTCCAATAAATATTGAACGAAACCTGTGAAGTCGCCTGCTCTCAGTCCAGAAGCAGCTGTGGTCATCAGAACCAGAAGCCCCATCAGCTCCAGCAGGAACTCCATCACTTTATCATTAATATAATAAACCAGTTCTCCCTGCTCTGATCCTCGTCCTCCCTGAGTGTGCTTCAGTTTAGACATTCCGTTTTTATAGCGTCTTCTCGAAACCACATCATAAACCTTTACAAGGAATGTGATGTGTGAAAAACAGAAAACATATTTCACACTCAGTAACGCCTCCTGACACCAGCCCATAAAACCGTTTACAGAGGTTCAGAACAACACCCGAGTCTTTGTGTTCACGTCAAAGCAAGTATCTGCACACCGTCTAATAAAGAGGATTGTTTATGATTTGCGACGCATGGTTACAGATCCCCGAGGAAAACAACTGACCACGCTTCCTCCGGGAAACAACAGATAATTATAATGTTCACAACATAGGGAGGAAAAACAATGACGCCCCCGGAGACCATTGTGGAATCCTGCAGAGACAAAACACCTCTCTGTTCATTCAGAGATAAAACTGAGAGAGACTCAGACACTTTCTAAATCCAGCCAGTTCAATGTTAACCCCTGATTCCTCTACTTTAAAGAGTCCTCTCCTGCTGATGTTCAGGTGTATATCAGTATGTAGTGTCTCTACTTTAAAGAGTCCTCTCCTGCTGATGTTCAGATATCAGTATGTAGTGTCTCTACTTTAAAGAGTCCTCTCCTGCTGATGTTCAGGTGTATATCAGTATGTAGTGTCTCTACTTTAAAGAGTCCTCTCCTGCTGATGTTCAGCTGTATATCAGTATGTAGTGTCTCTACTTTAAAGAGTCCTCTCCTGCTGATGTTCAGGTGTATATCAGTATGTAGTGTCTCTACTTTAAAGAGTCCTCTCCTGCTGATGTCCAGGTGAATATCAGTATGTAGTGTCTCTACTTTAAAGAGTCCTCTCCTGCTGATGTTCAGGTGTATATCAGTATGTAGTGTCTCTACTTTAAAGAGTCCTCTCCTGCTGATGTTCAACTGTATATCAGTATGTAGTGTCTCTACTTTAAAGAGTCCTCTCCTGCTGATGTTCAGGTGTATATCAGTATGTAGTGTCTCTACTTTAAAGAGTCCTCTCCTGCTGATGTTCAGATATCAGTATGTAGTGTCTCTACTTTAAAGAGTCCTCTCCTGCTGATGTTCAGGTGTATATCAGTATGTAGTGTCTCTACTTTAAAGAGTCCTCTCCTGCTGATGTTCAGCTGTATATCAGTATGTAGTGTCTCTACTTTAAAGAGTCCTCTCCTGCTGATGTTCAGGTGTATATCAGTATGTAGTGTCTCTACTTTAAAGAGTCCTCTCCTGCTGATGTTCAGGTGAATATCAGTATGTAGTGTCTCTACTTTAAAGAGTCCTCTCCTGCTGATGTTCAGGTGTATATCAGTATGTAGTGTCTCTACTTTAAAGAGTCCTCTCCTGCTGATGTTCAGCTGTATATCAGTATGTAGTGTCTCTACTTTAAAGAGTCCTCTCCTGCTGATGTTCAGGTGTATATCAGTATGTAGTGTCTCTACTTTAAAGAGTCCTCTCCTGCTGATGTTCAGGTGTATATCAGTATGTAGTGTCTCTACTTTAAAGAGTCCTCTCCTGCTGATGTTCAGGTGTATATCAGTATGTAGTGTCTCTACTTTAAAGAGTCCTCTCCTGCTGATGTTCAGGTGAATATCAGTATGTAGTGTCTCTACTTTAAAGAGTCCTCTCCTGCTGATGTTCTGGTGTATATCAGTATGTAGTGTCTCTACTTTAAAGAGTCCTCTCCTGCTGATGTTCAGCTGTATATCAGTATGTAGTGTCTCTACTTTAAAGAGTTCTCTCCTGCTGATGTTCAGGTGTATATCAGTATGTAGTGTCTCTACTTTAAAGAGTCCTCTCCTGCTGATGTTCAGGTGTATATCAGTATGTAGTGTCTCTACTTTAAAGAGTCCTCTCCTGCTGATGTTCAGATATCAGTATGTAGTGTCTCTACTTTAAAGAGTCCTCTCCTGCTGATGTTCAGGTGTATATCAGTATGTAGTGTCTCTACTTTAAAGAGTCCTCTCCTGCTGATGTTCAGCTGTATATCAGTATGTAGTGTCTCTACTTTAAAGAGTCCTCTCCTGCTGATGTTCAGGTGTATATCAGTATGTAGTGTCTCTACTTTAAAGAGTCCTCTCCTGCTGATGTCCAGGTGAATATCAGTATGTAGTGTCTCTACTTTAAAGAGTCCTCTCCTGCTGATGTTCTGGTGTATATCAGTATGTAGTGTCTCTACTTTAAAGAGTCCTCTCCTGCTGATGTCCAGGTCGTATATCAGTATGTAGTGTCTCTACTTTAAAGAGTCCTCTCCTGCTGATGTTCAGGTGTATATCAGTATGTAGTGTCTCTACTTTAAAGAGTCCTCTCCTGCTGATGTTCAGCTGTATATCAGTATGTAGTGTCTCTACTTTAAAGAGTCCTCTCTTGCTGATGTTCAGGTGTATATCAGTATGTAGTGTCTCTACTCTACTTTAAAGAGTCCTCTCCTGCTGATGTCCAGGTGAATATCAGTATGTAGTGTCTCTACTTTAAAGAGTCCTCTCCTGCTGATGTTCTGGTGTATATCAGTGTGTAGTGTCTCTACTTTAAAGAGTCCTCTCCTGCTGATGTTCAGGTGTATATCAGTATGTAGTGTCTCTACTTTAAAGAGTCCTCTCCTGCTGATGTTCAGCTGTATATCAGTATGTAGTGTCTCTACTTTAAAGAGTCCTCTCCTGCTGATGTTCAGGTGTATATCAGTATGTAGTGTCTCTACTTTAAAGAGTCCTCTCCTGCTGATGTTCAGCTGTATATCAGTATGTAGTGTCTCTACTTTAAAGAGTCCTCTCCTGCTGATGTTCAGCTGTATATCAGTATGTAGTGTCTCTACTTTAAAGAGTCCTCTCCTGCTGATGTTCAGCTGTATATCAGTATGTAGTGTCTCTACTTTAAAGAGTCCTCTCCTGCTGATGTTCAGGTGTATATCAGTATGTAGTGTCTCTACTTTAAAGAGTCCTCTCCTGCTGATGTTCAGGTGTATATCAGTATGTAGTGTCTCTACTTTAAAGAGTCCTCTCCTGCTGATGTTCAGGTGTATATCAGTATGTAGTGTCTCTACTTTAAAGAGTCCTCTCCTGCTGATGTTCAGGTGAATATCAGTATGTAGTGTCTCAACTTTAAAGAGTCCTCTCCTGCTGATGTTCAGGTGTATATCAGTATGTAGTGTCTCTACTTTAAAGAGTCCTCTCCTGCTGATGTTCAGCTGTATATCAGTATGTAGTGTCTCTACTTTAAAGAGTTCTCTCCTGCTGATGTTCAGGTGTATATCAGTATGTAGTGTCTCTACTTTAAAGAGTCCTCTCCTGCTGATGTTCAGGTGTATATCATTATGTAGTGTCTCTAATTTAAAGAGTCCTCTCCTGCTGATGTTCAGCTGTATATCAGTATGTAGTGTCTCTACTTTAAAGAGTCCTCTCCTGCTGATGTTCAGGTGTATATCAGTATGTAGTGTCTCTACTTTAAAGAGTCCTCTCCTGCTGATGTTCAGCTGTATATCAGTATGTAGTGTCTCTACTTTAAAGAGTCCTCTCCTGCTGATGTTCAGGTGTATATCAGTATGTAGTGTCTCTACTTTAAAGAGTCCTCTCCTGCTGATGTTCAGGTGTATATCAGTATGTAGTGTCTCTACTTTAAAGAGTCCTCTCCTGCTGATGTTCAGGTGTATATCAGTATGTAGTGTCTCTACTTTAAAGAGTCCTCTCCTGCTGATGTTCAGGTGTATATCAGTATGTAGTGTCTCTACTTTAAAGAGTCCTCTCCTGCTGATGTTCAGGTGTATATCAGTATGTAGTGTCTCTACTTTAAAGAGTCCTCTCCTGCTGATGTTCAGGTGTATATCAGTAGTGTAGTGTCTCTACTTTAAAGAGTCCTCTCCTGCTGATGTTCAGGTGTATATCAGTATGTAGTGTCTCTACTTTAAAGAGTCCTCTCCTGCTGATGTTCAGGTGTATATCAGTATGTAGTGTCTCTACTTTAAAGAGTCCTCTCCTGCTGATGTTCAGGTGTATATCAGTATGTAGTGTCTCTACTTTAAAGAGTCCTCTCCTGCTGATGTTCAGGTGTATATCAGTATGTAGTGTCTCTACTTTAAAGAGTCCTCTCCTGCTGATGTTCAGGTGTATATCAGTATGTAGTGTCTCTACTTTAAAGAGTCCTCTCCTGCTGATGTTCAGGTGTAATATCAGTATGTAGTGTCTCTACTTTAAAGAGTCCTCTCCTGCTGATGTTCAGGTGTATATCAGTATGTAGTGTCTCTACTTTAAAGAGTCCTCTCCTGCTGATGTTCAGGTGTATATCAGTATGTAGTGTCTCTACTTTAAAGAGTCCTCTCCTGCTGATGTTCAGGTGTATATCAGTATGTAGTGTCTCTACTTTAAAGAGTCCTCTCCTGCTGATGTTCAGGTGTATATCAGTATGTAGTGTCTCTACTTTAAAGAGTCCTCTCCTGCTGATGTTCAGGTGTATATCAGTATGTAGTGTCTCTACTTTAAAGAGTCCTCTCCTGCTGATGTTCAGGTGTATATCAGTATGTAGTGTCTCTACTTTAAAGAGTCCTCTCCTGCTGATGTTCAGGTGTATATCAGTATGTAGTGTCTCTACTTTAAAGAGTCCTCTCCTGCTGATGTTCAGGTGTATATCAGTATGTAGTGTCTCTACTTTAAAGAGTCCTCTCCTGCTGATGTTCAGGTGTATATCAGTATGTAGTGTCTCTACTTTAAAGAGTCCTCTCCTGCTGATGTTCAGGTGTATATCAGTATGTAGTGTCTCTACTTTAAAGAGTCCTCTCCTGCTGATGTTCAGGTGTATATCAGTATGTAGTGTCTCTACTTTAAAGAGTCCTCTCCTGCTGATGTTCAGGTGTATATCAGTATGTAGTGTCTCTACTTTAAAGAGTCCTCTCCTGCTGATGTTCAGGTGTATATCAGTATGTAGTGTCTCTACTTTAAAGAGTCCTCTCCTGCTGATGTTCAGGTGTATATCAGTATGTAGTGTCTCTACTTTAAAGAGTCCTCTCCTGCTGATGTTCAGGTGTATATCAGTATGTAGTGTCTCTACTTTAAAGAGTCCTCTCCTGCTGATGTTCAGGTGTATATCAGTATGTAGTGTCTCTACTTTAAAGAGTCCTCTCCTGCTGATGTTCAGGTGTATATCAGTATGTAGTGTCTCTACTTTAAAGAGTCCTCTCCTGCTGATGTTCAGGTGTATATCAGTATGTAGTGTCTCTACTTTAAAGAGTCCTCTCCTGCTGATGTTCAGGTGTATATCAGTATGTAGTGTCTCTACTTTAAAGAGTCCTCTCCTGCTGATGTTCAGGTGTATATCAGTATGTAGTGTCTCTACTTTAAAGAGTCCTCTCCTGCTGATGTTCAGCTGTATATCAGTATGTAGTGTCTCTACTTTAAAGAGTCCTCTCCTGCTGATGTTCTGGTGTATATCAGTATGTAGTGTCTCTACTTTAAAGAGTCCTCTCCTGCTGATGTTCAGCTGTATATCAGTATGTAGTGTCTCTACTTTAAAGAGTCCTCTCCTGCTGATGTTCAGGTGTATATCAGTATGTAGTGTCTCTACTTTAAAGAGTCCTCTCCTGCTGATGTTCAGGTGTATATCAGTATGTAGTGTCTCTACTTTAAAGAGTCCTCTCCTGCTGATGTTCATGGTGTATATCAGTATGTAGTGTCTCTACTTTAAAGAGTCCTCTCCTGCTGATGTTCAGGTGTATATCAGTATGTAGTGTCTCTACTTTAAAGAGTCCTCTCCTGCTGATGTTCAGGTGTATATCAGTATGTAGTGTCTCTACTTTAAAGAGTCCTCTCCTGCTGATGTTCAGGTGTATATCAGTATGTAGTGTCTCTACTTTAAAGAGTCCTCTCCTGCTGATGTTCAGGTGTATATCAGTATGTAGTGTCTCTACTTTAAAGAGTCCTCTCCTGCTGATGTTCAGGTGTATATCAGTATGTAGTGTCTCTACTTTAAAGAGTCCTCTCCTGCTGATGTTCAGGTGTATATCAGTATGTAGTGTCTCTACTTTAAAGAGTCCTCTCCTGCTGATGTTCAGGTGTATATCAGTATGTAGTGTCTCTACTTTAAAGAGTCCTCTCCTGCTGATGTTCAGGTGTATATCAGTATGTAGTGTCTCTACTTTAAAGAGTCCTCTCCTGCTGATGTTCAGGTGTATATCAGTATGTAGTGTCTCTACTTTAAAGAGTCCTCTCCTGCTGATGTTCAGGTGTATATCAGTATGTAGTGTCTCTACTTTAAAGAGTCCTCTCCTGCTGATGTTCAGGTGTATATCAGTATGTAGTGTCTCTACTTTAAAGAGTCCTCTCCTGCTGATGTTCAGGTGTATATCAGTATGTAGTGTCTCTACTTTAAAGAGTCCTCTCCTGCTGATGTTCAGGTGTATATCAGTATGTAGTGTCTCTACTTTAAAGAGTCCTCTCCTGCTGATGTTCAGGTGTATATCAGTATGTAGTGTCTCTACTTTAAAGAGTCCTCTCCTGCTGATGTTCAGGTGTATATCAGTATGTAGTGTCTCTACTTTAAAGAGTCCTCTCCTGCTGATGTTCAGGTGTATATCAGTATGTAGTGTCTCTACTTTAAAGAGTCCTCTCCTGCTGATGTTCAGGTGTATATCAGTATGTAGTGTCTCTACTTTAAAGAGTCCTCTCCTGCTGATGTTCAGGTGTATATCAGTATGTAGTGTCTCTACTTTAAAGAGTCCTCTCCTGCTGATGTTCAGGTGTATATCAGTATGTAGTGTCTCTACTTTAAAGAGTCCTCTCCTGCTGATGTTCAGCTGTATATCAGTATGTAGTGTCTCTACTTTAAAGAGTCCTCTCCTGCTGATGTTCAGGTGTATATCAGTATGTAGTGTCTCTACTTTAAAGAGTCCTCTCCTGCTGATGTTCAGGTGTATATCAGTATGTAGTGTCTCTACTTTAAAGAGTCCTCTCCTGCTGATGTTCAGGTGTATATCAGTATGTAGTGTCTCTACTTTAAAGAGTCCTCTCCTGCTGATGTTCAGGTGTATATCAGTATGTAGTGTCTCTACTTTAAAGAGTCCTCTCCTGCTGATGTTCAGGTGTATATCAGTATGTAGTGTCTCTACTTTAAAGAGTCCTCTCCTGCTGATGTTCAGGTGTATATCAGTATGTAGTGTCTCTACTTTAAAGAGTCCTCTCCTGCTGATGTTCAGGTGTATATCAGTATGTAGTGTCTCTACTTTAAAGAGTCCTCTCCTGCTGATGTTCAGGTGTATATCAGTATGTAGTGTCTCTACTTTAAAGAGTCCTCTCCTGCTGATGTTCAGGTGTATATCAGTATGTAGTGTCTCTACTTTAAAGAGTCCTCTCCTGCTGATGTTCAGGTGTATATCAGTATGTAGTGTCTCTACTTTAAAGAGTCCTCTCCTGCTGATGTTCAGGTGTATATCAGTATGTAGTGTCTCTACTTTAAAGAGTCCTCTCCTGCTGATGTTCAGGTGTATATCAGTATGTAGTGTCTCTACTTTAAAGAGTCCTCTCCTGCTGATGTTCAGGTGTATATCAGTATGTAGTGTCTCTACTTTAAAGAGTCCTCTCCTGCTGATGTTCAGCTGTATATCAGTATGTAGTGTCTCTACTTTAAAGAGTCCTCTCCTGCTGATGTTCAGGTGTATATCAGTATGTAGTGTCTCTACTTTAAAGAGTCCTCTCCTGCTGATGTTCAGGTGTATATCAGTATGTAGTGTCTCTACTTTAAGAGTCCTCTCCTGCTGATGTTCAGGTGTATATCAGTATGTAGTGTCTCTACTTTAAAGAGTCCTCTCCTGCTGATGTTCAGGTGTATATCAGTATGTAGTGTCTCTACTTTAAAGAGTCCTCTCCTGCTGATGTTCAGGTGTATATCAGTATGTAGTGTCTCTACTTTAAAGAGTCCTCTCCTGCTGATGTTCAGGTGTATATCAGTATGTAGTGTCTCTACTTTAAAGAGTCCTCTCCTGCTGATGTTCAGGTGTATATCAGTATGTAGTGTCTCTACTTTAAAGAGTCCTCTCCTGCTGATGTTCAGGTGTATATCAGTATGTAGTGTCTCTACTTTAAAGAGTCCTCTCCTGCTGATGTTCAGGTGTATATCAGTATGTAGTGTCTCTACTTTAAAGAGTCCTCTCCTGCTGATGTTCAGGTGTATATCAGTATGTAGTGTTCTCTACTTTAAAGAGTCCTCTCCTGCTGATGTTCAGGTGTATATCAGTATGTAGTGTCTCTACTTTAAAGAGTCCTCTCCTGCTGATGTTCAGGTGTATATCAGTATGTAGTGTCTCTACTTTAAAGAGTCCTCTCCTGCTGATGTTCAGGTGTATATCAGTATGTAGTGTCTCTACTTTAAAGAGTCCTCTCCTGCTGATGTTCAGGTGTATATCAGTATGTAGTGTCTCTACTTTAAAGAGTCCTCTCCTGCTGATGTTCAGGTGTAGTGTCTCTACTTTAAAGAGTCCTCTCCTGCTGATGTTCAGGTGTATATCAGTATGTAGTGTCTCTACTTTAAAGAGTCCTCTCCTGCTGATGTTCAGGTGTATATCAGTATGTAGTGTCTCTACTTTAAAGAGTCCTCTCCTGCTGATGTTCTGGTGTATATCAGTATGTAGTGTCTCTACTTTAAAGAGTCCTCTCCTGCTGATGTTCAGGTGTATATCAGTATGTAGTGTCTCTACTTTAAAGAGTCCTCTCCTGCTGATGTTCAGGTGTATATCAGTATGTAGTGTCTCTACTTTAAAGAGTCCTCTCCTGCTGATGTTCAGGTGTATATCAGTATGTAGTGTCTCTACTTTAAAGAGTCCTCTCCTGCTGATGTTCAGGTGAATATCAGTATGTAGTGTCTCTACTTTAAAGAGTCCTCTCCTGCTGATGTTCAGGTGTATATCAGTATGTAGTGTCTCTACTTTAAAGAGTCCTCTCCTGCTGATGTTCAGCTGTATATCAGTATGTAGTGTCTCTACTTTAAAGAGTCCTCTCCTGCTGATGTTCAGGTGTATATCAGTATGTAGTGTCTCTACTTTAAAGAGTCCTCTCCTGCTGATGTTCAGGTGTATATCAGTATGTAGTGTCTCTACTTTAAAGAGTCCTCTCCTGCTGATGTTCAGCTGTATATCAGTATGTAGTGTCTCTACTTTAAAGAGTCCTCTCCTGCTGATGTTCTGGTGTATATCAGTATGTAGTGTCTCTACTTTAAAGAGTCCTCTCCTGCTGATGTTCAGCTGTATATCAGTATGTAGTGTCTCTACTTTAAAGAGTCCTCTCCTGCTGATGTTCAGGTGTATATCAGTATGTAGTGTCTCTACTTTAAAGAGTCCTCTCCTGCTGATGTTCTGGTGTATATCAGTATGTAGTGTCTCTACTTTAAAGAGTCCTCTCCTGCTGATGTTCTGGTGTATATCAGTATGTAGTGTCTCTACTTTAAAGAGTCCTCTCCTGCTGATGTTCAGGTGTATATCAGTATGTAGTGTCTCTACTTTAAAGAGTCCTCTCCTGCTGATGTTCAGGTGTATATCAGTATGTAGTGTCTCTACTTTAAAGAGTCCTCTCCTGCTGATGTTCAGGTGTATATCAGTATGTAGTGTCTCTACTTTAAAGAGTCCTCTCCTGCTGATGTTCAGGTGTAATATCAGTATGTAGTGTCTCTACTTTAAAGAGTCCTCTCCTGCTGATGTTCAGGTGTATATCAGTATGTAGTGTCTCTACTTTAAAGAGTCCTCTCCTGCTGATGTTCAGCTGTATATCAATATGTAGTGTCTCTACTTTTAAAGAGTCCTCTCCTGCTGATGTTCAGGTGTATATCAGTATGTAGTGTCTCTACTTTAAAGAGTCCTCTCCTGCTGATGTTCAGGTGTATATCAGTATGTAGTGTCTCTACTTTAAAGAGTCCTCTCCTGCTGATGTTCAGGTGTATATCAGTATGTAGTGTCTCTACTTTAAAGAGTCCTCTCCTGCTGATGTTCAGCTGTATATCAGTATGTAGTGTCTCTACTTTAAAGAGTCCTCTCCTGCTGATGTTCTGGTGTATATCAGTATGTAGTGTCTCTACTTTAAAGAGTCCTCTCCTGCTGATGTTCAGCTGTATATCACTATGTAGTGTCTCTACTTTAAAGAGTCCTCTCCTGCTGATGTTCAGGTGTATATCAGTATGTAGTGTCTCTACTTTAAAGAGTCCTCTCCTGCTGATGTTCTGGTGTATATCAGTATGTAGTGTCTCTACTTTAAAGAGTCCTCTCCTGCTGATGTTCTGGTGTATATCAGTATGTAGTGTCTCTACTTTAAAGAGTCCTCTCCTGCTGATGTTCAGGTGTATATCAGTATGTAGTGTCTCTACTTTAAAGAGTCCTCTCCTGCTGATGTTCAGCTGTATATCAGTATATATTTTTTATGGAAACAGCTTTAAAAAAACAAAACACATCAAATGTATTTATTGATGAAAGAAACACTGATGAACTCGGAGCTAGCCAGTAGATTTATTAATAATGGTTTTGGTATTTATATGACGTTTGTTGACAATAGAAAAATATGCAAAAAATCCCCAAATATCCACCATCTGGTCCAGCCTTCCAAAATAATTCTCCCGCTCTGAAAACTCAGAATGCGATAAACACAGTAATACCTGCAGTGACCGTATGGAGTGAGACGGACGCGGAGGGTTCCCCGTGAAGCTTTTAAAAACAGATTTACAAACGAGCGAGCGGACGTCACTCCCAGTTCATGATCAGATAGAATAATGTTTCCCAGTCTCTCAGTTTATGTTCAGTCTGTGTGTGTTTTTGTTTCAGGATTCCCGCTCCAGCTGCAGGACCTCGTCTCGTAGGCTTTCCACTCGGGACAGCTTCTCCATCTGGTCCTTGGTCACCTCGTCTATTTCTCCCGAGTCCACTTTCTGCTGCAGATCCTCCGCCTGACGCAGTTTCTTCTTCAGGTTCTTCAGCTTCTTCGCCCTCTCTGCCGCTGAGGCGCTGCTGTCGTCGGGCGGATTAGGAGGATTGGATTTAGACGTCGGCGTCTTCTCGTTAGCGTCCTCTGAGATGGAGACGTTTTCCACGGCGTCGCTCACAGAATCCACGTCTCCGTCTTCCTGCTGTTGTTTTCGTTTTTCTTTGCGCTTCATGTTGCGTTTCGCCGCCTTGGAGAGACCCGCAGTGTCGCTGTCGCCCGGGGGTTTCTGCTGCTCGGACTCAGGCGCACTCATCCCCGGAGGAAGGTCGGATTTAACCTTGAAGAACTTCACAAACTTGTTTTCATAGCTGCAGGAAACAGAAACGCAGGGTCAAACACTGAGGAGGACCATCTCAAAGCACGATAGTCCTTTCTAATGAACATCAGCAACCTTTTATTGACCCGAGCATCTTCTCTGCTGCAAATGTCTTACATTAGTATAGTATTTAACTGTTGGGAAAACACTGAATGTCCTCTTCCAACATGAGAGTAGCATGATAACAAAGGTATCAACTGTAGCTGTGAACATGACAGGATGTGTGATTACCTAGAAGAGCATCAGGACTGTTTGAGGCATATGATAGCTATGTGATTAACATGATGATTCAGCCTCTATGGAGAGAGACATCAAGCATGCTCATTTCTGACGTGGAGCTAATCTGAAGTAAACATTGAATACTGCTTTCTATTCCTCCATCTTGTGACTGTGTAACTCCCTCTCTTGGATATCAGCATGTGAAGGACACTGTTCAGGAACTAGTTGATGCTCTGTATGTGATGACTACTTCCATTCTGGAGAGGATCACAGACACATGGATCCTGAGGTTGAAGCTCAAGCCAGTGATTATTAACATTTTTAATTATTCGTAAAAGTCAGAAATGTGAGATTTTGAGAAAAAGTAAGAATTTTGAGAAAAAGTAAGAATTTTAGAAAAATTCAGAATTTTGTGGAAAATTCAGATATTTTTTTGTAAAAATCTGAATTTTTTGGAAAAAGCCAACATATGCTCTGTATGTGATGCTACTTCCATTATTAAGAGGATCAGAAATACATGCATCCATACACTTTACAAAGAAGTGATTGTGGGCGCTGATAGCAGCAAATGAAAAATGCATCGATGTGTTTGTGTGTATATCAATGTATTCAGACTTAATGTGTGCATGTTCGTATTGTTCCGTGTATAACAACAACTGAATGATTCCCTAATGGGTAAATAAAGAGTCTTCTGATCGAGCTTTGCAGAGGGAGAGGAAAATAATCATTAGTTTTCATGTTTATATAATGAATATTTCTTAGTGATGAACTCAAGTACTGGAGCTTTCTTTTATGGTAAAAACTCTCATTGCATCCCAGAAAGAAAAGTGCTACAGTTCAAACCAACTCTTTGGTATCAAGGGGAGAATTTAGAGCCAGTCAGCATATACACTTATTTGAACGCCTGTTTTTGCAACACAGTTTTAGGGGAATTTCACCCTTTCCAGACGTTTTCATTTCTTTCTATTTGTGCAGGTTCTGTAGCAGCGGAAGAAGAAGAAGAAGTACTCACACTGGAACCTCCTCCTGGGGGGTGTACCCGTCCCTCACCTTGCGAGGTTTCCTCCACGTCCCGTCGGGTCGCTGCGTGGAGGCGATGTACTTCCCTGCAGAGAAACAGGTGACGCATGTTAGAGCATTTAAATATATAGATTTATTTGCATGAATAAAAGAGCACAGAACTTTAATTCCCTCTCAGCTGTTGACTTATCTCAGGGTTGTAAAAAGCTGCAAACTCCTTTTCTTTCTGCTCTGCTTCTTGAACACTATTTTCACAACATTTCATTTTATTTTATGAATGCAACAATGTGCTTTCTTTATTCATGTTTACTTTGCAAGTCAAATGCATGAAACAACAGGACGAGGTGGAAGCTGGATTTATCTTTGCATATTTCCATGTAAATATAAATATGAAACACAGTTGAAACTCCACATACCTGTGTTCATAAAAAAGAATCATGCTAGCTTGAAGTGCACTAAATAGCTGACCTGTTATTGAAGGGTGGTTATTTTTTGTGAATCAAATGCAGGGTTCTAACACCTTTCCCAAAGTCGAAAACAATATATTTTAAAGCTACAGATATATTAAAACTACACAGAAAACCACATGTGTATTTACAGTTCAAGCTGTGTTTCTTCCTGTAGTGTCAGTCTCTGTCCAGCAGGGGGAGGAAGAGCCTCACTTTAGAAACACATATGTCTAACTCTCCATTTCCAACTACAGCAACCTTTTAGAAATATGAATACATGTTATTTCTAATGACTTTGACGAACCACAACATCTGTGAACTCTTTAAACGATCATTAGAAATGTATTTATCCAGCGTTGCCTGTAACTGTCACTGTTTCTAACTTTTAAAAATATGATATTATTCTTATACATCCTGCCAAATGATGTAGTTTAAATACTTTTGTATAGAAAACAACGTCAGATATATTTCTTTATCGGGTAGGCAACAGATTTTCTCCACATCTGGATGTTACTTTTTTAAACAACCTATTTCCGTCTACTTTTTTAACCTGAGATGCTGTATTGATCACCCAGATTATCGGGCTATTACATGTCAAATCATTTTATTTTTTATATTCAAAATGTGGTCTCAAACATAAATGTCAAGACCAGTTTATTAGGAATACAAATTATTTTGTTTGTGTTTATTTCACTGCCTCTCCGTGGACATATAGTGGTCATGTTCTAATGTTATGTTTGTCTTGTTTGTGACTTCATTTGTTTATGTCATTTTGTTTGTTGTTTACCTGTCTTGCTGTTTGTACTGTATGTTAGGACCCCCCTGAAAACAAGGTGGTGCACACAAGGGAGTTTCTGCTAATAAATACACACAATATGGAACTATAAATATGTGTGTTCATGTGTATATATGTAATACTTATTGTAAAAATAATACATGTACAGCTAATTACTTGTATATTGTCATTTGTCAATAAAAACAAATAAGTAGTAACAGCTCAGTAGCTACATTTAGCTCGTTATACAGAAGAGTGTTAAGGCAAATTAAAATACTTTAACCATAATTGTATAACATAAATATTAATAAAGTAACTTCTGACAGCAGCATGTATCACATTAGTTTAATATCTCAGTACATTAGAACATAAAGGAGAGGGTTTAGCTACAAGCTAACTAGCAATGATTATTAGCTGCAAAACAACACATCTGAAAGCTATTCTTGGCAATCAATGTCTGCAGATGAGAAAATAAAGACTATTCATATCATATATAACATTCATTTAGTTTAATATCAAAGTGTTTAACAGTAATGAGTGATTGAGGTGTAGCTATGATAGCTACAAGCTAACTAGCATCGAGCATTAGCTACAAAACCAAAACGTCTAAAAGCTATTCAATCTATTGAAGCTATTAAATCAGTGGCTGCAGATGAGAAGATAAAGACGATATACAGAATAAACACCATTCATAACATTAGTTTTACATCGCGTTGTTTCGTTATAACCAATGGAGTGGCTACATAGCATTAGCTGCAAACCAGAAACATGAGAAGTTAAAAATCAGTGGCTGCGGATGAGGGAATAAAGACTGATTATATTATGTATAACGTTAATTTATTTTGTATTAAATAATGTTACTTAATAATGAGTCAATGAAGTGCAAGGATGTATAAAAGGGGTGTAGATGTGTTAGCTTTAATCTACCTAGCAACAAGCATCAGCTGCCAAACAGAACATCTGTTGGCAACCAATGGCTGCAGAGGAGAAAATACAGGCTGGAACCATTGAATTCTTGATGTGTATTAATACATAGGGTTTGTTTCGGTTAGACACAGACCATCTTTCTTACCGTTGTCATCCTCGAGATACGGAGTTGCCATTTTGGTGAACCGTGTAGCCCCGCTCATCTCGGAGACGCAACAGAACAAATCAAACGCACCTCTTTCACTGGGAGTTTTTTTTTCGTTCAACTTTATTTAACAATTATTGCAAAACATGAGAAAACGCACATAAACATCAGTGTTCATTACAAGCAGAGGGGTAAAGTAACTAAGTAGATTTACTCTAGTACTGACTACACTTTATCACTTGAGTATTTCCATCTTATGCTACTTTGTACTTCTACTCAACTACAGATCAGAGGTACATGGTGTACTTTTACTCCACTACATGTATTTAATACCTTTAGTTACTTTACAGATGTGGATGAATGATGTGAAATATAATCAAGTGTTAAATCAGACTTTAGTTCCACCTGGAGTAAATCCACAAGCTCCCCTGCAGTATACAAAGCCATTCAAACTAGCTGCACCTTTACCAGCTTTGAGAACACTTTCATGATCAATCATTATAAAACATATCATATATATTATTCTGAAATGGACCAATCTGCACAACGACTACTTTTACTGTCGTTACTTTCACTATATTTTGATGAGAATACTTTTCTACTTTCACTTGAGGAACATTTTGAATGCAGGACTTTTACTGTAACAGAGTATTCCTACACTCTGGTACTTCTACTGTTACTCAAGTACAAGATCTGAGTACTTCTACTTTTACTCAAGTACAAGATCTGAGTAGCCTACTTCTACTTTGACTCAAGTACAAGATCTGAGTACTTCTACTTGTACTCAAGTAAAGGATCTGAGTACTTCTCCTTTACTCAAGTACAAGATCTGACTACTTCTACTTTCACTCAAGTACCAGGGGCCTCATTTATAACGCCGTGCGTAGGATTCACGTGGGAAGGTTGCTTACGTAGTAGAAATCCAAAAAATAGGTACAGAAATGTTCCGACATTTTCCGATTCACCAAACATTGCGCACCGGCGAGGAAAGTGCGTACAGCACTTCCTACGCCGGTTTCCCTTTATAAATCACAACCAACACGAAATGCGGTGCAGCTTTTGCGGGCTTCACGTAACGCCCATATTTGCCTATAAATAGTCAAAGAAACGCCCATTCATTCATTCTGACTGACTTTATGAAGAAGATCGCAGGAAATGACGACAGAACAGCTAAAAAATACATCTCGCACCGTGTCAGATGTGGGTTATTTTGGGGAGGTGGAGATAAATCATATTGTTTGGTGGATGCCGTTTGAACCAGAGTAGCAGCATGGAGGTCGGATCGTCACCAAAATAAATAAATAAGTGGTCCGAAAAAGGTTCATGACAAAAAAAAATACACATAGCCTTCCTCAGGCAGCGTGTTTGCACCGGGGACAGGAGACCCTCCCTTGATGAGAGACTGTAAGAAGTGATCGGGGAATCCCTCCGGAGTGGAGTCATGACGACTGGATCTGAGTTATGTTTTTGTATTTGGTGGTTTGTGTCCCAGCTGTCGATCAGCTGTGCGCAGCGTCTCCACTGCAGCCTATGCGTCTCAACCCCCCCCCCACCACATATGGTGTTCTTAGCTTCCATACCTCCTGTGTTTTACGAGCGACTTATCAAGTCTTAGCAAACGGCATAAAACACGATTAAACGTGATAGTATATAAAACCATGCTCGTATCTACAACCTATAGAAATGCAACACGGCGTCAGTTTAGACGTAATTCTGTCCTCCTGCTTACCGCATCATTTATGAGAAAACATTCGAGGTGGTTTTCAATACATATCCGTATTTATTTATTTCTCCAAGTTATGTTTTTGTGTGCACTGAGGAGTCTCAAACAGGCGTTTGTTTAATCATTTTAAGATTGGCTTTAATCAATGTTTGAAAATGAATTCTTCATATCTGATAAATGAGAGGTAACATTTTATTTATGGTATTATTTCCACATATTTCTCTCCATTCTTCCTTCTGCCAACGGTGTCGCAGTTTCTCGTCTCTCTCCCGTGTTTGTGCTTGGTGCGTACGCATGGGTTAGAGTTTGCGTGGAGGACCGCACGTTTCCCCGTCAAGTTAGTATTTTATAAATCGCAAACATTGCGTAGAAACTGGCGTACGCCATCTTTTGAGCGTATATCCCTTTATAAATGAGGCCCCAGATCTGAGTACTTCAACTTAAACTTTACCACAGAACCTCACATTCAGGGACATTGCACTCATTTAAAATGTCTGTATTTGCTATTTATTACATCTGTATTTATCTATAATAATAATAATAATAACAATAATAATAATAATAATAGGTTTATTTATTATAGCACCTTTGACAGAAATACAATTCACAAAGTGTTTCACAAGAAAGAACACAAGTTCAAATGAAGACCACAGAAACATGAATACAATAACAACATGAGGCAGACACTGAAGATTATCATAGAAACGAAAGGAACAAACATAAGAACAGAACACATCATCATCATCATCATCATCATCATCATCATCATCATCATCATCATCATCATCATCATCATCATCATCATCATCATCATCATCATGTGTCTAAACCCTGCGCCTTATATTCGTTCTGTGAATGAACGCTCTTTCTTAGTATGACTCTGTGCACTCTGGTGGGATGCAAACCGTGTTTCCTTGTTCTGTGCACTGACTATTTGCATCTGTTCTAATGTTATGATTCCAATGAGGACGAAGCGCCGGGCGGCTCGTGTTGAAACACCTTCTGGGATGTATGAGTTCCGGGCGGTGCGAGGAAGCAAATCGAGCGAACACTATTTTTCTTCGGAATTGACGAGGTGGATCGCGGGTTGCCAGGTTTGATCCGCTGCCTCCTTTAGGGTCAATATAAGATAATTCAATAAAAACGTATTTATTTATATAGTTAATTTAAAGCTAAATTACTTTCACCCCGAGTTTCAGAGGATGTTTAATGTAAATGTAAAACATATGTTAAGACTCCCACAATTATAAACACAACCAAAAACAACAATAACAATTAATTTTTAATTATTCTTTTTATTATTTATAATATTAATATATTGTATTTATATATTTTAAACATTATTGGGGGGTTTTATTCAGATATGCTTCTTTTTCTAATGGCCTTATGATCCATTATCATTATTATTCACATACAAAAAAGACATTGTAACCTTTTTGGTATTTTATGCTGTGTTTCATTGACTTCAGTATTTGATCTAAAACACTTCCTCCAAACCTTTTGACATATTCAAACATGTATACTTGTTTGTTATGTAATTCCATTGCAGTAACTCAGACAGCACTTGTAAACAAAGGTCAAAAGGTTGAGTAGTTCAGTCTCTGCGTCACTAAACGAATCTAATGTAATGTAAAGATGAGATGTCCCACATGTCATAAATCAGGCCGCATGCACACAAAGGCTTTGAGTCATTTTTTCTCCTCCCGTGATCCTGATGAGAGTCCCGGGGACACAGAGGCGAGAGGTGTTGGTCTGTCCAGATCTCAGAGACATCAGGGTCGCGATTTACTTTCTTTTTGGAGCTCAATCACCTCTGACATGTTTATCTCTCAGAATCCTCCCTGCTGTAAAGATAGCGGCTCGGGAATTCAAAAGATGGTTTCTGCTCTAATCTTCCCCCTAAACGAAGCTAACGTCATCATTTAAGTTGCGATGACGGCCTTTTTCTTATCATAGTGTTACTGTTTTTGTTACCATTTAAATAATGAATTATATTTATTACTTTTATTTTAAATCAAATGCACTTGTTTTAGATAATGTATTTATTTTGATGTGTTGATTTGCAGGTTGGTTGTTATTTGTATTGTTACTGTATTTTATTATATTAACTAGCTATGTATTAAATTAAAATACTGTCATGAACACTATACAATGTCTCTATTTGTGTAGATACTAGAATACATGACACAATGAATCTTTGTAATATATTTATGTTGCTCTAGTTTAAATAATCATACCAGTATTTAAACAATGTATGCTGGTCACCTGGTATATTTAATACTATTATTAAACATAGGTGATAGATGGATGCTGTGCTGGTGCACCAAAGCTAAACCAGCCATCCTGGCCAGCTAAAGTGTCCAAAACCCTTCTGGTCAACTTAGCTGACCAGTTCTGACCAGCTAAGTTGGTCGAAGCTGTTTTTTTCAGCAGGGTAGACGTGGCGGCAGACAGGGAGAATGAAACAACATGGATACAAATCAAAGAAAACGAAAAGAACAAGGGTTGGGGCTGAGAAGGCAAGAGAAAAAAAAGGTGAAGTCACTCGCAGGTGAAGCATATACATGTTCCCAAATTGACAGACCTTTTTGAGAGCAGCTTAGAACAGTGCAAGATGATGAAGAGGATGATGAGGGGGCGAGTTCAGATATACAGCCAGCCTCCTGCGTTCATGACGAGGGACAGAGCTGCTGGAAGAACCCGTTGACATTTCATGTGGCCGGACTGGGTCAGTTTCCAGGGCTGAATTCTAGTCCCAGTCCCAGTATGTAGTGTCTCTACTTTAAAGAGTCCTCTCCTGCTGATGTTCAGGTGTATATCAGTATGTAGTGTCTCTACTTTAAAGAGTCCTCTCCTGCGGATGTTCAGGTGTATATCAGTATGTAGTGTCTCTTCTTTAAAGAGTCCTCTCCTGCTGATGTTCAGGTGTATATCAGTATGTAGTGTGTCTATTTTAAAGAGTCCTCTCCTGCTGATGTTCAGGTGTATATCAGTATGTAGTGTCTCTACTTTAAGAGTCCTCTCCTGCTGATGTTCAGGTGTATATCAGTATGTAGTGTCTCTACTTTAAAGAGTCCTCTCCTGCTGATGTTCAGGTGTATATCAGTATGTAGTGTCTCTACTTTAAAAGAGTCCTCTCCTGCTGATGATCAGGTGTATATCAGTATGTAGTGTCTCTACTTTAAAGAGTCCTCTCCTGCTGATGTTCAGGTAGTATATCAGTATGTAGTGTCTTCTACTTTAAAGAGTCCTCTCCCTGCTGATGATTCAGGTCGTATATCAGTATGTAGTGTCTCTACTTTAAAGAGTCCTCTCCTGCTTGATGTTCAGGTGTATATCAGTATGTAGTGTCTCTACTTTAAAGAGTCCTCTCCTGCTTGATGTTCAGGTAGTATATCAGTATGTATGTCTCTACTTTAAAGAGTCCTCTCCTGCTGATGTTCAGGTGTCTATCAGTATGTAGTGTCTCTACTTTAAAGAGTCCTCTCCTGCTGATGTTCAGGTGGAATATCAGTATGTAGTGTCTCTACTTTAAAGAGTCCTGCTTGAGTGTTCAGGTCTCCTGCTGATTTTCAGGGTGTATATCAGTGTATGTAAGTGTCCTCTACTTTAAAGAGGTCCTCTCCTAGCTGAGGTGTCAGGTGTATCAGTATTAGTGGTCTCTAACTTTAAGAGTCCTCTCCTTGCTGAATGTCCAGAGTGTATATCAGTAATGTAGTGGTCTCTACTTTAAGAGTCCTCCTCACTGCTGATGTTTCAGATGAGTGTATATCAGTATGTAAGTGTCTCTACTCTAAAAGAGGTCCTCTCCTGCTGATGTTCAGGTATATATCAGTATGTAGTGTCTCTGCTTTAAAGGATTCCTCTCATCCTGCTGATGTTCACGGTGTATATCAGTATGTAGTGCCTCTACTTTAAAGAGTCCTCTCCTGCTGATGTTCAGGTGTATATCAGTATGTAGTGTCTCTACTTTAAAGAGTCCTCTCCTGCTGATGTCCAGGTGTATATCAGTATGTAGTGTCCTCTACTTTAAAGAGTCCTCTCCTGCTGAGGTTCAGGTGTATATCAGTATGTAGTGTCTCTACTTTTAAAGAGTCCTCTCCTGGCTGAGGTCCAGGTGTATATCAGTATGTAGTGTCCTCGACTTTAAGAGTCCTCTCCTCTATGTTCAGGTGTATATCATTATTAGTGTCTCACTCTAAAGAGTCCTCTCCTGCTGATGTTCAGGTGTATATCAGTAATGTAGTGTCTCTACTTAAGAGTCCTCTCCTGATGATGTTCAGGTGTATATCAGGTATGTAGTGTCTCTACTCTAAAGAGTCCTCTCCTGCTGAGGTTCAGGTGTATATCAGTATGTAGTGTCTCTACTTAAAGAGTCCTCTCCTGCTGATGTTCAGGTGTTATCAGTATGTAGTGTCTCTACTCTAAAGAGTGCTCTCCTGCTGATGTTCAGGTGTATATCAGTATGTAGTGTCTCTACTTTAAAGAGTCCTCTCCTGCTGATGTTCAGGTGTATATCAGTATGTAGTGTCTCTACTCTAAAGAGTGCTCTCCTGCTGATGTTCAGGTGTATATCAGTATGTAGTGTCTCTACTTTAAAGAGTCCTCTCCTGCTGATGTTCAGGTGTATATCAGTATGTAGTGTCTCTGCTTTAAAGAGTCCTCTCCTGCTGATGTTCAGGTGTATATCAGTATGTAGTGTCTCTACTTTAAAAGAGTCCTCTCCTGCTGATGTTCAGGTGTATATCAGTATGTAGTGTTTCTACTTTAAAGAGTCCTCTCCTGCTGATGTTCAGGTGTATATCAGTATGTAGTGTCTCTACTTTAAAGAGTCCTCTCCTGCTGATGTTCAGGTGTATATCAGTATGTTGTGTCTCTACTTTAAAGAGTCCTCTCCTGCTGATGTTCAGGTGTATATCAGTATGTAGTGTGTCTATTTTAAAGAGTCCTCTCCTGCTGATGTTCAGGTGTATATCAGTATGTAGTGTCTCTCCTTTAAAGAGTCCTCTCCTGCTGATGTTCAGGTGTATATCAGTATGTAGTGTCTCTACTTTAAAGAGTCCTCTCCTGCTGATGTTCAGGTGTATATCAGTATGTAGTGTCTCTCCTTTAAAGAGTCCTCTCCTGCTGAGGTTCAGGTGTATATCAGTATGTAGTGTCTCTACTTTAAAGAGTCCTCTCCTGCTGATGTTCAGGTATATATCAGTATGTAGTGTCTCTACTTTAAAGAGTCCTATCCTGCTGATGTTCAGGTATATATCAGTAAGTAGTGTCTCTACTTTAAAGAGTCCTCTCCTGCTGATGTTCAGGTGTATATCAGTATGTAGTGTCTCTACTTTAAAGAGTCCTCTCCTGCTGATGTTCAGGTGTATATCAGTATGTAGTGTCTCTACTTTAAAGAGTCCTCTCCTGCTGATGTTCAGGTGTATATCAGTATGTAGTGTCTCTACTTTAAAGAGTCCTCTCCTGCTGATGTTCAGGTGTATATCAGTATGTAGTGTCTCTACTTTAAAGAGTCCTCTCCTGCTGATGTTCAGGTGTATATCAGTATGTAGTGTCTCTCCTTTAAAGAGTCCTCTCCTGCTGATGTTCAGGTGTATATCAGTATGTAGTGTCTCTACTTTAAAAGAGTCCTCTCCTGCTGATGTTCAGGGTGTATATCAGTATGTAGTGTCTCTACTTTAAAGAGTCCTCTACTGCTGATGTTCAGGTGTATATCAGTATGTAGTGTGTCTACTTTAAAGAGTCCTCTCCTGCTGATGTTCAGGTGTACATCAGTATGTAGTGTCTCTACTTTAAAGAGTCCTCTCCTGCAGATGTTCAGGTGTATATCAGTATGTAGTGTCCTCTACTTTAAAGAGTCCTCTCCTGCTGATGTTCAGGTGTATATCAGTATGTAGTGTCTCTACTTTAAAGAGTCTCTCTCCTGCTGATGTTCAGGTGTATATCAGTATGTAGTGTCTCTACTTTAAAGAGTCCTCTCCTGCTGATGTTCAGGTGTATATCAGTATGTAGTGTCTCTACTTTAAAGAGTCCTCTCCTGCTGATGTTCAGGTGTATATCAGTATGTAGTGTCTCTACTTTAAGAGTCCTCTCCTGCTGATGTTCAGGTGTATATCAGTATGTAGTGTCTCTACTTTAAAGAGTCCTCTCCTGCTGATGTTCAGGTATATATCAGTATGTAGTGTCTCTACTTTAAAGTAGTCCTCTCCTGTTGATGTTCAGGTGTATATCAGTATGTAGTTTCTCTCCTTAAAGAGTCCTCTCCTGCTGATGTTCAGGTGTATATCAGTATGTAGTGTCTCTACTTTAAAGAGTCCTCTCCTGCTGATGTTCAGGGTGTATATCAGTATGTAGTGTCTCTACTTTAAAGAGTCCTCTCCTGCTGATGTTCAGGTGTATATCAGTATGTAGTGTCTCTACTTTAAAGAGTCCTCTCCTGCTGATGTTCAGGTGTATATCAGTATGTAGTGTCTCTACTTTAAAGAGTCCTCTCCTGCTGATGTTCAGGTGTATATCAGTATGTAGTGTCTCTACTTTAAAGAGTGCTCAGCAGATCATGTATCATGTACATGCACAAAAACCTATAGAACACACTACAGGAAAAGGGAAGCTTGTGCAAACATATATATTTTTTTATTTTAAAAACACCCGTGCCCAAGTCATTTTTTACACATGACCCACCCACATGTTCTAACTTCATGGCACCATAGTATTTGTGTTCAGATACCACACGCATTCTTGTAAAAGCTGTGAATGCAGAAGTGGTTTTTCAAAAAGAAGAACACTTGGTTAATTGCAAAGTGAAAAACTCATGAGAAGAAGACATGGTGGCTTTAAGTAACGGAACTAATGTCATGATCTTTATCATACTGAATATATTTGTTAATCACACATTGGTTAAGCTGAACAAAGATTGCATCACTTTATAAACGACACACTTTGGCATGAAGCCCTTTTAGAAGCGACTAGAAACTGCCTGTTTAAATAAAGGGAGGATCTTTTGAATTCTACCTGGCAACCCGGAGGAGGAAAATATTTCCCTGAGAAGCAGAGCCGCGGATCGGCTTCAGACCTGGAGGAAACTGGACCTACTGCTCCGTTCACCTCTCAACAACACGTAGGTACATCTAATAATCTATATATACTAACACACCATCTTATACCTCATTATTACTGCTTTAATGGTGCGTTATTTAGCCTAACGGTAGCTAGCTTCACAGCAGTTGATAATGAGAGCTAGCTGAATGCTAACCAGAGATGCTAACTGAGGATGCGTTAAAAGGTGCCTCCGAGAAAAAGGCGTTTTTACTTCATGATGCATTTAGTCATTTGTGTTTCTGAGGATTTACTGGTTAATGAATGCGCTGTTTCACGTAGGGGACAAGCAGAACAAAGCTAATCATTTAGTGTTAGGTAATGCTAGCAAGCTAACGGTAACCTGCGGACTCCTGCAGACAAATCAGAACCAGAATGTATTTATTAGACGAAAACAGAGATTTACGTAAAGTCAGTGAAGAGGCATTATTGATAGATTCACAACAAAACAGATATTAGACTTTGCACAAAACCTGTACAAAATACTGTATACAAATAATATAAAGGAAGTATAACAGACAGTATAAACACACAACAACACAGTAGGAGAGTAAAAAACACTGAACACAGTATAAAGATAGTGAAAAACATTGTATAAAACTGTAAAAATAGTTTTAAAAAAAAGAGAGTATAAACAGTATTAAAGGCAGTATGAAAATAGCATGAAAACAGTACAAATAAAAATAAAAGACAGTGTACAAAAGCAGTTTAAAGACACAAAATAACAGTAGAAAAGACAGTCAGTAGGGGCTTGGACTGTGTGCCGTAGGGTCGCCGGTTCAAGTCCCCGAACAGACCTACAAATGGAGTGTGGACTGCTACTTGGAGAGGTCCCAATTCGCCTCCTGCCCTGCCGTGGTGCCCTTGAGCAAGGCACCGGTCAACCCCCTTCCCCCCCAACTCCCTAGACTCCCGGTACTAGACTCCCGGTGCTAGACTCCCGGTACTAGACTCCCGGTGCTAGACTCCTGGTGCTAGACTCCCGGTACTAGACTCCCGGTGCTAGACTCCCGGTGCTAGACTCCCGGTACTAGACTTCCAGTGTTAGACTCCCGGTACTAGACTCCCGGTGCTAGACTCCCGGTACTAGACTCCCGGTACTAGACTCCCGGTGCTAGACTCCTGGTGCTAGACTCCCGGTACTAGACTCCCGGTGCTAGACTCCTGGTGCTAGACTCCCAAGGTATTACATTTTGTAGCTTGTTTTCAATAAGTATATAAATGGTCCAAAGAGGTTGTATTCTACAGTCTGCCTGAATGTAATCATTGCGTAGGTGTGTAGTGTGATTCTGTGTAGTTTATTGATGGCATCCCGTTGGATGTGACGTCATCTGAACAGGACATCGCGCGCTCACTGCTTGATAGCGCGAAGGTCCGTTTACGCCGGTTGTTAAACATCGTTATGGAGAAATGCAAGTCTGCGTCCAAATGGTTGGAAGATACGGAGGAAGGACAATCAATACTGTATATAGTCAATGTGAGGTAAAGTGTGTCGCCAAGGTAACCGGTTAAAACTCCAAGTCGAGATGAGGTCTTAAAATGTTGAAAGGGTCTTAAAAGGTTTTAAATGTGACTTCAGGATTCCTGCATAGACCCTGATAATGGATGCACGTTTTAAACTCTCTGCAATCTGTCAGTAAATATATATTTAAACTCTGCTCGGTGTTGACCCCTGATCTCAAGACGGTACAGGATAGAATGGAAACAGTAAAAAAACAGCATAAAAGACAGTAGAAAGACAGTAGTACTGACAGTAAAAAAGCAGTATACAAATTGTATGAAAGTCAGTAGAAAATAGTTAAATTAACTTGTGCACAACACCTGCTATAATCACTATTTATTGAATCTAACCCGTGGAATAAAGTCATGTTTTAGTCGTGCAGGTAATAGACGATTCTGTATCATGCATGCACGTTTTAAACTCTCTGCAATCAGTCAGTAAATATATATTTAAACTCTGCTCGTGTTGACCCCTGATCTCCAGCTGCAGATATCTTATCAGGCACACGCCGGACTTCATCTGAGGGTTCTGAATAAACTGAAACTGAACACACGGGAGAAGAAGCTGTGAAAACTATTTCTGATCAGACTCAAAGTAAACTTCCACGTTTCATATCGTCCGTGTGAAGCTGTGGCAGAACATAGATATCTACCTTTATTTACTTCTCGAGTGCAAACAGACCTTTCTGTCTCAGGTTTTTGAGTTCCGCTCATTTTAAGACATTTAATTAACAACGTGAGGGTTTTTCCTAATTCAAAAAGGCAGTTTAAGACATTACATTACTGTCACTTGATAGATGCTTTTACACAGAGACTGCAGTTGGGATTGAACCAGTGCTCCCCTGACCCAAAGATCAACACACTATCCCACTGATCCACTGTCTCTAATTGACACTAATGTTATTATCTTATTGTTTAGAGAACATCGAGACCTTGACGATGGATATAAATTAGATTTTTCATGTGATCGAAAAACCGTTGTACTGATGGAAACATATTTCTTCATTGCAAAACAGATTTAAAGTCAATCCACACAAACTTCCTATTTTTTTAAATCCTGACTTTAAGCAGACTTTAAGGAAAATGTTACCGACACCAAATTCCTGTCATCTAATCTCCAGCTTCTGATATCTTATCGGGGAGTTCCAGACCTGCGTTTTGTGTTGAGTCTATTAGTCGTGTTTAAATAAACCTTAATTAAAGGCTTTTATATACAGCTTTATTTTAAATGTCTCTACTTTAAAGAGTCCTCTCCTGCTGATGTTCAGGTGTCTCTACTTTAAAGAGTCCTCTCCTGCTTATGTTCAGGTGTATATGAGTATGTAGTGTCTCTACTTTAAAGAGTCCTCTCCTGCTGATGTTCAGGTGTATATCAGTATGTAGTGTCTCTACTTTAAAGAGTCCTCTCCTGCTGATGTTCAGGTGTATATCAGTATGTAGTGTCTCTACTTTAAAGAGTCCCCTCCTGCTGATGTTCAGGTGTATATCAGTATGTAGTGTCTCTACTTTAAAGAGTCCTCTCCTGCTGATGTTCAGGTGTATATCAGTATGTAGTGTCTCTACTTTAAAGAGTCCTCTCCTGCTGATGTTCAGGTGTATATCAGCATGTAGTGTCTCTACTTTAAAGAGTCCTCTCCTGCTGATGTTCAGGTGTATATCAGTGTGTAGTGTCTCTACTTTAAAGAGTCCTCTCCTGCTGATGTTCAGGTGTATATCAGTATGTAGTGTCTCTACTTTAAAGAGTCCTCTCCTGCTTATGTTCAGGTGTATATGAGTATGTAGTGTCTCTACTTTAAAGAGTCCTCTCCTGCTGATGTTCAGGTGTATATCAGTATGTAGTGTCTCTACTTTAAAGAGTCCTCTCCTGCTGATGTTCAGGTGTATATCAGTATGTAGTGTCTCTACTTTAAAGAGTCCTCTCCTGCTGATGTTCAGGTGTATATCAGCATGTAGTGTCTCTACTTTAAAGAGTCCTCTCCTGCTGATGTTCAGGTGTATATCAGTGTGTAGTGTCTCTACTTTAAAGAGTCCTCTCCTGCTGATGTTCAGGTGTATATCAGTATGTAGTGTCTCTACTTTAAAGAGTCCTCTCCTGCTGATGTTCAGGTGTATATCAGTATGTAGTGTCTCTACTTTAAAGAGTCCTCTGCTGCTGAAGTTTCAGGTGTATATCAGTATGTAGTGTCTCTACTTTAAAGAGTCCTCTCCTGCTGATGTTCAGGTGTATATCAGTATGTAGTGTCTCTACTTTAAAGAGTCCTCTCCTGCTGATGTTCAGGTGTATATCAGTATGTAGTGTCTCTACTTTAAAGAGTCCTCTCCTGCTGATGTTCAGGTGTATATCAGTATGTAGTGTCTCTACTTTAAAGAGTCCTCTCCTGCTGATGTTCAGGTGTATATCAGTATGTAGTGTCTCTACTTTAAAGAGTCCTCTGCTGCTGAAGTTTCAGGTGTATATCAGTATGTAGTGTCTCTACTTTAAAGAGTCCTCTGCTGCTGATGTTCAGGTGTATATCAGTATGTAGTGTCTCTACTTTAAAGAGTCCTCTCCTGCTGATGTTCAGGTGTATATCAGTATGTAGTGTCTCTACTTTAAAGAGTCCTCTCCTGCTGATGTTCAGGTGCTCAATTAAAGCAACGGCAAATAGGTGCGTTTTTAGTCTGGATTTAAAAAAGGAAGTGTTTCGCCGGACGTGCACGATTTAGTCAGTTTGTTCCAGATTGTTGGGGCATAATAACTAAAAGCTGCTTTTCCATGTTTCGTGGTTATTCTCGGAACAGAGAGCAGACCCGACCCAGAAGACCTGAGACTCCTGGATGCTTCATAGTGATGGAGGAGGTCGTCTATATACCTCGGTCTTAAGCCATTTAGAGATTTAAAAACTAGCAGTAGTATTTTAAAATCAATTCTTTGGCCGACTGGAAGCCAGTGTAATGATCTCAGAACTGGAGTGATGTGATCCACTTTCTTAGTGTCAGTGAGGACTCGAGCAGCAGCGTTCTGAATCAGCTGCAGCTTTCTGATAGATTTTTTTAGTGAGACCTGTGAAGACACCATTGCAGTAGTCGAGTCTACTGAAGATAAAAGCATGGACAAGTTGTTCTAAATCCTGTTGCAACATTAGTTTTTTAATCCTTGATATATTCTGCAGGCCTAATAACTGTTGTAATGTGACTGTTAAAATTCAGGTCTGAGTCCATCACTACACCCATATTTCTTGCTTTGTGAGTTACTTTGTAGTCTGCCGACCTAAGCTCTGTGGTTACTTTTAATCGGTCCTTCTTTGCTCCAAAAACAATGATCTCAGTTTTTTTGTTTGTTCAGTTGGAGAAAGTTCTGAGTCATCCAGTCAGTGATGTGCTCAATGCACTTGCTCAGTGTTCTAATCGGAGAGTAGTATCCTGGTGTGATTTTAAAATAAATCTGGGTGTCGTCTGCATAGATGTGATAGCTAAGATCGCTCTTTTTAATAATTTCAGCCAGAGGTAGCATATAAATATTAAAAAGCAAAGGTCCTAAGATGGAGCCTTGAGGAACCCCGCATGACATATTTATCAGGGTGGATTTATAATTGCCTATTGAGACAACGTTTGTTCTTCAAGTAGGAGCTAAACCAGTTTAGAACTGTTGCTGAAACTCCCACCCAGTTTTCAAGACGGTCTAACAATATGTTGTGGTCAACAGTATCAAAGGCAGCGCTGAGATCTAATAATGGCTAACCCTGATATTCTGCCAGTGTATATCAGTATGTAGTGTCTCTACTTTAAAGAGTCCTCTCCTGCTGATGTTCAGGTGTATAGCAGTATGTAGTGTATCTACTTTAAAGAGTCCTCTCCTGCTGATGTTCAGGTGTATATCAGTATGTAGTGTCTCTACTTTAAAGAGTCCTCTCCTGCTGATGTTCAGGTGTATATCAGTATGTAGTGTCTCTACTTTAAAGAGTCCTCTCCTGCTGATTTTCAGATGTATATCAGTATGTAGTGTCTCTACTTTAAAGAGTCCTCTCCTGCTGATGTTCAGGTGTATATCAGTATGTAGTGTCTCTACTTTAAAGAGTCCTCTCCTGCTGATGTTCAGGTGTATATCAGTATGTAGTGTCTCTACTTTAAGAGATTCCTCTCCTGCTGATGTTCAGGTGTATATCAGTATGTAGTGTCTCTACTTTAAAGAGTCCTCTCCTGCTGATGTTCAGATGTATATCAGTATGTAGTGTCTCTACTTTAAAGAGTCCTCTCCTGCTGATGTTCAGGTGTATATCAGTATGTAGTGTATCTACTTTAAAGAGTCCTCTCCTGCTGATGTTCAGGTGTATATCAGTATGTAGTGTCTCTACTTTAAAGAGTCCTCTCCTGCTGATGTTCAGGTGTATATCAGTATGTAGTGTCGCTACTTTAAAGAGTCCTCTCCTGCTGATGTTCAGGTGTATATCAGTATGTAGTGTCTCTACTTTAAAGAGTCCTCTCCTGCTGATGTTCAGGTGTATATCAGTATGTAGTGTCCTCTACTTAAAGAGTCCTCTTCCTGCTGATGTTCAGGTGTATATCAGTATGTAGTGTCTCTACTTTAAAGAGTCCTCTCCTGCTGATGTTCAGGTGTATATCAGTATGTAGTGTCTCTCCTTTAAAGAGTCCTCTCCTGCTGATGTTCAGGTGTATATCAGTATGTAGTGTCTCTACTTTAAAGAGTCCTCTCTGCTGATGTTCAGGTGTATATCAGTATGTAGTGTCTCTACTTTAAAGAGTCCTCTCTGCTGATGTTCAGATGTATATCAGTATGTAGTGTCCCTACTTTAAAGAGTCCTCTCTTGCTGATGTTCAGGTGTATATCAGTATGTAGTGTCTCTACTTTAAAGAGTCCTCTCCTGCTGATGTTCAGGTGTATATCAGTATGTAGTGTCTCTACTTTAAAGAGTCCTCTCTTGCTGATGTTCAGATGTATATCAGTATGTAGTGTCCCTACTTTAAAGAGTCCTCTCTTGCTGATGTTCAGGTGTCTATCAGTATGTAGTGTCTCTACTTTAAAGAGTCCTCTCCTGCTGATGTTCAGGTGTATATCAGTATGTAGTGTCTCTACTTTAAAGAGTCCTCTCTTGCTGATGTTCAGATGTATATCAGTATGTAGTGTCCCTACTTTAAAGAGTCCTCTCTTGCTGATGTTCAGGTGTATATCAGTATGTAGTGTCCCTACTTTAAAGAGTCCTTACTTCTTGAATGCCAACCAGCCTTTCAGTCAAAAGTTGTTATGAGAATATGTTTTTTAAAACTTGACTCTTAAGTGTGATTTTTCATGTGATCTAAACACGTTGGACCGATACTGAAACCATTTGTGCAGCAGTGTTGAAACAAATCTCACATGTGAGCTATTATAAACATCTTAATTTGATATTGTGTGTGTGAGGCAGTGACAGAAGCCCCCTCTCAAAGACCTTTAGTTCTCATTCACTGATTTAATTCTCCAGTTCGTCTCTTAGTTGCTGACTGAGCACTTTGTCATCGCCTGTGCAGCTGCTCTCTTGAGCTCTGGAGCACCTTCCCTCTTGATAAACACAATGCATCCTAGTTGTGAGGTTGGGTGTGTGTGAGTGTGTGCAGTCTGACGTCTGCAGAGGTGTGGTGTGTGTGTGTGAGGCACGTCCTAATCTGCAGGGTGTGGGTTTGAACAGCCTCTCTAAGTTTCCCTTTCTGCCGAAGTCGGGACAGAAAAGGAAACTTAGACTCTGGAAACCGCTGGCTCATAAATCCAGAGCGCTGCTGGGAGGTTTAAAGACCGTGGGACGTTCCTAAACTCTCACACTCTGACACACACACTCCGACGGGGTAGGTCTACTCTCTTAGCTGCAGAACCGGCAAAATGCAAAGTGTGTAATTTAACATGACTTTAATGGACTATTTCCATTTCATGCTGCTGTACATTTGATTAAATGTACTTTATTGATGCTACGTTTTTCTGTCACAGCGGCTTCAAGGTTCTTTATTTAGTCATACGAACATAGCTACAGTGTAGTTATGCCGAAGAACATCTTGTGTCACAGGCTTATTGTGTCACAGCATGTTAAAAAGGCATTGCGAGTTTAAAATACATATAAATGGTAAAAATATTAAGATAAAATGCACAGAAAAACGTTTTTAAATGACATTTAACTCATTTGATAAGAATCGAAAGAATGAAATAACACTAAAAAAAGCTAAAATAGAAAAAGGCAGTTGTGACAGTGAAGTTTAAGATATGAATAGTTATTATATTATTAATTATAAATATATTCCACTACATTTTAGACGAAAATAATGTACTTTTATTTGATTGTTTATTCCACTATACTCGTGTAATGCTCAGTTACTAGCTGCTTTTACATTTTTTTATTTAAGAGAACAGTCTGAGGTGAAACATACTTATTAATGTAACGCCCCGTTTCTCTGTTTCATATCTGCAGTTTCAGTTACACAAATACAAGATGTGAAAAATTCAAAATAGACAAAAAACAGAAACAAAATCCAACATATTTGAGGTAATTGTTGATCGTTCTTTTTAAAGAGTCCTCTCCTGTTGATGTTCAGGTGTATATCAGTATGTATGTCTCTACTTTAAAGAGTCCTCTCCTGCTGATGTTCAGGTGTATATCAGTATGTAGTGTCTCTACTTTAAAGAGTCCTCTCCTGCTGATGTTCAGGTGTATATCAGTATGTAGTGTCTCTACTTTAAAGAGTCCTCTCTGCTGATGCGTCAGGTGTAATCAGTATGTAGTGGTCTCTACTTAAAGAGTCCTCTCCTGCTGATGTTCAGGTGGTATATTCAGTATGTAGTGTCTCTACTTTAAAGAGTCCTCTCCTGCTGATGTTCAGGTGTATATCAGTATGTAGTGTCTCTACTTTAAAGAGTCCTCTCCTGCTGATGTTCAGGTGTATATCAGTATGTAGTGTCTCTACTTTAAAGAGTCCTCTCTGCTGATGTTCAGTGTATATCAGTATGTAGTGTCTCTACTTTAAAGAGTCCTCTCCTGCTGATGTTCAGGTTATATCAGTCTGTAGTGTCTCTACTTTAAAGAGTCCTCTCCTGCTGATGTTCAGGTGTAATCAGTATGTAGCGTCTCTACTTTAAAGAGTCCTCTCCTTCTGATGTTCAGGTGTATATCAGTATGTAGCGTATCTACTTTAAAGAGTCCTCTCCTGCTGATGTTCAGGTGTATATCAGTATGTCGTGTCTCTACTTTAAAGAGTCCTCTCCTGCTGATGTTCAGGTGTATATCAGTATGTAGTGTCTCTACTTTAAAGAGTCCTCTCCTGCTGATGTTCAGGTGTATATCAGTATGTAGCGTATCTACTTTAAAGAGTCCTCTCCTGCTGATGTTCAGGTGTATATCAGTATGTCGTTGTCTCTACTTTAAAGAGTCCTCTCTTGCTGATGTTCAGGTGTAGATCAGTATGTAGTGTCTCTACTTTAAAGAGTTCTCTCCTGCTGATGTTCAGGTGTATATCAGTATGTAGGTGTCTCTACTTAAAGAGTCCTCTCCTGCTGATGTTCAGGTGTATATCAGTATATAGTGTCTCTACTTAAAGAGTCCTCTCCTGCTGATGTTCAGGTGTATATCAGTATGTAGTGTCTCTACTTTAAAGAGTCCCTCTCCTGCTGATGTTCAGGTGTATATCAGTATGTAGCGTATCTACTTTAAAGAGTCCTCTCCTGCTGATGTTCAGGTGTATATCAGTATGTAGCGTATCTACTTTAAAGAGTCCTCTCCTGCTGGTGTTCAGGTGTATATCAATATGTAGCGTATCTACTTTAAAGAGTCCTCTCCTGCTGATGTTCAGGTGTATATCAGTATGTAGCGTATCTACTTTAAAGAGTCCTCTCCTGCTGATGTTCAGGTGTATATCAGTATGTAGTGTCTCTACTTTAAAGAGTCCTCTCCTGCTGATGTTCAGGTGTATATCAGTACGTAGTGTCTCTACTTTAAAGAGTCCTCTCCAGCTGATGTTCAGGTGTATATCAGTATGTAGCGTATCTACTTTAAAGAGTCCTCTCCTGCTGATGTTCAGGTGTATATCAGTATGTAGTGTCTCTACTTAAAGAGTCCTCTCCTGCTGATGTTCAGGTGTATATCAGTATGTAGTGTCTCTACTTTTAAAGAGTCCTCTCCCTGCTGCATGTTCAGGTGTATATCAGTATGTAGTGTCCTCTACTTTAAAGAGTCCTCTCCTGCTGATGTTCAGGTGGTATATCAGTATGTAGTGTCTCTACTTTAAAGAGTCCTCTCCTGCTGATGTTCAGGTGTATATCAGTATATAGTGTCTCTACTTTAAAGAGTCCTCTCCTGCTGATGTTCAGGTGTATATCAGTATGTAGTGTCTCTACTTTAAAGAGTCCTCTCCTGCTGATGTTCAGGTGTATATCAGTATGTAGCGTATCTACTTTAAAGAGTCCTCTCCTGCTGATGTTCAGGTGTATATCAGTATGTAGTGTCTCTACTTTAAAGAGTCCTCTCCTGCTGATGTTCAGGTGGTATATCAGTATGTAGCGTATCTACTTTAAAGAGTCCTCTCCTGCTGATGTTCAGGTGTATATCAGTATGTAGCGTATCTACTTTAAAGAGTCCTCTCCTGCTGGTGTTCAGGTGTATATCAATATGTAGCGTATCTACTTTAAAGAGTCCTCTCCTGCTGGTGTTCAGGTGTATATCAATATGTAGCGTATCTACTTTAAAGAGTCCTCTCCTGCTGGTGTTCAGGTGTATATCAATATGTAGCGTATCTACTTTAAAGAGTCCTCTCCATAGGATCTCTCCGTAGGGTTTAGGAAAATATCTGGAAATAAGGTCTGTGGTTGAGACACATTGAAGAGACGGATCACGTTTTGTTCTAGGACATTAAATCATCAGCAGTGACCCCACTGTGATTTCTGAAGAGTTGACGTGTCTGAAAACGATGGTTGTTACCAAGTGGCTGAACAGGACTACAGAAGTCGTGGAGGCCGTTGTACGTCATCACGCCGAACACGTAAACACTCCTCTAAGTTTGTTTGCCCTGTTCTGCTTGAAAGCAAACTGTTCAAACAAACGCTTCAACTCGTTCCATTTAGAATCTGTGTGTTTGAAAGAACGAGATCGTGATCGAAGAGGCCGAGATGGGTTCTCTCCCTAGGGAGGTGGTCCAGGCACGTCCAGCTGGGAGGAGACCGAGGGGTAGACCTAGGACCAGGTGGAGGGACTATATCTGTTCGCTGGCCTGGGAGCGCCTTGGGACCCCCAGTCAGAGCTGGTTGATGAGGGGAAAGGAACGTTTGGGGGCTCTCTGCTGGAACTGCTACCTCCGAGACCCTGACCACGGATAAGTGGGAGAAGATGTGTGTTTGAATATGGATCTGAAGTTGGCGTGACGTTGAAGTCGTGCTGCTGGACTCGGCTGTAGTTCCTTTATAGCATAACGTTAGCATGTTGCTTCTGGCCATTAGATTTATGATTTAGAACATTATGAAAGTAGACATGTGGAGTGCATTTATCAAACAGGGGCGTTTTCCACAGACCTTATTTTTTACAATATTCCGAAATCCCGTTGCTTACTGTCGAGTGAACCAGCCGCTTCCTTCAGGGTCGAACCTCCAACTTACTGCACCACTTATTATCTTATCTCATTGTGAAGCTGACCGTTGAGCGGCCCAGACCAAGCAAGGAGGCAGAGGCAGAACGTCCAAAAATATAACCCGACGTGGGCATTTATTAAAATATGAACACATTACACACAGCCTCAATCCTGCTGCTGCTGTAGCCACCCGGATCTCACACACACACACACACACACACACACACACACACACACACACACACACACACACACACTCCCTTTCCTAACAGACAGGGAAACAGAGCCTAAATACCCACACACACTAATCAGCAACTAGACACAGGTGAGGGGGGAGGAGACAACACGGGGCACCAGGTGCACACAATCCTTTAATAAATACTATCTCAATAATTAGTATTTAAAATGTGCAAATATGCCATGCCAAACGGTACTGTGCAATCACGCTAATAAAGTGCAAAACTGTTCACTAAAGTGCTGAGTTACCAGGCCCGAAGCCGTCAGTTCACAGTTACCTTCGTCACACTCATATTCCACTTCCTATATACATTTCACATGCCTTCATATGTTCAGACGTGGAGATCTGTGTGGTGTCTGCGGCGTGGGCGACGGCTCCTCTCTTTCTGACGTTCATATTAAATGTATTTTCTCCCACAGATTTGGATCAGGAGAGGAGACTGAGGTGATCTGAAGTCTGAGGCTCGTTGGCATCGTCTCTCGACAGAACGACTGACTGCTGGAGAGCTCATTTAAAACACCAAGACATCAAGGTGTTATTAAAGTCAGAGAGGAGAGTACACAAACCCTTTCCTGGAGACGACTGTGACAACATGGCCAAGAAAAACAGCCAGAAGGGTGTGTGTTCACTTTACTCACTGCTATGACAGAAATGCAAATATAGTATTTACAACACACACTGGCTTCATTCAGAATATTTTAGCTTTTGGTATCCGTCGTAGGTTATTAGTGATTTAAATCAGATGTGATGAGTTCATTTTGCTTTGACATCTTGCTGCTTTCTGGAGTGTGTGTGTGTACTTGAGTTGTTAAGCCGTACGTCCTTCCACTTTCTGTGCACAGAAGCAGACGTCAGTGTTTCCTGTTTGAGTTTTAAATACAGGTGAAGCGTAACGGTGAGGCAAAGCACGTTGACTTAAGCAACAGGGACATTCCAAGTGCTCTACATCAGAACACTGCCGAAGTGAAGACGAAGGAAGCACGTTCAAATATCATTTAGGTTACAAATAAAATACAAGAAGGGTATAAAACAAATTGAGGAGTCTTTGAGAAAGTGTCAGCTCTGTACTTCCCGTGCACATGTCTGCCACCTAAACGTGAAAGAGTCGCTTTGGTTTGCAAATTATTCTCCACAGAGGTTTGCAAATATGATTCGTGACGTTTATTTTGTTTGTTGTTTTGTTAGATACGTCGGGGGTGGTGTTCGACACTCGCTCCAAAATGGCCATGTCCCAGGGAGGAACAACTGAGAGGATGAAGGAGAAGGTGAGACGCCGGGAGAGGACTCTTTAAAGTAGAGACATACTGATATACACCTGAACATCAGCAGGAGAGGACTCTTTAAAGTAGAGACACTACATACTGATATACACCTGAACATCAGCAGGAGAGGACTCTTTAAAGTAGAGACACTACATACTGATATACACCTGAACATCAGCAGGAGAGGACTCTTTAAAGTAGAGACACTACATACTGATATACACCTGAACATCAGCAGGAGAGGACTCTTTAAAGTAGAGACACTACATACTGATATACACCTGAACATCAGCAAGAGAGGACTCTTTAAAGTAGAGAGACTACATCAGAGTTCCCGTTAGCCGGTAATTACCGGACTACGACCGGTAAAATATGCTGAAGACCGGCAAATCTAAATCTCTCCGGTCAAAGTGTCCCGGTCCAAATAATTTCCGTTTAGAGCAATACCGCTTCAGTTGCGCCATTTATGTGACAGACAAGAATAGTCCATTCCAAAGTCTAACACTTAATGTGGAGAAATAGATGTCCTGTAGGGGTTGATTGTGCGTTGATCTGTTGGTAATGCCTCGGGGTTCCGGTGGGCATGTAAACAAATGCATAATGCTGCGCTATACTTTGTGGCCTCACCCGGTTGCATAGCGACACTTATTGTTTAGGTGTCTTTTAATAAGCAGGTAGTCATATTATTAGCTAGAACTAGCTGGATCTGATCGATATGAACATAAACGCAAGTGAAGTCTAATCTGACGGGAGAGAGAGATCAGCTGCTGCTGACGAGTCGACACGCAGCTCTGCATGATCACATGCAGCGGTGAGCGGACAAAACACACACTTCAGGTTAGAATATCACACGCGTAGCTATTTTAATGACCTCTCAAACTACCGTAACTAGTTATAGATATGTTTAGTTTTACTGTCGGGTCACTCATTACTGGATCCAGGAGCTGCATGATACTGACGGGCTGTCAGGAGAGCGAGAGCGGTCCGTTTATTATTCCCGTGTTATTATAAGTTACTGAACACTTTTGAATAGTTTATCTAATATAATTTGTTTGTTTAATATCGAATCATCTCAATTTGTTTTAAAGCTCAATAAATAACAAAGAAGACCTTTGACCGGCACTTTTCAAATGTTGTCCGGAAGATTTAAACTTTAACGAACATGTTGACCGGCGAAAAAATATTCTAACGGGAACTCTGCACTACATACTGATATACACCTGAACATCAGCAGGAGAGGACTCTTTAAAGTAGAGACACTATATACACCTGAACATCAGCAGGAGAGGACTCTTTAAAGTAGAGACACTATATACACCTGAACATCAGCAGGAGAGGACTCTTTAAAGTAGAGACACTATATACACCTGAACATCAGCAGGAGAGGACTCTTTAAAGTAGAGACACTATATACACCTGAACATCAGCAGGAGAGACTCTTTAAAGTGAGACACTACATACTGATATACACCTGAACATCAGCAGGAGAGGACTCTTTGAAGTAGAGACACTACATACTGATATACACCTGAACATCAGCAGGAGAGGACTCTTTAAAGTAGAGACACTACATACTGATATACACCTGAACATCAGCAGGAGAGGACTCTTTGAAGTAGAGACACTACATACTGATATACCACCTGAACATCAGCAAGAGAGGACTCTTTAAAGTAGAGACACTACATACTGATATACACCTGAACATCAGCAGGAGAGGACTCTTTAAAGTAGAGACACTACATACTGATATACACCTGGACATCAGCAAGAGAGGACTCTTTAAAGTAGAGACACTACATACTGATATACACCTGAACTCATCAGGAGGACTCTTTAAAGTAGAGTCACTACATACTGATATACACCTGAACATCAGCAGGAGAGGACTCTTTAAAGTAGAGACACTGAATACTGATATACACCTGAACATCAGCAGGAGAGGACTCTTTGAAGTAGAGACACTACATACTGATATACACCTGAACATCAGCAGGAGAGGACTCTTTAAAGTAGAGACACTATATACACCTGAACATCAGCAGGAGAGGACTCTTTGAAGTAGAGACACTACATACTGATATACACCTGAACATCAGCAGGAGAGGACTCTTTAAAGTAGAGACACTATATACACCTGAACATCAGCAGGAGAGGACTCTTTGAAGTAGAGACACTACATACTGATATACACCTGAACATCAGCAGGAGAGGACTCTTTAAAGTAGAGACACTACATACTGATATACACCTGAACATCAGCAGGAGAGGACTCTTTGAAGTAGAGACACTACATACTGATATACACCTGAACATCAGCAGGAGAGGACTCTTTAAAGTAGAGACACTACATACTGATATACACCTGAACACAGCAGAGAGGACTCTTTAAAGTAGAGACACTATATACACCTGAACATCAGCAGGAGAGGACTCTTTAAAGTAGAGACACTACATACTGATATACACCTGACCATCAGCAGGAGAGGACTCTTTAAAGTAGAGACACTATATACACCTGAACATCAGCAGGAGAGGACTCTTTAAAGTAGAGACACTATATACACCTGAACATCAGCAGGAGAGGACTCTTTAAAGTAGAGACACTATATACACCCTGAACATCAGCAGGAGAGGACTCTTTAAAGTAGAGACACTATATCACCTGAACATCAGCAGGAGAGGACTCTTTGAAGTAGAGACACTGCATACTGATATACACCTGAACATCAGCAGAGAGGACTCTTTAAAGTAGAGACACTACATACTGATACACCTGAACATCAGCAGGAGAGGACTCTTTGAAGTAGAGACACTACATACTGATATCCACCTGAACATCAGCAGGAGAGGACTCTTTAAAGTAGAGACACTACATACTGATATACACCTGAACATCAGCAGGAGAGGACTCTTTAAAGTAGAGACACTACATACTGATATACACCTGAACATCAGCAGGAGAGGACTCTTTGAAGTAGAGACACTACATACTGATATACACCTGGACATCAGCAAGAGAGGACTCTTTAAAGTAGAGACACTACATACTGATATACACCTGAACATCAGCAGGAGAGGACTCTTTAAAGTAGAGACACTGAATACTGATATACACCTGAACATCAGCAGGAGAGGACTCTTTGAAGTAGAGACCTACATACTGATATACACCTGAACATCAGCAGGAGAGGACTCTTTAAAGTAGAGACACTATATACA
>NW_022991192.1:0-104464 GCF_902827175.1 Gymnodraco acuticeps | reverse complement strand
CTTCTCTCTCTTACTCTCTATCTCTCTCTCTCTCTCTCTCTCCTGTAGAGTTCTTCCAGGAGCTGGACTCTGCAATGGAGCCGCTGAGTCAGCAGAGCAGCATGACGGAGCTGGTCCGATACATCCGGCAGGGGCTCCACTGGCTCCGTTCAGAGGCCCACCTGCTGTAAGAACTGGACCCCAGCCAACATGTAAAAAAAAAAAAAAAAGCGAAACGGGCCTCTGGGCTAGAACTGGGATAACAAGTGAGATGAGAGTCATGACGATGCTTCAGTTCCCACCGGGATCCCTCAAATGACCCGGCACCACCCACAGTAATGTACCAGCATACACTGGGTGGATTAATTGGGCTGAAATTCACCTGCAATTAGAGACTGAACAGTAATTAAGTTTGGGAATTTAGACTGTGAATCACAGAACACAAATTAGCACATTAAACATTTGGCTGATTCTGCTTTTTAGAGCAACTGTGTATCAGTGCAGGAAGCCTAACGCCCTAAAGGGACAATACAGGCCCCTGACTAGAAATAAAAAGCACAGAGGCAAGGTAAAAAAATAAATGTTTTATAAAAGATGAGATTCTGGAGTCTGGAGAAGAGGAAGGAGCTGAACAGAGGCTCACCTGCTCCATCAGCGGCCCAGAAACGCCTCAGTTGTTGATACTAGAATTAAAAGCCTCGGGCTGATATCGATCCAAGTGGAGTACCGGTCCAATCCATCAGATAAGGAACGCGCTGGAGAAGGAAAAGAGGCTCAGCTACATCTACTGGAGTTGAATTGATGGAGGCTGAAGTAGTTCTGTTTCAGTCAGAAGTTAGAATCTTCCGCTGAGAAATAAACTAAAAACACAGTATCTGGTCACAAAGATACATTTTTGAAGTTATACTACTTGAGATTTTCATCCAATCAAACTACATTTTTAGTGGTGTTTATGGCTGGAAACAATGAATGTATTTACTTTAATAAGATACCTTTTATTATAAAGTATATCTTGCGTTTTTTTTTTGAGAATTCAAATGGCGTAAACATGCGTTGGGGAATCACAGGAAACTATTTGCGAAAGACCAAAGAAGGGCCACTTTTGACTGAGCCAGTAAATATCCCTTAAGAAACGGCACTTAACTCAGTAAACACTAATTAGCGTAATGCTCATAAAACAAGAAACATAAGCACTTTTGCAAGTTACGACATCAGTTGTAAACGATGGATTGTTTCTGTGAACCGCCGTCAACAAAAATGTAGCGATCGCAAGGAAATTCCTTTCGTAAAGGATGATCAGTGTATGCTAAACTAAAGGAGATTATTAGGGAAGCTCCTTTCCTATCATCTAGACCAGCGGTTTTCAAAGTGTGAGGCGCACCTCCCTGGGGGGGCGCCAGAGAGCTTCAGGGGAGGCTCAGCGTGAGAAAAAAATAGCGAGAAAAAGACGAGTAAAGTGTCACTTGCACACTATGGCTGTCTGTGGAGACCTCGCCAAAAAGGCTGTTAAAGTGCTCATTCCCTTCACCTCCACCCAGGGTGGACTGGCCATCATGTTCTGGAGAATCACAGAACGCCCGGTCGTCAGCGGGCCGTTGACGGCGGGCTCGGCTCGCTGACGGCCGGCACCGCCCTTTATTTTTTATGTTTTTAAACATAAAAGTTGCGCTGACAGGCGACAGAGTTCAGCGGGTTTGTTTCAGTAAGAGCTCTAAGATCTCAGATGAACCAAACAATCATGAATCTGACATTAAGCTACATATAGCTACACTGAGGATTGTTCAACAGCAGAATAGAATATACTCGTCCCACTATTGATGTTTTACTTCCATCAAATAAAAGCATCTGTCGGGTTCTTCTCTCACTGGTTATGGAAATGTGTAAAACCCAATCAGTTCTACTTCCCAGAGTGGCCCACCCACTAAGGTGTCAAACACTTACGGGGGGATTGAACTACAAGATTTCTAACCAAGACGCCGCCCACCTGTCACACTTTTCTGCTCTGATGACAAAACATGTGTGCAGCTTTTAATGGGACCTTGTAGTCCATTCCCAACTTATGTCGTGTTGTGTTGTTAGTGTGTATATGTGTACAGCTGATTGTCTATTTAAACCATTATTATGACTGGTACTGATGTATGTGTAACATAATGTACAGACTCCTGAGAACAGTGTTCTTTTTATTTTTAGTGTCATGTGGATGATTACATGTGAATGAATGAAGAAGGGAAACAAGAAAATAGAGTATCTATATATATATGTGTGTGTGAGGGAGAGTGTGTGTCTGTGTGTGTCCATGCACAGGCTATGGCTGCATTTACAAAGCACCCAACATAACCAGATGTGTAACCCTTTGTGGCACATAAAAACAAAAATAGAGCCTCGTTTGTTTGTGTTAGCAAGATACAAATCTGGATTATCATGGTTTCTGTAAATGCAGCACATGGAGCATGAGTTTTTAAGTTTTGGATCATTTGACCATCGCTGAATGTGTATGGAAGACAAATGCAGATGTGAAAAGTAATTTTTCACTTTGTCAAAAAAAAAGAAACTCAAGTGCCTCTATTTGTGTCCTGGTGGGAATTGCTCTATTTATTTAAGAACAAAGAATTAATCTAAATGATTTTCCATACCATATTGGTATAAATATGAGATTGTTTTTCGTAAAATAAAATGTTTCCACAAGCTTTTTACTGGCGTTTATGACGACACCAGGGTTTGGCTTTAAGAAAAATGTGTGATTTAACGTGTTAAATTTGCATTCGTTGCTGGAGGTTTTTTTCTCAAAGATTTGAGCAAGTATATGGGTTTGTCTGAAATGCCTGAAAAATGTAAACCATCGCATGCAATAAACGATAGCTTCAGACCAAGAACTACTTGTGTCCATTTGGAAAAAGGGGGAAAAAAACAGTCAATGTATTTCTTGTGGCATAGTCACTTAGTGTGAATGTTCTACATCACATGGAAACACAGAGCCGCTTTAAGATGCACAACGCTAAAGCTAACAGTATGCTGGAGGGAATAACAATCAAGAACATCGAGTCACTTAACAGGAAAAGTTTGATATTTTAGGAACTACGCTTCTTTCAAAAAGGTAGGGAGAAGATAGATACCACTCACATGTCTGCTTGCTAAATATGAAACCTAAAGCTAGCAGCTAACTAGCTTAGCATAAAGACTGGAACAAAGGGGACACGGCTAGCTTGGTTTTGTCCAATGATAACAAAATCTACTTATAATAGTAGCACTTCTAAGCTCGCTTATAACACCTCATATCTAGTTTGTTCTAGAACTGGATGATATATACGGATTTTGAATAATTAGAACGTTTATTTTTGTACGATTTGTCTACATTTTGAAAAGATCAAGTTATTGCAATGTGCCAAAAATACGGTTTTTGTATGCATTGAATCTGTGTGAGTAATTCTGCATATAGAAACATTTGCTTTTTCTTTGTTCTTTCTGAACACATAAATCGTCCCAAAACGTACAAATAATTTTTATTTTGGGGCATCTTTGTGGTTAGCTAGGCTAACTACCTGCTGATCCACATGGAGCTTCATATTTAGCAAACAGACATTCGAGTGGTTACTCTACTCTTAGCGCTAAAAGTGATGAAGCGTATTTCCCAAAACTCCCGAAACTTTTCCTTTAAAAGTGACTCATGGTTCTTCATCTGAAAGCCTGAAACTCCGTTCCCTGTTGTTTAACTAAATGCCTTTTATAAAATGATTTGAGGTCATGAAGCCAAATTAGCAGTGTCCCAATAAGCCAATGAACTTCTACAACAGCCAACCAATAAATCCCACAAAGAGCCTGACCTCAGTCACTGATCCACAGTGTTGCTCAGTCCAATTCAATGATGTTCGATGTTGTTTTATTTTATGGTGAAACAGTGATGTTGCTATATTGTTCTTGTTCATCTCACACAATGGTCCTTATTTGAATAAAACGCAGCGGTACAATATACTTATACAATAATATGCTGTAAAATGTCAAAAACATTGCATTGATGACATCATGGGTTTCATCCCACTATGCTACATGTCAAATGATAATTGTGGACTTTATGCAATGTCAGTATGTCGCTATAATCTGAGACACTCAGCATGGCCTTTTATTCTGCTGACATCTTATTTAATATCTCATTAGCTCCTGTTACATTACCACAGTTGTCAAGTTGTTTATCAGAAACAGCAGTGACAGAATCAACGTCGCTGTTGGTGTGATTACAATAGAGCGCTGAACAGAATGATTTATTTTTTGACAACAGATGGGTACAAGCTGATAAAACATTGATAATCTCTCCAGTAGTGATTAGTGTCTCTAATATGTGTTTGCATTTCAGAAAATCACAGATACACTCTGATTGCTTAGAAACTGCTCCATACAGTAACTGAACTTGCAGTATTTATAAGGAACACAGGAGGATAAGGATTGTTTTTCTTCTCAAACTCCTGTAATCTACCAGAGAGCTGCTTTTTTATTGTTTTATTTTTCCATTTGATACGTTATAGTCATGCAACACTCAAGTATTTAAAATATAAATCTCTGTATTTATCCAAAAACAAATCATATGTTGGGGTCACAGGAGGAAGACAATAATACGACAATAGGCTAACATGCTAATCATGTTTAGGCCCTTTTGAGTTTAAGTTTGAGTTTAAGTTAAATCAACGTCAATGTCATGGAGAATTCTTAAATTAGAAAAAAAGTATTCTTATACACATTATTTCAGATAGTTGAGAAAGAAAATCAATACCACTATCATGTCTATGTGTTATGTGCAGACCCAAAACCAGGAAGCGATTAGCTTAGCATAAAGACTGGAAACAGGGAAAGCGCTATGTCGAAAGTTAAGTAGCACCTCTACAGCAAACTAATGTTTGTTTAATTAATTTACTAAATAAGACTACATTTGAGAAGTCAGACACTAACTCTCAGTAAATTACAGAACAGGCTAGCTGTGTCCTCTGCTTCCACTCTTTAGGCTAAGCTAAGCTAACCAGCTGCTAGCTCCAGCTCAGCTAGGTATCACCCATTGGTGTATAAATAAAACTACACGTAAGTAATTTTGCGTTTTGCATAGAATTGTTATGTCGCTGTAATATTAGACAGCGACATAAAAATCAATCAAATATCTAACCAAGTAGTTTTGTTTCTGTTGAATTCCCAACTTTACCACGTTTAAAACTGCAACTATGCGGCTGTATGAGGCAATTTGACATTAGATGACATGTAAAGCCTAAACTGCGTCGACATGGTGGGAAATGTCGTGGTGTTCTATTACCACGCCTTACAAAGGGGTTACGTAGCTTCATATTAAGCGTCCAGTCATGACCGTGGTATCAAACTTCTCTAATTATCAGAATATCCAAGTTGCAGCCATGTTTACTTCTGCTAAGGATTGCTTAGATGGTATTCAGAACGGCCCAGGCCCATGTCAGTGAACTCAACATCTCTTTGGAGTTTTATTCAGACTAATCTTCAAATGTGCAAAATGTAGCTGTTTCTAAACCAAGCACTTCCCCACCCTCAGAGGTTGGGGCATGTATTTCTCCAAACAAATGGAAGCCTTAATCATAAACCTAAACTAATATACTTTGCTTATTGAAAGTATACAACAGAATCAAAATTAATGTGGCATTTTTTTTATTTTAAAATGCCACATGGCAAGTGTTGGGCATCCCAATTTTTAAATGTGTGTGTTTAAAGTCAAACTGTGCAACGTTGTTCATGTTTCTACAGAACAGCACCTGAGAACACATCCATCCAACATGAATCACATTGTATTTTAAATGTTTTGCACAACTTCAGCTGTTTTCTTTGGTTTAATCTGTGCTATCTTTTGGCCTTTTATATGGTTCTTTTTATAATGAAGTTGTTCTATGTTATGATCAGAAGTTGTGATGCAGTTCCATTGTTTTTAAATATTTAATGTCTCTAAAATATGGATTAAAATCTGTTTGAACCAGTAGTCCTGCTGCTCTCGTGGTATTATTGATGTCGTGTCAAGTTTTAGTTATTTTTCTTGAATCAGGTTCTCTTTTAATGGAAAGAACACATATACAGAACAGGTTTTCTGTTTGTGAATGTAGATATTCCCTAAATTCACCAAAAAGCTAGATGTAGAAATGCCTTATTTTCATATTTAAACATTACAGGAAAAAAAGGATGTTACGCTCTCCAACGTTTCCTGAGGATATCTTTTAGGTAAAATCTTTAGCCTATTCATCTGCAGTTACTTGTAAGATGTATGGAATTATGAACATATCTTTAAAGTATTTTTTCTCATTCTCTGAGCCAGAAATCTCCTATTCTGTTGCACTAACCTACAACAAACTCCGCCCTCTACTGGACTCTGGGTAGAGGGCTCCGCCTGTGCTTATATAACGGGGGTTACAATACGTAACCCCCGTTATATTTCACACAGGCTCCGCCCTCCACCCATAGAGTCCAGTAGAGGGCTCCGCCTGTGCTTATATAACCAGGGTTACAATACGTAACCCCCGTTTCATTGATTTATATCAAATTGAATTCATAAAAACATGGACGAAAATAGATAATTTTGTAAGGCTGTTGACAGTATTTTCTAAATTATAGAGTAATACAAATAGATATCTAGTTTCCAATGTCAACAAAAGGAAAAAAATGTTTAACCTTACGTTTCTGCTTTGGAAATGTAGTCAAATTACTAGGGATGCATGATAATTATCGGTCCGATATTAGGAATTATGACGTCATCCCGATAAACCCGATACCAGTATTAATGGCCCCGATAATATACAATATATTTTTTGGGTAAAAAAATAATGCGGTGTGGGTGGATTGGGATGAGGGGCGCTTGTTTTTCACTCGGCTCCTCCCGTTTTGCCAGTTTTTCACAAATCCAGCGCTCCCTAACTCATGCCTGGCTGTGACGTAAATGGTGTGCGGCCGTGAAGCCAGGACAGTAAACAAACATGTCGTCGGTGGTATGGGCGTTGGAGCTATGTGCAACTCAAGGCATATGCTCGAACCGGAGCTGCCTGGACGCTGCAATCATGTTGCGCACTATCCGTGCTGAGTGTGCTGACTTTTCGTACAATGTCCCACTGTCTGGCTTCCTGCATAAAGTCAAGTGCTCGGCGCAGTTGTGGCGAAATATCGCTCCTCTGTTTTCATTTAAACAGCTCCGTATATCTGTTAGCGCAGCTAGCTAGCACCAGATGCTAACAACAACAATGCACGTAAGGTCTCTCTCTCGCTCGCTCGGGCCACACATACACACACCCTCCCGGTCCTCCCAACAGCCAGTCGGTGCCTGCCGGTGAGCGTGGAAGTGTGGTCTGCCACAAGCAGGCAGCAGGAGCGGGGCTGTCAGCATCAGCTTGTAGATGGTATTTTAAACTCGATGCGCTCTGAAACTACGGGGCGGCCGAGGAAAAAAAATACACATGCGTTAATCACATTAAAATAATTAGTGGCGTAAAAAAAAATGTGTTATCGGTCTTGAGAAGCAGAAAGTTATCGGTATCGGTTTCAAAAAACCAATATCGTGCATCCCTACAAATTACGACATATTTATTATGATAATGCCTTATTTACAATCAAAATCAAATTTGTAATGCAAAAACAATGTTTAAACATCGGCTATAAACTGGAAATGTCATTGTGATATAATTTATTAATTAAAAAAACTGATACCCTATTGTCTTGTCCCTGTTTATTTCCATTAAGATGCAATATTATATTAATGTGTATCTTATATATATTCACTCTCATAATAAGGTTTTTCAAGCAACTCATGTTTTCAAATTCACAAGAAGACAACACAAAACATTGCTTTTAGATGTATTTGTTAACGAGAGAAAGCAGAAATAATTATCCAGAGTTAACACGAACACCCTAACTCTTCCTATAACACAGAATTGTCTTAATGAATGAAATCTCTTCGATTTCGCACTCAACAAGATTCTTTCATAAACAAGCCTTGATGTATTACATTATAAGGGCCAGGCCAGTCCTCTTATTAGCACTAATGGACTCTTATTTCTACATCACAGCAACTATTAGCCCACTTCACCATGCATGATTAATTCATTGAATATAGCCGCACATTAAAATTCAAGAGGGAAGAAGGCCGAGTGTCTCTAGAGGAGGGGGGGGGGGGGTTAGTTGGCTGGATGGACTTCAGAGTGTGTCGGAGAAATTAGAGGAATAAAGACAAGGGGGTAGGGGGGGGGAGTTGTGTTAAAGTCCAAATTAAAGTGGGAATTTTCTGGGTGACATAAATCCTGTCTAATGAAGTATTTCACTAAATGAGTGAGGAGGCGGAAAGCCTATTTGCACACCCTGAGACATTTGTGTGTGTGTGTGTGTTTCCCCTTGGTGTACAGCCAACACAGTGACTGCTTAGATTTATAGCTTTAATTGCTATAGGTAACCATGCAGTCAAATAAGCTCTCAGAGATATGGCTGGCATCACACACACACACATACAGTAGACCAAAAATAAATGCACGCACACATATTGCAGCAATAAGTACCCATTAACCCTGATGGGAAATGTGACCTACAGTAGAACACAAACTGTAGATGAAGATCCTTCAGCATCACTATTGAAGTTGCTGGAAGTGAGCAGTGATTGCTCGTCTCTACATTCATCTACAGCTCAGATAAAACTCTGGATGTATTCTATTTGATGGCATCTCTGTTGAGTTTGTCGATACCTACAAATATCTTGGCTTTTGGTTGGACAGTAATCTGAACTTCAAACACCACATTGAAGTTCTAACAAAGAAATTGAAATTCACTCTTGGCTTCCTTTACAGACTTAAATGTTGTTTTTCAACTTCTTCCCGTAAAAGGTTGGTCTCTGGCTTATTCCTGTCCCAGCTGGACTACGGTGATACCATTTATAGATTTGCCTGTCCCAATGTTTCGGCCAAACTTGACCCACTCTACCATGCTGCACTGCGTTATATCAAATGCACCCTATAGGACTCATCATTGCAAACTGTATAGCCTAACTGGATGGTCCTCACTCACTACGCGTAGGATGCAGCATTGGTTTTTATTAATGTATAAAGCCATTTTAGGTAAGCTTCCACTGTATATATGTGCCAGATTTGCTCCAGTTTGTGACTCTTACAACCTCAGATCCAGTGCCTGGATACGGTTCCAGGTTCCTGCTGTGCGGACTGAGGCTGAGAAAAGGAGTCTTTTTTATTATGGTCCTTGGTCTTGGAATGACCTTCAATCACGCCTCAAACTGAGGGCACTTGTCTCAATAGCATGTTTTAAATTGAAGCTGTCTGAGGTCCTTACCACCAGCTGCTCTTGCAGTAAGAAGTAGTGTACCTTTCTTACTGTCCTAATGTGCACAATGTAGTGACTGCTTTTCGTCTTTTGTTTTCTTAGTTATGTTCTCTGTGTGTTATGTGTTATGTGTAACGTTGCTGCCTTCTTGGCCAGGTCAGCATTGCAAATGAGATTCTATCTCAATGCTTTTATCTGGTTAAATAAAGGTTAAATAAAAATAAATATTTAAAGGTGTAAAAACACAGCTACTGTAGCATGAGCACTTGAACCTCATTGTTATTGACTAGGACCGGTGCTGGGATGTGTGAGCAGCAACACCATGACACACTTTTAAAGATAGTAAGCAAATGATCCATTACCAAGTTCTATTTTATATTCTATTATCCTATTTTATTATCTATATACGTTTATATGACATACTATAACAGAGTTATAAAGTAAAGTAACGTTTTTTCTGTTATTTTCGACATACTATAATTAGTTTTTTTTTAATTTGTTTGTGTATATTGTATATATTGTAATAGTATTAATAAAAATATTATACAAAAATTGCAAAAGTTGAATGTTTTGAATTTTCTTTCCCCCAACTATACTTTAACCTTTATACTTTAAGTGTAGTTTACTATACTGTGTTGTTTTCCCTTATATTTTCAACATACTGAACAATTTATTTCCCTAATATTTTCGACAAATACTTAAAACCTTTTTCTGACATAACATACTGTACAACTACACTCTATTCTACGACTTTTTATGAAATGCTATATTATTATATAGTATGGCGTACTATACTATGAAGTGTTCTTGCATACTATACCATGACTTGTACTTTTTAACTGTTTAATACAAATATATGTCAAACATTTTTATGACTTTTTTTAAAGGGCTTTTTCTGCCATTCTTTACATTAACATATCTCATAGCATTGACATACTTTACTTTACAATTTTGTTACGACCCTGTTGATCTCATTCTCTCACAGTAGACTGTAATTGTTTTAATTGATAGTAAATTCATTATATTCATTTAATGTAATTTCACACAATTTTTAACTCCACAGGTTGTTCTCACCAGTGACCACCAAAGAGCTGATTACAGCCATTTAGCTTCATGAAAAGAAACCCAATCAGAAAATGTATTCCCTTGGTCTCACTGTGCAGAGTGGCAATTCTAATGGAGTGCTGCTCATTCTTTGTCACGTTTTAAAAGTCCATCCTCCATTAGCTAATCTTTTGAAGGGTAGTGCCAATCCCAGCGGTCACTGGGACAGATAGAGACAAACAACCTTTCACATTTACAAGCAACACGCAGGGTAAAGCCCAGAAGAAGCAGCCATGCTTACCCCCGCACAAATGATTTATTCTAACAGGGCTTCCTCTTCAGCTCCGCCGTTCACAGCTCCGGAGGCGCTAACAAGGGAAGAGCTTGTCACCTCTAATTGAATAACTCCTGATTAAACTGGTTTCACATTGGCAGCCAACATATCACATCTTGTCTGACTTCTAATTGGCTGCTTCATCGATGCTCCAAGTGCTCTGGAGATACACCACAGATGTCTACATTATGAGACAGCAGAGGCCGTGGAGCAGAGCAGGCATGTTTAGACTGATCAGACATATTGGCTTACTGAAGAGGACTAAATGACAAGAAATCAATTTAAGGTGATGTATCAACAGGTTTCTATTGTCCGGTGTCAAAAAAGTGTCAGACAAGTGTAGCTTGAGATAGTACATTGTTTAAAAGTGTCTGGATTATCTTTAGTGGCCAGGAGGTTGAGACTGCACTGGTTGTAAGAAGTCAAATTGTATAGAAGTTCTCACCTGATTTATTTCTGCAGTAAACATTTTCGGATTGAGTTCAAGGACTCGATTGCTAGTGTCAAGTCTACTTTAATACAGTGTGATGTTCAAGGTTATGCTTATTCTGTGTCTGTAGCTTTAAATGCTAATGAGCTGCTGCTGAGCACGCCCCTCTGTGAAGTGATTGGTTTAAACAGCACAATGGTGCTCTAGGAGAAGGTGATTTACTATGGTTGGTTATTGGCTAATGATTGCACAACCCAAAAAACATTGTGACCTCACAAAGTGGCCAAAATCTGATCAGCTCATTTTCAGACAGGTTTTTATATAAATGGATCAGGACAAAAATAAAAGGAATTTTTGTTCCTGAAACTTTCAGAATCTCCTAAAAATAAAGATAAGAGGGGACACATATTAATGTATAAAAGACATGAAAAAGTAACGTGTGACCTTTAAGACTGTTTATCTTTATCCAAAATGATTAGCCCAATTCATGTTAATCACTGATGCACCTTTATAAGCAGTGCTAGTGTTAAATAGTGAATAAGCGTGTTCCAGTGGCCAGGCCTGTAGACTCTGTATATGCAACCCAGTCTCACGGCATTTCGTGTTCACCAACACGATTTTTAATCTATTGATTCGTGTTCACCAACACGATTTGCCCCTTTTTTTCGTGTTGCACAGCACGATTTTAAAAGCAATGTATTTCTACTGCCTGCAGCACGTCTTTTTCTCCGGTCGGGTCGTGGGAGACCGGAAGCTGTGTGGTTCATAAAAACATGTTCTTACTCAATATCAAGCCACAATTATTGCTTTTATTTTAAATTGTATAATTTCGGACTTTTGTTGCCGTCTGTGAGGAAAATAAATGGGGCTCAGAGCCTCAGAATACGGAAATCTGTATTTTTAAATATTTGTTTCCTTCTAATTTGTTATTCTTTTCAAAATAACACACTGTTATTTACTCACCAATAACACACAATTATCCTTGCTTTTATTTATTGGTTTAATTCCATAATATCGGGCTTTTTTGGCGTCCGTCAGGAACTGAATTTCAAAATAAAAATAACCGGAAACAGACGTAGGCCTATAAGGGACATTTCGAGCATCATTGCGATTGTCAACATTTCTGAGTTTAGGATGGCCGAAGACACTACACTACCCATAATCCCCAGCTATCGTTTAGGACTACAGTCCCCGTAAGGTTACGCAGAGCGTCAAACAGCTGTGTGAAATGAAACGAAACCACGCCAGACTATCCAAAACTGGAATCGAACGCCCCCCCAGAACTACACATGCTGGATGCTGGCTATTGTGTTTCGCCAAATGTTCTATGGGACGTCTCTACTGAACGTTTTCGTTTTTCCCACAATTAGAAGTTGCAAGTATTAAACACATTGGTGTTATCAAATGTAAAACATATAATTAATAAATGGGTGAAAATCGCTTGTGTCCATAATGCGCAGCATTAATACCCACATGACAGCTCATTGTTACTTTGTAATTCTACTCCACTACAATTCAGAGGTTAACCTGGTATTTTTACTCCACTGCATTTATTTGAGTTACTTTGCAGATTCTGATTAATTATGTGAAATATAAACAACCCTTAAATCAGACTTTAGTTACACCTGAGTAAAATTCAGGTAAGGTGATTGTCAAGTGCCAACAATCAGGAGAGATATTTGATAGTTGGTGCTTGAGAAGACTAAACATGTATCTGCAATTGACATGAATGGAAACGAGTAATAAAGTATATTCATTACTCGTTATTCTCTACTAATAGTTAATTAAAGACTGTATATTATGGCTATTTTGCACATCCCTTTCAAGATTTTCAAAGGTTTATTGACATATCATATACACAACTACGGTGTAGTTATGCTATGAATGAAACACTTGGGTCACAGGTTCCTCAACAGTGCATTATCAATATGTGTGTACCTCTACCATTAAACTGTCATATTCTGCACATTTCTTATTCTATCTACATACATAAGAGTTTAATTCATATGTATAATATCAGTTAAAATAAGTGCTTCAACATAGTTAACATTGCAGGAAAGCAATATATTAAGTACTTTGTCAGGCTTAATATTTATCTGTAGATAGATATCCCCAAAGTTTTTTTCTTATTTAAAAGAAGACCTTAATCTGTTACTTAATGTTTAAATAAAGGTTAATTCGTTTTTCTGTTTTGCACCTCCTCCTATTAATATCTTTGTACATTCTGCACTAAACTGTTTTATTGTAGAGATCACTTTATAGTATCTTCTTGATTTTTTATATTCTATATTTATACTTTCCTCCTATGAAAGTATGTACTCTTAATATTTTTTTAATCAAATAAAACACAATAATTCAATAACGTGCTTTAACCACTAGGAGGTGCACACAAGGTACACACAGCCATAATAACTTTGTATTATTAGTGTAGGACACTTATGTTTTCGTACAACATCTGAAGATGTGTAGTTTTATGCATGCTTTCACATAATTTTACAGCATATTGCTATACTATTTCAGACTCAGTATTTACATTCTTACATTCAAAGAAAATCAGTAATATCTTTAAAAAACTACAGTCCTTTTATATCAGCTGTGCACCGTTATGGTGTAAATATAACCTATCTATTAATTAGATCAAATGTAAAAGTCAGCCGAATTAGTGTTGATACTGCAAGGAGATGTATTGTGTGAAGAGAAATTGAAGATGTTGTTTAATTGTTGAATATATTTATGATCCACGTCAATTATTCAGTTTTGGCGGCATTTTCTCAGTTTTTCCAAAGGTCTTCTCATCAGGGCTCTATAAATAAAGAACTACGGCAGATCTGTAATATACAATGCAGCCGAACCGTGTATTACAATGCCGTTATGTGATGACTTTCAAAGAGAAAAACAAGAGCGCTCGGAATTAAGTATTATTTTATTCTTTTAAAATGTTTTCCGGATTTCATATCATATAAACACCAAATCCCAGCATGCATTGCGGCTAAAACATCCAATAAACGAGCTTAAAACCATAGCTGAGGATCTTGGGTAATCGCTCGAAATGCCTACGTCTGTTTCCGGTTATTTTTATTTTGAAATTCAGTTCCTGACGGACGCCAAAAAAGCCCGAGATTATGGAATTAAACCAATAAATAAAAGCAAGGATAATTGTGTGTTATTGGTGAGTAAATAACAGTGTGTTATTTTGAAAAGAATAACAAATTAGAAGGAAAAAAAGATTTAAAAAATACAGATTTCAGTATCCTGAGGCTCTGAGCCCCATTTATTTTCCTCACAGACGGCAACAAAAGTCCAAAATTATACGATTTCAAATAAAAGCAATAACTGTGGCTTGATATTGAGTAAGAACATGTTTTTATGAACCACATAGCTTCCGGTCTCCCACGACCCGACCGGAGAAAAAGACGTTTGATTGATTGATTGATTGAAAAGTTTATTAACAGCTTGTATATTGGGTACAGTACAGTACAGCTCAAAACATACAATTGTTAAGGGGATGCAGACCAGAGAAAGACTTTCGTCTTGTTTACATCAGGGTCCCCCATTTCCAATTCATCATGTCATTTAAGACATATAAGACATATTTGACATACAGATGGCTTATTTACAATTTACATGCTGCAGGCAGTAGACATACATTGCTTTTAAAATCGTGCTGTGCAACACGAAAAAAAGGGGCAAATCGTGTTGGTGAACACGAATCAATAGATTAAAAATCGTGTTGGGGAACACGAAATGCCGTGAGACTGGGTTGGTATATAAAGGCCTCACTTCAGCTCTTTCCCAAATACAGTTATTTCTGGTCCCAAAAAAACAAAGATGGCAAAAGCGAAAATCCAAACTCAAGGCTTCAAAGCGCTCTTCCACAAACCAGTGAGTGACGTTGACTTCTCTTATGCACGCAATGGTGCACAAACACACTCAGTGTGTTTCAGTTATTAGTCTGATTAGACCCATGCTATGCTGGGAATTATGATAGCTTACCAAACGCCATAAATAAGAATGGTAATTTGAACCACAGCATGCAGCAGTCTTCATTGTAAAATGTCTGCTAAACCCACTATATTATTTCTATTTGCTCAGCAACAAACAGCATAGACACAGTGAAAGACCTGCTGGTGAACATATTGGAGCATAGCTAGATACCAAACTTAATTCCAGCTATGGCATATTATTATTTCCCTACAATGTCTCTTTTTATGATGTAGGCTACAACTGGCCAGATAAAATACTGTAAGCTGCTTAGAAGCCTCAAAAGAATGAGACAGCCGAGTCTACAGAATTAATTTGGCCGATGGAGAGAATCTCTGGTGAATAACCGCTCCTCTGAGAAATACTCTGAAACCACTTCTTCAAGTCCTTGGGAGGCAGAGTATTCTACAGTTTGTTTACTATTCCTGGATTCCCGCACACACAGCCTTGAGACGAACCCTAGTCATGATGCAGCTGAGCAAAGCGTTTTTTACACTCTCCCTCTCCCTAATGTAATTGTGTATGTCGGAAACGTTAACAGAAAGGCAGCGTGACCTGCCAGAATATGAGCCCATAGCTGTAATGCGATTACTAGTGTATGAAATATATAATGATAGGCGATGAGAGTGAGACAAAGACAGAGTGGATTGGAGGGAAGGAGCAGGTAAGAGAGAGTGAGAAAAAGAGAGGGCAGCAGGGGAGGAGCAGAGGGAGAGGAAACAGCAGGTAAACAGTAATGTAATTGCCATTAGATCAATTTGAACGTGGTCAGAGATCACTGCTTGTGACAATAAATATTGATTTGATAAAACCACCGGGGCAGAAATATGGGCCAACATGAATACAGGCAGAGTAGATAAAAGCTCTTACAGCTGCATCTGCAACTGAGGCTGAACAAGCTTTAGCTAGCAACTAGCTAGGGGAACATGGTGGAGAATTGAACAGCTGAAGAGTCAGATATTTCCCTCAGGAGGTGCTGCAGAGCTAAAAGGAGAGTGGGTATTGGATTTAAGAATACTTGGATTTTGCATTAGTGTTTGCGTCATTTATGTATACGTATATAACTGGATACAGCTTCGGGGCAGGTCCCCTATTAAAGAGGTTCAGTTGTGCACAAAGCTAATGAAGTTTTTCTTTCGATATGACTTCCAGCGGCTCCGTCTCGGCTTATTCAAATACATGGAGGGAAACTTATTCTTACTATTGAAGTGCTTTTTTCCCCCCATGTTAGGACTTAAATGGTTTAAAAGCACTATGATTTACCTAAAAGATTAAGCTACTAAGTCTATGAGGAAAAGTATGCTGTCACGTGACAGACAGAGCCAGTCAAATTTGCTTAAAAATCCAGTGCTCTTCCTGGCGGTATTTGCCAAAACGTGGAATAGTAAATGAAACATCTCTCCATAGCACTGAACGCCGGTGGTGTTCTTGTGTTAACCCTCTGGAGTCGGTGCGCATAATTTTACGTAATTAATCATATATTTTCGATTATAAGGAGTAGAAATATGATTCAGATATCCGCGGAATCGCTGGAAGAGTAGCTTTCCAGTGGTATCTCCTGTGAGACTGTAACCAGGGCACAGCAGCCAATATGGCCACTCAAAGCAGCTTGACTTTACACTGTGTGGGATTGGTGGATTCGTGTGTCCGTCAAGGAAATCTCGGCCGGAAGCCACCATGGTCTGAAATGACCAATGGACATCGAGAAATCACTAAGGACCTACCCACCAAGTAAACAAACATAAACCACGTGTCTCCCATCAGTTTACGTCTGTGAGGAGAGAGAGCGAGAGAGAGAAAATGGCTTAAAAAAAAACTTTTTTCGCTAGCAGCAGTGAAGATAGAGCCTCAGAACCTGAAGTTTTCAACTCTTCTGAAGAAGAAGAATACAAAGACAACAACAAGGATCCATTTGGACATGAGTAGGTGTAAATATTACAGTAATAGTGTAATTGTGAGATTACATGTGTAGATGATTAAATTAATATTGTATTCGTCCCACAACGGAGACATTTACAGTGACATGTTTTTGCCATCGATTATTTTATCATACTGTTCTGTACAGATGAGACTTTGTCATAGATTTATTTATATGTGTGCCTGTTATTATTTTTACCGTCCTGTACAGATGAGACTTTGTAATCAGATGTAGCCTATGTGTGTCTGTGATTTTATACGGAATGTAAAGTAACTGGAAATACCTGTGTGTGTGTGTGTGTGTGTGTGTGTGTGTGTGTGTGTGTGTGTGTGTGTGTGTGTGTGTGTGTGTGTGTGTGTGTGTGTGTGTGTGTGTGTGTGTGTGTGTGTGTGAGAGAGATCGAGAGAGACTCCTTCTCCAACCTCCCAAACTTTCTTTTTATGTGTGCATTGTTATTTGTGCTTGAGCAACATTTTACTTGAACTTTATTCCAATGAAATTAGTTGTAATTATTGTCCTACATTTTAATTTGTTTTACAGAGATGTTTCACAGCTGTCTGGGCCTAGTGGCCCACAGGTGGCAGCGTTTATCCAGCAGCCAGAACATCCATCTGTGCCTGCCCCCAGGTCAAGATCTACTGTGGCTCAAGGGCCTTCACCAGAGCCATCACCACCAAGGACCAGCAGACCAGCATCACTACAGCTGCCTCCACCTCCATCTGCGGCTGCCACCAGGTCAAGATACACCTCAGCACAAAGGCTCCACCACAGCCATCACCTTCAACCCAGCCAGCAAGGAGGTCTCATGGAGGTCTCGTATAGCACTTGTACACCCCACCTACACAGCAGCCCATGCACCATCACCCCCACAGCAGCCAGACCCACTGTCTTGGAAGACAGACAAAGACCTTGACACTGTCTTGACATTTATAATGAAGAGTTGGGTGAAAGTTCTGATGTTCAATTTTGTAAATAGTTATATTTTCCAGTTTCTTATATTTATATAAATAGTTGGTTGAAAAAAACATATTTATAATAAATTGTTTGTTGAAAAAAAGGTTGAATGCTCAATTTGTATTTGTACACATCACATGAACCTTGGTATGTAATATGAAGTCATTATTCAGTCCTAATGTATCTCAGTCCCTGCTGTGGTGAAAGTAGAGTGATAAACACCTATTTTACTCAAAATTCGAATTGAATTTTTTTCATTTTAGACATGAATAACACATTTATATACAGTGTAATTCAAATATTTCACTGCTTTTGTGATCCTAAGACTTTGGTAAAAAAATCTAAAACACCAAAACAATTCGATCACCAGTACATTTGTGTTTTCACAAGAGTTTTGAAGATTTTCCGAAAATCGGATGTCAAATTTTAAGCTTTTGAGCTACTTATCTCATCAAACAGTGCTCTAAGGTGAGTAATTTGCATATATAGCAATACCAGAGATTGTCCTGAGCATTTTGATATGTAACACATGGGGTGCCATGTTAGAAGAAATACATTTAAAAGGGGATTTAAGAAAACATCTAAAAATCGAGAAAATACCCTTACCCCCTAATCCCACCAGGAGCGTCTGCGGATCGCGGCCACTCTAGTCAATGGGTGCTATTCCACCAGACACGCTGCGCCACGGCTCGAAGCGTCCCAGAAGCTCCCCGCCGCAAGGAATTTCTAAAATATAGGATGAATCCTATTTTTGACGCGGCGCAGCGCGGCGCAGGCAGGAAGTGGAATGTTCATCCAACAACTGCGAGGCTGCACACACGACGCTCCGCTTCCGCAACGTTTTGAAACGCGCCTGGTGGGTTAGGACGCAGGAGGAGGTCGCAGACGCTCCTGGTGCGATTAGGGGGTTAGACTCCATAGGTTCTATAACTTCATGGGATACTTTCAAAGGCAATATGTCTTTGTTGCGTTCACAGCTCGTTTCTGCTGCCCCCAAGTGGCCAAAAAAAGCAACTACATTAAACTTTGGCCAGTCTTACAGCTACGTTATTTTTAATACAGTGATCCAATCAACATTACAAACAAATCATAACGAAATGAATCCCTTGTGGAAAAACAAATGTGTGTGAAGGAGGAGAGCCAAATGGAATGAAAGAGTATAAATTATTACGAGAGGAGAAATTGGCAGGGGAGAGATGTGAAGCGTTTCCCTGGTCTTGATATTTTTGACTTTTCATTTTCAGACTTCACTTCAAGCCGAGTCCCACACATGTTCTGCTTGATTGCCCAGAAATTGAAAACGGTAAAAAAAAATCAAAAGGCATGAGACTGAATTTATACTATATTTCAAAATGCAATTACAAGGCTTTTAACCGTTTGTGTTGCCCAGACAGATTGACTCTGTGGAACCAAACGCAAATTAGAAAAAGAAAAAAAATCAGTTTGGTCCAAATTTCTCCAGAGCCAGAGAGCAAAGCGTTCTCTGCTCCATCTCTGAGAGAATTGACAGAGGGAGGTGGAGAGAAAACACTGAATGGACTGGAGAGGACCCTGAGGAGCTCCCTCCCTTTACACGCCTGCTGTGGGAGAGCACAAATGCATCACAACAGGAGAGAGAGTGTGTGTGTGTGTCTGTCTGTCTGTCTGTCTGTCTGTCTGTGTGTGTGTGTGTGTGGAAAGGCTGCTTGGTTTCTGTAGGACAAACACAGGGATGCATACATGTACACACTGGAGGATCATAAGTTAGCAAATAAAGAGGCAAACTTTTGCTGTAAAAAACGTTTTTTATTTATTTAACAAACTAATCAAATCAGGCCTAAATATATTAACAGTGTGTCCTTGCCAAGCTTGAGATTCAAATTATTTCTGCAGCATTTACTTTTTATTTTCCCTTCAGAAAGCTGGAGCTCAGGCTCGGAGCTGCTCTGATGCAACCAAACTGAGCTCATTTTTCCATTGTTAGTATGTATCAGTATGTACAGGGCAGAACTGTTATAACCATTGTTACAGGCACAGGAGGAACAGCAACTGAAAAAAAATATGTACAGTATGTAACAATTACAATGAAGTCAACAGGGGGAGAAATACAGAACCAGCCAGAGAGATTCCATGTGAAAAAACAAGTGCCTGACATATGTTAGAAGCACACTGATGACTCCTCTGCATCCCATTACCATGTAGCCGGTGCAGCCTACAATAAAAATTGACAGATCGAATCCCCTCAATTCATTGTTGGACCTGAAATTCAAGCTGGAATTGCTTCCTACTGAAATTGCCACAGTGCAAAACTGCTCATGCGTTGGAACGGCAGTAAAACGTAGCTCCAGTCTGTTTCATTTGCATTGAATTATTACGGGTGGCTTTTACTCACTTCATTTTGGCTCCACAAATTGATCTGAACTGACTGTTTACAAGGAGGGAGGCAAATAGCTGCAAGTGCAAATAGAAATGTCATATAGTTTAACACCACGGTACAAGAACCAGAGAGTCCTTTTTAGCTGTTGCACTTCAAAGTGAGGAGATGACACCCAAGGAAGATGAGATCAATAGAGAGGAGAGAAACTGGTGTCGCTGTTAATCAAAAAGGGGATAATTCTTTAGGTTTCCTCAATATTACTTTAGATGAAAGACGAAAAACAGCTTGTAAATTAGATGTAATCATCTCATAGTCAATCAGATGTGTCCGTCAATTCATGCTTCGGTAAAGTTGTTAGGGAAAAAAAGATTCCCTGGTTTTAGGTATATTAAAGGAATAGTTAAAGATTTTTGGAAACCTAATATTTGATTTACATTGGAAAAATCTAGACTGCTTAACATTAGCCAGATGCCTATTAGCTTAGCTTAGCATAAAGACTGGAAGCTAAACCCCAACAGCAAGCAACATTTTACTCAACAAAAACGACTTGGTATAGTTGCTTTTAGTCCCATTATTTCCAAAACATGTCATTTTTACATTGCTTGCTACATATAATGAGTCAATAAATTAGCTTAACGGGCTAGCGGTTTCACCCTGATTCCAGTCTTTATGCTAAGCTAAACCCCTGCTAGCTAGCTTTATATTTAGCATACAGAGCTTTTCATCCAAATCTTTAATGAAAAGCAAATATGCTCATCTCCAAAAAAAAAGTGTATTTGCCGTAGATAATCAGACATCTATCTAATAGCTGCTTGAGTCATGCAAAACTATAATGACACTTCCTTCTCACAATTGACTCATTGAGATAATACAGACGTCAGTGGCAGGTGTGAAGAGGCCCAGGAATAAAGACACAGGAAGTTGTGTTTAGCAGCAGGAAGAGGAAGTGTCTGTGAACATATGGATGTAGAAACACACGAGTTCTTAGCAAGGAACATCAGCCTGAAGAATTCAACCTGAGAGATGAATACTGCTACCAAATAACATGAAATCAAGTCTGCCTTAATTAAAGGTGAATATATAACTCATTCTCCCTTTCTAGATGTTTTTCCTCCATCCATCTTCCCTTTGTGCTCGTCTCCATTCATCCATTTGTTGTTTTATTCCCATCATCACGCCTTCCTCTTCCTCCCTGCTGAGAGGTAGAGGAGCTGCAGCTTCATCCTCATCTGCAGACTCACGGTCTAGACACGAGTCAGAACACAAGGAAGTAAATGACTGAACAAATGTGTGTAAATAGTTCCATTCAGTTTCAAAAGGAGTAGAAACTTACAGGAGGCAGTCTGGTCATCTTCGTCATCATCACACTGTGGTCAAAGTCGCTGTAGACGTTGTTATCCTGACCGGGGTCGCTCGCCAACATGTACAGCTCTCCAGCGTGGACGTCTGAGACATTCACCTGGGTGGAGAGACGGAGGGGGGGTTAGACAAATATAATCTGTTAGGCTTTGTGTCCACATAGCTTGTTGTTTTGTTGTGCTACAACCATTTCATTAACTCTGTTGCTTATGTATTTATATTCTTCTTCATATATTCTTTAAAATGCTCCCATTAACTGGTACTATCTAATTGAAGTAATTGTTGGTGCTTATGTAGAAATCTTGAATGTAATGTAACCGCTACTCAATCTGTAAAAAAATAAATGAGAAGTTATTAAAAAAGACTATTACGGCTCACAGTCACAGAAAAATGATCTGCGTATGGAGATAAAAGTATAACCACTCACCGACAGCAAAAGTAGCGTCGGCCCGGCCAATCTGCTCCAACAAATCTGCCTTTTTAATCTGTGTTCTGATAGTTTCCGTCAAAACAGGCTTTTGTCATCAAGTATTTTTGGAAGAGTTGAACATTTTAAACCTGTAGCGCACAAAGCAGACGCACACAAATGGTGGTGTGCTGAGGGTTTAAAATGTTCAACTCTTTTTCACAAGGAGGCTGCATTTGATAGCACTCTGTTCTCATTGGGAAACATTTGAAAACAATTCTGGCTCTGAACTACAGTCCTTCCGGTGGTGGGAAACATCTCCAGTTTATTGTGCCTGACAAGATGGATAGATCCGTTACCCAAACACAACTCCCCAGCCTGAACCTGAAATGTTGACACAGAGGAGGAGAGAGCCATTGGTGAGAGGTGCGAGCCTCATGCTGGGCAGGACACCCACCTGGAACGTGTTGGGGTTGAAGCCCAGCCACAGAGTGTATCTGTAGTCCCAGGTGCGCAGAGAGTAGCCCATGATCTTTATGTCTTTGAGGTCAGGGAGGTCAGAGTTCTCCTAAAAGAACAACAAGGGAACATAAAAGCATTTAAAAATGCAACAGAACATTTGGCGAGGGCTGTAGAGGCTTTTTTTAAGCTTCATTCAAATCGTTGACATTCAAATCTCACATGTCTTTTTTTGTTTACACCCAGTATTTCTGCAGAGTAACAGAAGATTAGGCCACACTAATATTATTAGCATTAAACCATTTGTAGATTCAGATTTCTGTGGTGGCTGCATAGGACTTATTTTCATGTATTGTCTATACAAATGTCCTTTGTTTTTTTTCTCTTTTTTTTTACATACAGGCAAACATTTAATTAAAATACAGCTTATTGTATGCCTTACATCTAAAAGCGAGTTTTTTTACATTAAGAAAAAAATATTTATAAATAAAAACAATGTTCAAAAAGGACCCAAAAGTAATTAAAATAATGAATTGAAATTAAAGATTCATATGACCAACCTAACCACAAAAAAATATATATTTTTCATTCCATATTTGTTGATGTTGAGCCTCTCACAGATAATAATGCTCTGATTGGTCGGGACGTTGCAAGGCTCACTGCTCAGTGAGCTGGCTTACTGGTGTGGTTTCCGGGTCGGCGATACAGCGAGACAGCGCGAAACTCATCCTGAGCACGCAAACACTCAGAGCCGAAGTAAAAACAATAAGTGTGGCTTGATATTGAGTAAGAAAAAGGTTTATTATAACGCTGTGAGAATGGGTCTGTGGAGAGCATCTCCGCGATCCCAACTCGTCTATTACCAACGTTCAGGGAGCTCTATGCAAGTCAATGGGACTCCCTGTTAGATGAACATTTACGCTAAAGGTTCCCACCCCTCCTGGTGTGTGAGGAGCTCCAGATTGGTCCATTTTGGTTCTGGGAACCGCATGACGTGATGCGGTTCCCAGAAGAAACAAATGGAAAAAGAAAAATCTCCAACGAGGCATTCTGGGGCAGCATAGACAGGTATTTTCTGTGTTAGAGTTTTACTCGCTACATGGGGACGGGTAATAACCGGAAAAGCATGACATGGGACCTTTAAATATAGAATTTAGTTTGAGGATATTTAAAAACATTTTTTTAGGACATTTGAAGTTTCATTTAAAAAAACCTCAATAAAAAAGACTTTGGTTACGGCCCTTCTTTCTGCAGTGCTCATTTATAGCTTTTGCCAACTCATCCTGTGCCCCGTGGCTGAGCTGCTGAGCGGCTGCTAGGCGGCTCCGTACAGAGTTGAACCTGCAGCAGGTGCAGCTCTCTTCTCTGGATCCGTTCATCCAGAGATCATCCAGAGAACCTGCTGGCGGCTCCATACGAGCGACAGCACAATGCAGTGGGTCAGAGAGCCAAACCACGCTCGTTCAACACAGCTCTCATGACCTTCACTCATTTTAAATGCATCTACAAAATCCTTTCATTAAAAAGGTACCGTGTGACATTAATTTACAGAACTCACCTGCTTTCTGAACGATGGAAAATAATAATGATTTAACCTTTATACGGCTCGTGAAGGCTATTTAATTTGCTTTTCTAAACACTCCGGTGTGGTACCTGCGGGGTGTTGGCGGGTCGGGGGTACTGGCTGAACGACACCGCCTCCCCGTTCTCTCCTCTCTCTGGGCGTCGGAAGATGTGGGCCCGGTTGGCTCCTTCTGTACACAACTCCTCCTGACAGCAAGAAAAACAGACCCGAGAGGACAGGGAATGAAAGACAGAGGCCGTTAGATCACTTTCACATCAGGCGTGTTTTACTTCTCTACATTCAATCTGTTTGGCAGTGTTAATACAAGGCCATTGAACCATCTGTAGAAAGGTACCTGAAGGTCTGTTAGTGAAATGTGAACAGGAAATGACATTGATTCAAATAGACAACAAAAAAGGTTGATAACAGAAAAACGAGCTCTGCCAAGGTTACAAAGAATAAATTAGGTGAACTTTCCCCTTAAAATTACTCTCATACAACTTGTCAAATCATCCAGTGCTCACTACTTCCCAAACACATGCATTCTCACTAAGTCTTTCCATTCAAAACACTTTGCACTAAATCATGTCTGGGCAAGGACTTTAGACTTTTCTCCAGGTTGGATTCTTTGTTTAGGGTTGAGGCATGCAAGAGGTTAACTCAGTTCCCTCTGTTATTATACACAGTACAACACTCACACATGCACAGGGCCTATACACCTAGTATGCAGGTGTATACAGAAGAGAGAAACTCCCCCTAGAGGGAATTTGGGGATTTTAAAACTAAATAAACACATTCCTTCCTTTCCATCGCTCCATACCTGGAAGGAAACATCAGGACAGCGTTTCGGAGCTCTGAGGCCGGCCAGGTAGGAGACGGTCGGGAAAACATCCACCAGCTCCACCATGTTCTTAATCACTTTGTCATCTGGAAGAGAGAGGTCAGCCAATTAGTGAACGTCTTAAAAAGCACTGACGGCAAATGAAAGTAAAGATATGGTCAAAGATTCACCAGGCACCCAGCTCTTAAGTTTCATCATCATTGCATTTGCACTTGAAGCAGAAACTGTCCGGGAAAAATATCAAAGTGGAAACACTTTAGGGAGAGCTCCAAGTATATCAAAGACTTCATTTAAGTCAAGTCGGCATATTAATACTTTTTATAAAGGAACTAAGACCAAAAATATAAAGAAATATCAGTCTTACTGTTAAAGCTGTGCTGTGATTGGTTGAATGCGTCAATATAAGGAAAGGTAGACTCTCCACGCCAGTTACGGTGTGAGGTGACCCCAGGAACGTAGAACATAAGGGGGACTTGCGTCGCCACGTCAAAATTGGAATATTTGGCCCATTCACCGTGTTCTCCCAACGACCAACCTGCAACAAAAGACAAAAAGAGAGATCATGAAAGGTGTTAAAAAGACTGCTAATCTACAACATAAAATCACATTGTTAGATTCCCAGTCATCTAATATTTGAAAATGATGGCATTTCATTGAGTTTTACTGCGTATAAATCAAGCGGTCATGGAAAAGATTCCCTCCTGCATCCTCCACTGAAGGAGACATTAAAAGAAATTAAGTTTCCAAGTCACAAAGTCTGAAAAAAAGAAGAGGTAAGGCAATAAAGAGCTGGGTTTTTAGAGTACAGCCAAAGGAAGTAAAACACAATGTGCTGTTACAACACTGCCATCTGGTGGTGGCACAGTCAACTGCCACACATCTGCAATATTTACTTAGATTAGATTTAATGATCCCAAATTGGAATGTTGTTTTTTCACACCAGCATGTCTTCAAGGCATTGCACGTTAATTTAAAATACAATAAAATAGGAATTAAAACAAAGCAAAAACAGTAAATATTTATGTAGGAGCAAATATGCTTATTTAGCCTAACTTTATTATTTCTATTATCATTATTTGTACATCGTTTGTATTTTATTATGACACAGAGGTGAGCTGGCTTGTTTATTGTTTGTGTATTTTCTTTGTTAAAATCGTAAAACTTTAACTTCAGGACAGACTTTTATTTTGGAAGGCATCACAGCAAGAGCCAAGTTTAGCCTCTTAGCTATTTATATTTTCAGGAGTATAGTCGCTAATATGACCAGTATAAAGATTATCTATAAACCACAGAATATAACTTCCTACTAAATTAATATGTATACAAATTGGAAACTATATACAAAGTTTTTTTGAAATACACATTTAAATACAATGAGGTTTATGTACAAACTGTTTAAGGTATTAAAAAGGGGAAAACAGAAGGAATTCTGGTTAATAAAGGAAACTAAAGAATCTATAGCGCTGTGAGTTCTCTGCTAGCCAACTGTAAAACAATCTTCCTAAAAACTGTGCAATGATAACTGCCATTAGAACTTTTTATTTTACAGAAAAGAACAAAAAAACATGTCAGTATTTGGGCCAGAAATCTAATTGAAAAGGTTCTCACCGTGATCTGAGGTGAACACCACCACTGTGCTGTTGGACAAACGCAGCTCATCGAGGGCGCTGAGCAGCCGCCCGACCTGAGCGTCCATGTACGACACGGCGGCGTAATAGTGCTGCCGGATACGCAGCTGGAACACAGGTCATTTTGGACTTTTAATATCAAGACCATTGAATAACATCCACATTTGGAGAACAATGATTCCAGTGTTTACACAGATCTGTTTTACTGACTTGGATACAAATCAGACGACATTATATGGACAGATTATGCATCGATATAGGTCATTTAAAGAGGGTTCACTATATTTCATTTCTTTATCCAGGACAAATGGTCTCAAAGTGTTCAAACCTGGAAGTCTTTAGGGATGGGTCCATAGGGGAAGCTAATGTTGAGCTTCTGGACATCGTCCCTCCTCCTCACATCTGTCCAGGGGTTGTAGGCAACAGGTGGGAGGAGTTTAGGGACATCGGGGTCAGGGGCCAAAGTGATTTCCTCAATGGGATACAGACTCAGGTACTCCTGTAATACATAAGCAACAGAAAGGTAAATAAAGCCAGGAACAGAGACAGCTGGATTTACAGAATGATCGCCCTCTTGTGTAAGAGATATCCATCATTTGTGTTTTTTTAATTGCTAAAACTTTTATTGCCGCTTTGTAGTAAATGGAGATATTATTGACATTATTTTAGTTCAGTAGAGTAGTCTGGTATGCTTCTTTGCAACGGGCCATTTGATATGTATTGGAGACAGGTGGAAGAGTGTTTCATCAGTAAGACATTTTTTTAAAAACATTACTATAAATGAATTATTGTCTGTAAATTGGACTTTATCCTGCGTGACCTTCACTTGTCTGTGCCAGTTTCATTTTGAGATCATTTTTGGATTTGTTTATTTTTTGTTTAAGGAAAAATATCCGCTACACATGGTTTTGCTTTCCAAGCTAAATGACAATGCAAAAAAAACGAAACTGCGTCCCATGTTTGGAAAATATGAATGTTCCAAGATGTTTTTAGCTTCACTGACTTTCATCTTTGTAGAAACCGCAGCTTTTGCATTTGTTTTCACTCTGACTGAGATTGCTGTGCGTTCCCAGACAATACGGAGTGAATCAAAAGGCACATAGATCACATGCTGACGGAAAGATGGCTCGACCTTTTCCTCTTTCCATCTCTCAACTTACACTTTGTGAGAAACCTCTTCGACATGCTGACATTCGTCTCTGTTCAGTCCGTCTCCGCCCTCATTCCACTTCATCATGCTCTGCTCTTCCGTCACGCCAAATTGCATCTCCCATATATCTAGATCAGTCCTCTTTGAATTCACTTCACATACAGCGTGTGTCTCTAGTGTTCTTTTTCAGAGGTTCCATCTCTCATACTGCCTGTGCTGCAGCACCTCTTTTCACCCTCTGTCTGAAACCAGGTTGTGATTGGTCAACCGCTTAAAGATGTCCCGCCCCCTTGCCTATCACATAGAATGTGTTGGAGTGCTAACCAATAGAAGAGCAATGTTACATAGTGATTTTACTATGTTAGGGAAGTAACGAGTAAAAAAGTAAAGAGTCTAATGGAGCCGTTTCAATTGGGGGGGGGGGGAGCATTTGGGAGTTTAGCCTTAGCTGAACATTTACATGCATGAAACCCTATGTAACACTCGAGGAAAGGGGAAAACCTTTTATTGTGTGTTCCTTTTAAACCCAGGCTAGCACAGTGTATTTATGGAACTTATATACTGGTCTCCACATGCTCTCTTCTCCATGTAAGCACCATCATTCATTCTCAGACTTTGCCATCTTGTGCTCAGACGCCGGTCTTGTGACAGTCATTACATGGTTCTCCAACATATGAGCTTTTGTCCACAACAACCCTGTGAAGCAACCCTGCGTCTCGCAGCAGGAAAATGACCTTCACTTTTCCACTCAACAAGTACCTATTGTGGCTTAGTGGGTAGTGAATTCTACCCCTCAGTCCAGTGAATCTCCGTATTCATAGAGGAGGGTTACAGAGATTCCACCAGAAGAATAGTTGCATGCAGAACTATTCTTGTAGTGTTCAAAGTGCCAACAGAAATCGCTGTATGTTGTCTGTGTATATGTGTATTTACAAACTATGTATATGAGCCTTTTCTTATCAAGCTCCACATTTGTGGAATCAGCTTCCAGTTTGTGTTCGGGCGGCAGACACCCTATCCGTTTTTAAGAGTGCGTTTAAGACCTTCCTTTTTGATAAAGCTTATAGTTAGGGCTGATTAGATTCAGCTCCTAGTTTTGCTGATATAGGCTTAGTTTGTCGGGGGACATCTTACTTCTTCCTTCTCTCTGTCTATACCTGTGAACTCTCATGTTCCGATTAACCCAGCTTCCCCAAATGTCTTTCTTTTTGGTGTCTATATACGCCGGGATCCGGAGTCATGGATGATCCTGCGCTCCTCTGTCCTGGATCGCGAGCCCTGGATCTTGAGTCGTGGCTGTGGTCCTGGATCATAGGCCCTGGATGGATATCCTCGTGGATTCATCTTCCTATTATACACACATGCATTTCCAAACATTTGGACTACCTATGTTGCAAATGTATTATCTTTTCAATTTACACACGGCATCTATTGCACGTCTGTCCGTCCTGGGAGAGGGATCCCTCCTCTGTTGCTCTCCCTGAGGTTTCTCCCATTTTTCCCTTTAAACTGTGGGTTTTCTCCGGAAGTTTTTCCTTGTACGATGTGAGGGTCTAAGGACAGAGGGTGTCGTATTGTCATACTGATATTCTGTACACACTGTGAAGTCCACTGAGACAAATGTAACATTTGTGATATTGGGCTATATAAATAAACATTGATTGATGTTAACAGGTTATTGTCTTTTATTGCGTAGTTTGTAGGACTTTTCATCTTTTGTTGAACTGCAAAACGGAGTCCAAAACAAATCTCCTTAGGGGAACAATACATTTCATTGTTTTGTCAACAGAAGTGTCTCCTATTAACTATTACCTACAAGAATCCAGAACGAGGAACCACCACTGACGAGGGAAGCTAGGCCTCTGTTCCATCATGGGCTGCTATTGCAAATGATCACATGCTGTCGCCGTACATATCTACAGCATGTGATCATCTGACAGGAGAATGATTCTCCATGCACTGCACTCCAATGAGCCGTGTAATGAACATGCACACAATGAAGCCACTATGATTCAAATGTGCGTTTCAGATTGGGATAACAAAGCAGTATTTTCCATGCCGATTCAAATCACAACATTTGCGATTTAACTATTATTTAGAGGAGAGAACCTCCATATTAACATACACAAAAACATACAACACACTATAAGAAAGAGAAAACAGCAAACACAATAGGGCCTCTTTAGCCATTATTGATGTTCCATCTCTATCAGTGAACAGAGGGTCTTACAGAAGTTCATATTAAGTCATGTACCTGTGGTATCCTAAAGGGGATGTGTGGTTTGTGAAAGCCCACAGCCAAGAAGAAAGGATTGTCATCGCTGGCCCGACTCTTCAGAAGCCGCACGGCCTCGTCCGTGCTCTCCATGTCGGGGAGGGTTCCCCCGGGCTGCTGCGTCACGTTCACTGCACACAGTAGGTTGGCGTGGAGTTTCCCATCCTCTCCTTTACACATCTGTACACAAGGTTTACAAATCAATTACAAAGTGCTGTTTGTGAACAGTTCCTGCTAAGAGGTATTTTCAAGCTTCAGTTCCTGCTGTCTGGTAAACTAATCCCACATTTATAATAACACTTAATTGATAGTGCTTTTTAAAAAAAAGAGAGAAGGCAATCAAATACAATTGACATAACACAATAAATATAAACAATACACTAACAATTACACATTAAACGCAGTTCTGAAGTGGTGAGTTTTTATTTGTGATTAGAATAAAGACAGATTGGTTGTGTTTGTGGAGGGAGTTCCAGAGGGAGGGGGGCAGCTATGGAAAAGGCTCTGTTCCCGCAGGTGGTGGAAAAAATAAAAGTCTTAAACATATCGTCCTTAGTGATTGTCATAGAATGTTAAATGCTTGTTTTCTTATATCTTAATATTTGTCCTTTTGTAAATGGAGCTGCTGTGATCCAAGAAAAATGTCAGACTTGATCTGAGTTGGTTTGGAGACTAACAGCAGAGTTCTGAATAAACTGGAGTTAATTGAGGAGTTTGAATAGAGTGTGCCATAGAGGATCTGTTGCAGTGGTCGCTTCTGGATGTGATATTGGCATGTCATATTCAAAGGCTTTGTCATATGCACAATAGTTAGCAAGACTACTTAACGCCTGAGCTTGCACTATTTTTATTGTTGTTATTTAATTTTTGTATGACTTGTAATTGCATTGTGAGGAACCTGTGACCCAAGTTTTTCATTCATTACACAACAGCTATGTCTGATAATAATTAGTGATGCTCCGATAGATCGGTCGCCGGTCATTATCGGCCGATATTCACTGTTAATAGTTTGATCGGTGCTCTCTATAAAGCCCGATCAGGAGAGCTGGATCTGATCGATATGGTCATAAACGCGAGTGAAGTGTAACCGGACGCGAGAGAGAGATCAGATCAGCTGCTGAGTCTGACAGAGACACACAGCTCTGCATAATCACCTGAAGCCCCGCCCACTGTTTAGCGAGCTGCAGCATGAGAAACTGACGGGCTGTCAGGAAGGGGGGGGGGGGGGAGAGAGAGAGAGAGAGAGGAGAGAGAGAGAGGAGAGAGAGAGAGAGAGAGAGGAGAGAGAGAGAGAGAGAGAGGAGAGAGAGAGAAGAGAGAGAGAGAGAGAGAGAGAGAGAGAGAGAGAGAGAGAGTGAGAGAGAGAGAGAGAGAGAGAGAGAGGAGACGAGAAGACGGATTGGAGAGAGAGAAGTGAGAGAGAGAGAGAGAGAGAGAGGCATTCCGTTTCTCCCGTGTTATTATTCAAAGTTAATGTAAACTTTTGAATAATGTACTTCATCTACTACAAGTAGTTTGTTTGAATGTAATAATTATGTTGTTTGTGGAATCATTTATTGGAAAATGAATCTGAATTTTTCGATCTGTTACGATTATAAACTGAAGCAATATAAAAATGAGCCCATTAACTGTGTTTTAAACATCAGCATATCCGGTCAGTCCGGTAATTACCTGCTAACGGAAACTCTGCTACACAACTCTTATTATTATTGAAATATGACCGGTAAGTTTCAAATGTGTCCGATAAAATAAATTCTGCCCGGACATTTGACCGGCGAGAAAAAAATCCTAGCGGATACCCTGATTTGTCCATATACTGTGTATATATATATATACACACACACACACACACTTAAGGGGTGTAACAGTACGTGTATTCAAATCGACCTGCTTGGTCAAGTTAATTTGTTAGTTATACACTGTCTTTTCTGTACCCTGTTCCCAAACAGCCGTTAATAGCTAGTATTTCCTGGGTTGGGAGATGAAGGGTTTCTCAGTTTCTGAGCCCCACCCCTTTAGAATTATTTTTCGGTAACAAAGGATGGTACATATATCACTGATATTATGTTAAGCTCCATTATAATTGTAATGAGTACTAATTCAGACACATAACTGACTTAATTGCATGTGTGTCAATTTAACTTTTTATCCAGTTTTCCTTTTCACAAACCTTTTTTTTTTCATATGTGAATGAAGCTGGATGGTAGGCAGGGATGGACCAGCTGTAGGGGTAGTCATCCGTGTGGTTAGAAGCAATACCTAAAGAATAAAAAAACACCGCAAACAATTTAACTACTGTACAAGTGAAATGACTTGAAGATGTTTTGTTTCAAAAATAAAGTCCAGGTAGCAAACCAAATACCTGAGGAGGGGATGAATATACATTTATTGTGCAACAAGAGCTGTGTATAACCCAATTTAATTGAAAATGGTGACACATTTAATTTAAGTTGTTTAAAAAATAGAAAAATATTTTTGCCACAAAAGAAAAACTAAAGGTGGCACAACACCATTTTAAATGGAAAACAATCAGCTCTAACAAAGATTGGGACTATGTAATAAATAATACATTTGCTTGGCATGTAAGGGATACAATTATTTATTGGAAAAAGAGAAACTCCCTCTGGAGGGATTTAGCCTTTACAGACCATTGAGCAAAAACCTTTATAAGACACACTACAGGAAAGGGAAAACCCAAAGAGAAAGAGATTAGACATGTGCTTCTGATGGCAGTTTTGGTGGTCAACAGTCTATCAATTACATTACATTTAGCTGACGCTTTTATCCAAAGCGACTTACAATAAGTACATTCGACCAGGAAGACACAACCTTGAAGAAAACAGAATCATATAAGTACATCAGGTTTCATAGAGCCAAACATTTCAAGTGCTACTCAACAGGCTTTAGGTAATCCAGTCCTTTATTAGTATATAAGTGCTTCGTTAATAGTTCTAACGCTCGAAGTGGAGTCGAAAGAGATGAGTTTTCAGTTTGCGCCGGAAGATGTGCAAGCTATCTGCCGTCCTGATGTCAATGGGGAGCTCATTCCACCATCCTGGAGCCAGGACAGCAAACCCACGTGTTTTCGCCGATGGGAACTTGGGTCCCCCTCGCAGCGAGGGTGCAACGAGTCGTTTGGCTGATGCAGAGCGTAGTGCACGCGCTGGGGTGTACAGTTTAACCATGTCCTGGATGTACGAAGGGCCAGATACATTCGCAGCATGGTACGCAAGTACCAGTGTCTTGAAGTGGATTCTAGCAGTTACCGGAAGCCAGTGAAGGGAGCGGAGGAGCGGAGTGGTGTGGGAGAATTTAGGAAGGTTGAAGACCAGACGAGCCGCTGCATTCTGGATGAGCTGCAGAGGTCGGATGGCACATGCAGGTAGACCAGCCAGGAGGGAGTTGCAGTAGTCTAGGCGTGAGATGACGAGAGCCTGGACCAGAACCTGAGTCGCTTTCTGTGTCAGCTGGGGACGTATCTTCCTGATGTTGTAAAGCGTGTATCTGCAGCAATAGGTTGTAGCAGCGATGTTTGCAGTGAAGGACAGGTTGTTATCTAGGGTCACACCCAGATTCCTTGCAGTCTGAGTCGGGGAAACAACTGAGGTGCCGATGTTGATTGTTAGGTCAAGAGTGGGACAATCTTTTCCCGGAAGGAAGAGCAGCTCAGTCTTGTCGAGGTTGAGCTTGAGGTGATGAGCAGACATCCACTGAGAGATGTCAGCTAGACAAGCAGAGATGCGTGCGACGACCTGGGTCTCTGAACGGGGAAAGGACAGAATTAATTGGGTGTCGTCAGCGTAGCAGTGGTAAGAAAAACCATGCGGGCTAATGACTGATCCGAGCGAGTTTGTGTACAGGGAGAAGAGGAGGGGACCAAGAACAGAGCCCTGAGGGACCCCTGTAGTTAATTGACAAGGGTCGGACTCAGACCCTCTCCAAGTTACCCTGTAGGTACGGTCTTTCAGGTATGAGGTGAGGAGGGAAAGTGCAAAGCCTGAAACTCCAAGTTTTTGGAGAGTGCGAAGGAGGATCTGATGATTCACCGTGTCGAATGCAGCAGACAGGTCCAACAGGATGATGACAGAGGAGAGGGATGCAGTTTTGGCAGTGTGCAGTTCCTCCGTGACAGCAATGAGAGCAGTTTCTGTGGAGTGACCTGCCTTGAAACCAGACTGGTGCGGATCCAGAAGGTTGTTCTGATTGAGATAACAGGAGAGTTGTTTAAAGACAGCGCGTTCAAGTGATTTAGACAGGAACGGGAGGAGAGAGACAGGCCTGTAGTTTATAACATCAGACGGGTTGAGAGTGGGTTTCTTTAGGAGAGGGTTTACTCTTGCCTCCTTAAGACTATTTGGAAAGTGACCAGAAGTTAGAGAAGTGTTGATGAAATGGGTGAGAAACGGTAGAATATCAGGAGCGATAGTCTGAAGGAGGTTTGAGGGATAGGGTCCAGAGGACAGGTGGTAGGGCGGGCAGAGGTAATGAGGGTAAGAACCTCACTTGGAGAGAGAGGGGAAAAGGAGGTAAGTGTGTTGGTGGAAGGAGGGTCTGGTGACCCAGCGGTGAGTAAAGGTGAGTCAGAAAAAGAAGTGCGAATATCATCAACCTTTTTTTCAAAGTGGGTAACAAAGTCGCTTGACAGAAGTGAGGAGGGGGGAGGAGCTTTTGGAGGGTCCAAGAGGGTGGAGAAGATGGAAAATAGTTTTTAGGATTGGAATAGGAAGATTGGATCTTATCTTGAAAGAAAGTGCTTTTTGCCTGAGAGATCGAAGCAGAGAAAGAGGAGAGGAGAGCCTGATAGGTTAGGAGGTCGTCACGGTGTTTGGATTTCCACCGTTTCCGCTCTGCTGCCCTAAGGATGGTTCTATTAGCACGCAGTGCATCATTTAGCCAGGGAGCAGGAGGGGACTGACGAGCCTGCCGAGATGTGAGAGGACAGAGAGAGTCCAGAGAGGATGAGAGAGTAGAGAGGAGAGTTTCTGCAGCAGAGTTTGGAGGCAGGAGTTGGAACGAGTCAGAGGAAGGGAGGGCTGAGAGCACCGATGAGGCAAAGGTAGAGGGGGAGAGGGGGAGAGGGAACGAAGGTTACGGCGGACAAGTGCAGGATGAGAAGAGATTAGTTTGTTATGTTTGGAAAGGGGTAGAGAGAATGAAATTAAGAAGTGATCGGATGTGTGGAGCAGGTTTACAGAGAGGTTAGAAGTAGCGCAGTTCCTTGAGAATATGAGATCAAGGACATTGCCAGCTTTATGAGTCGGTGGGGACGGAGACAGTGAGAAAGCAAAGGCGGTTAACAGAGATGTTAGTTCGTCTATCTTCCCTGTCTGGAGGTTGAAGTCTCCGAGAAGTACAGCGGGAGGGTCAGTTTCAGGGATGTGTGAGAGGAGATGATCTAATTCCTCCAAGAAGTCCCCCAAGGCGCCTGGTGGACGGTAGAGAACAACAATGGTTAACTGTATAGGATGGGTTACTGTGACAGCATGGAATTCAAAGGTGGAAGGAGTGAAGTTAGGTAGCTTGAAGAGGGAAAAGCTCCATTTGGGAGAGAGCAGGAGACCAGTGCCACCTCCTCTGCCAGTGGGTCTGGGTGTATGGGAGAAGGAATATGCAGTGGAGAGAGCTGCTGGGGTGGATGTGTTGGATGGAGTAATCCACGTCTCAGTGAGAGCAAGGAAATCCAGAGACTGCAGGGAAGCGTAGCCAGAGATGAAGTCAGCCTTAGGAACAGCTGACTGGCAGTTCCACAGGCCGCCTGAAACTAGATGTTGGATCTCAGTGGAGCATGTGGGATAGACGAGAGCAGGCCGGTTATATCGATTAGGAGATACACGGGGCCAGTGATAATTGCGAGAAGACACATGAACAGGAATGGAGAAAATACACATGATTATAGCATGAGGGGCTAAACCACCAAATAAAATAAAACACCAGCGATACTTAGTTCAATCAAAGCAGGATTTGCCTCCTCTTTGCCTCCCTCGTGACTCCCGCAGGACTCTAATGTCTTTGCCAGTCTTACTCCCGCAGGACTCTAATGTCTTTGCCAGTCTTAGCCTGTCTGACGCTGAAGCTGACGCTCCAGGAAAGTGCTACCTAAAATGGACACCTGATTGCTGAGTTCTCACAGCTGTGGGGCAATGTCCCTTTAATTAGTTAACTCTGCAGCTGGTGGCCCTCAAAAGGAAATCTAGACTGGCTTCCTCCTGATTTGTTATTGTCTTTTAAGTCAATTACATTAAACCCTAAGTTATAAAGTTATGAGTTTAACCCTTAATACAGTTACACCTACTCAATAAAGCTATTCCTATAAAGTTATTATAGTTCTATCCAAATATTGTATATGAATAATCTTACCTGGATGAAATACCTTGCCCACAGACAAGGTTAAGTAACCTTTAGATTTAAAGTACTGTGGCATGGTGGTGTAGTTTCCAGAATGGACTCTCCAGTACGATTTGAAGTCATAGAGCCTGGTGGTGTCCGGTCTACGACTCGTCAATATGGACGTTCGACTGGGAGCACACACTGATTGCTAAAAGATGAAAATACTGCTTTTAAATAAGATCTCCATGGGGTTATACATGTTGGACATTAAACATACCAACACCAACTGACCTGTGCATATGCATTGAGAAAAACCTGGCTTTTGGATGCCAGTTGATCAATGTTAGGTGATTTTACGAGAGAGTCCCCATAGCAGCCTAATGATGTCCTCAAATCATCTGCAATTATGAAAAGGACATTTCTCCTCCCTGAAAAGCAAAAAACACCACAATTAATTATTGTTTTTCACTGGTTTAACGCTTTTAAATAACCGTATGGAATCAGGCATTTTTTAAAGATAACTTCCAATAAAAACGTAATAGAAGGTAGGAGTAAAATCATGTCAAAATTAATACTAGGTGACTTTTAAACATGTCAAAACCCTGGTCAAAACTAAATGTGACGAATTTAAATAGCACAAAAATAAGTAAAATAAACAGAAACTTTCCTTTCAACTAAATTAATGAACAAAGGAAAACGTAATGACTAAATTAAATTACTTAAATTAAAATAAACCTAGCCTACTAGCTTCAGACATTAAACAAACCGATTAACCACTCAATAACCGCTAATGTGAGCTAGTTACTGAGATTAGACAAACTGACCGTTTCCTAAACACAACTTTCATAAATCAGACAACCTTTATTACATTTACAGAACAACAAGATTAACTGTCTATGTGTTATTGTGCGAACGTCGCAATCATGTTTAATGCAATTTTTCTAGCTTTCAAAATGTTCTTGGTACAAACTGAAACGTTACCTCGTCTTGCCCAAACAGCAACTGTCAGTGTGTGAAAAACCAGCAGTAAAATCCATGTTCGGAAACCCTTGTACATTTTGGTTCAGTGGAGAGGACTAACGACACGATATCTGTCACAAATAGTTCAAGTTAATCTCGCATTCCTTCTGAGCTTCAGTGTCTGGTATCCAAACAAATGAGCGTGTCCGTGTTTTCTTTAAATAACTTCCTTATTACCTCGTTAAATGTTTTTAATTGGTCCACTCAGCAGTTGCCCCGCCCCAAGGCGCTAATCATATTAGTCAAATTATCTGTCAATCATTTCAATACCACACCGGTGTTGTGTTTCTTTTTTCAACCTGACACTGCTGTAGCCTAAAGATGGAAGATAACTTAAGGTCTCACTCTGCACCAAATTAACTTTTGCAATTTCAACAACCTTCTATCTATTTATCTAAGTTAAAAGGTGATATTAAGCAATACAATAAAGATACAATCAAATGTAAACATATCAAAGACAATATAATAACATTGACATTCATTTATATTTGATTTGAATCACAAAGTACATTTGTATTTTTATTGAGGCTGATCTCACACCATAGTTTTGGGGCGGTTGTTGAGTGAGTGGTCTTCTTTACATAGACGATCTTTGGCCACAAAGCAGCAACACAGAAACATGGCAGACAGCGCGGCTAAACACGAAACTGATGAATTATATCAGAAAGCCAAGAGGGCAAAATCTGACAACGAGAATGGCGGAGGAGAAGTTGGAAAGGAAATTGAATGTGGAAATATTCTGTCTGAGTTCAAAACGACTAAAGTCTTGAGTGATTCAGCCCGGGAGAAAAACATCTTCATCCACGGAAAGGTGACGTGATGTTTGTTGTTAACTGTCAGACGGCATTACACTAATTGTAGCTATGCTTATGCAGTCTAAAGAAGTATCGGTACCGTCAAAGGAAAATGTTTTTATTGTTGTATTCATTCAAAGTGGTTTGAGGAGTTTGTGCAGGAAGTAGGGAACATTGACTTCCGGTTTGATATTTCAAAATACGAGTCTGTGTAAAAGTGCTTTATTGTTAAGATGGACTTGAAGAAGTTCTTGAAATGACTGACAACGCTGTACATTTAATTGTTATAGCTTTTTGGCTGTATTTAAACAATTGAACACAGGGCTAAAAATATCAATATTTTATTTTTGTGATGTGAGACCATGTGTGAGACAATACATCTTTTTAGATTTAGGATATCCTGATAATCATGCTGTATTTTACTGGTTTTGATTGAAGGGTGCATTTTCTGAATTTACCAGACTTTTTCAACTGCCCAGCCTTAAAAATTGAACATGTCCTCACCAGCTTGCTGATCAGGATGCGGTGATAATCTTGGAGAAGACCCCCATCAGAGAAGACACCCTGGCTGAGCTCTTCGCCGGTTCAACGTTGAAGCTGGAGATGAAGAACGACATCTACAGCACGTATCGCTTACAGGCTCTCCCTCAACTCAATGGTATTATCTAAAAATAATAAACAGACTTAAGGTATTGTATATTCAGCAGCTACTTTGGCAAGCAAGAGCAATTTTTTGACATAATGGATGGGTTTGTTTTGCAGAGATAAAGACTACAGTCGTGTGTCCAGCCACAGAGAAGCATATAAAGAAATACCAGCGTCAGGAGAGCTTCCTGGTGGAGGAGACGGGAGCGGACTATCAGTCCATCACGTTGCCTTACATTCAGAAGCAGAGTTTCAGTGTGCAGGTCAGTGTCCTGAAATCTCCCCCTGTAGTGCACTAATAACCTGCTTTAAGTGGCGTAATATTGCACACTTAACTGTAAAATACATTTGAATTCCTTTATTTCCCCAGTGGGTGTACAACATCTTGGAGAAGAAGGCCGAGGCTGACAGGATAGTTTTTGAAGATCCAGACCCAACAGTCGGATTTCTACTCCTCCCAGATTTCAAATGGGACCAGAAACAGGTGAGACACCATACATATTGACCACAGTAGAGGCCAGGAAGAGACGGGTAAGACATGGTGGTACCTGGAATATAAATACACTTTATGAAATCCCATGAGCTCCAAACCTGAGGTCATTAAAAGTCAAGTAAAGTTGTGTTAGAAAAGTATTTAATCTGATTACAACAATACTTTAAGAGACTCAGGACCTGTGCAGTTTCCCAACATCTGTCTTCTTCTTCTTCTTCTTCTTCTTCTTCCAGGTTGATGATTTATATCTGATCGCCATAACACTTCAGAGAGGCATCCGGAGTCTCAGAGACCTGACGCAGGAGCACCTCCCTCTGCTGCAGAACATCTTCCAGAAGGGCAAGGTGGGCTTACAAAGTCACCTCGGGGGGTCTTATTGGAAAAAAAGAGTAGAAAAAATGCCCTCTTTTTTTCTGCCGCGGTGTACTCATGTAACCTTGAATATTATAATCATTAACTTCAACTAATGCAACCGTTTATTGCTATTTTGGCTTTTCTCGCTCTCTCCCTCTTTAATATCTGTTTCCCTATAATAATAAAAAGGCCAAACTTAAAACTAAAAATATTTTACAAAAATAATAATACTCGATAATAATTCAACTTTAAAGTAACTTTTGTGCTTTCAATCAATTCGTAGTAGGTTGAATAAATCGCCATGTAGACTACTCGCCACATCGTGGCAATAGCTTCAATAAGGCTTAACAAAACTAACTCCTGTTTCAAAATCAAAGGATACTTTTGTTATATTTATATTGAACATATTTATACATTTTTATTTATTTAAAACACCTTTAAATATAATTTATAATGTCACTTATTTTTTACTTATCATTGTGTGAACTCTTACCTTTCCTATCCTGTCTTTTACTCTTATCACTGTTCCTGCCATGACACCTGCATTTCCTCTACGGGGATAAAGATTGATTTGATCTTATCTCTCATTTTATGAACCAGTCCCTCTCAAAATCAGCTTCCATCAATCAGCCAAAGAAAGACATGATTTGCCCTCAGACAAGACTTGACCGATCTCAGTTCTGCAGTTCTGTGTAGAGTCGTAGTTGGAGATATTCTTAGTAATAACAGACAAAATCTTGGATATTTTTATAATGTCAACCAAACAATAACAACACTTGTCTCCTTGTGGTCTAGGAAGCCATCCTGCAGCGCTACCAGCTTCCAGCCAGTAAACTGCGAGTGTACCTGCACTACCAGCCGTCCTACTACCACCTCCACGTCCACTTCACCAAGCTGGGCTACGAGGCTCCGGGCTGCGGTGTGGAGCGGGCCCACCTCCTCGCAGACGTCATCCAAAACCTGCAGTCCGACCCCGAGTACTACAAGACCCGGACCCTGTACTTCCCCCTGAGGGTGGACGACGGACTGCTCAGCAAATACAAAGAGGGAGGGAGGCTGTGATTCTTTAAAGATGACCATCCTTTCCTTACCTGTGTGAATACCCATGCTTTTATAAATCAATCCAACTTAGTTTATACAGCACTTTTTATACACAACAGGTAAAACAATATTCTTCGGAAAACCAAATTAAACCCAACAAAAAACAATACCAACCCTTCCTCCCAATCCATGGGCAAATAACTGTGATTATTACAGAAGTCAATCAACACAGGACTGAATGAAACAATAATACATTCAATGAAAGGTAATTGGAGTTCTTTCCACTGATCTCTAGTTGTAAACATTTTATGAATATTTGTATACACATTTTGTTGAATTTGTAAATGTTTGAGCAAATCTTCAGCAAGGTGTTTTTTTATTTCCCTTTTTATTCCTGCTTTCATTATGAGAAAGAGAGAAGTGGATCCGACATTTGTCAAACCATTGGAGACATGATTTTTTCTGCCAAGCTCCGTTCATGTTTTTTAAATGTTAACTGAATTAAAGATTATTTTTTTGTATTTCCCTTGTTAATAATTTTACTTTGGATTTTGGGAGACAAAACCGAAATGACTAGTTTTCTAAAATAGACAGCCCTTTATTACATCATATCTCATAGGTGTGAAGTTAAATTGTACATGACTTGAGGTGAGGCTGGTTTTTGTGTTAAACACCTTAAACACAGAGGCAATTCAAAGTGTAAAGTTTTATGTCAAGCTTTATTACTGAATCATGTTGTGCTGCAGTAACTCAGCCACAACCCTAGATGGCAGCATTAATCACAAAGGAGCCCAATTTGTTCACTGTGAAATTATTTGACTGTAAATAACTTTGATAGCTAGTAATAAACTAGGCTTTCTGTACCTCTCTATCTTCTTTACAAAAAGAGAGCAAATGTTATTTCAATGCTGTTATTTTTGTAAGTCATGTAAACACAAGGGCCTTTTTTTACTAAGCTATATTTAACCTTAGACAGTTTACATACTTTTGGAGCATAAGTACCATGTTTAGATGGATTGATATCCTCGATGCCAGAGGTTCACAGCTTCATGCTCCTCCAGAAAAGTTGACAGAGTACAGTGTAAGAAACGAATGATGTGAGAGAGTCACAGCTGTTTTCACCATAATGAATAGTCTAAGCACATCTATCTGTAGAGACTAAATATTATTTGGATCTGATAACATGATTCAATTGTTTGTTAAAGGGACATTTCTTGCAGCAGAGATCATTTTCTTATCTGATCAGAAGTTACTTGGCCGGTGCTGGCTTTGTGCTTAAGGTGCATTTATGTGTTCCTCGTAAAAATGTAAACTAGGCCTAATTAACAGTACCCAAACTCGTAGGCTCAGGGAATACAATTGTAGACCAGTGCTTATTGATAGCTACAGTATACTGATCTGTCAAACCCAAGGAAACGACAAATGTTTAAGGTTATTTATATAAAGGTTATATAAATACTCTTTTAAGTTAGGTTTACAGGTAGCCCTGGAATGGTTTGACTTTCCTTGTTTGAAAATCTCCCATATTAAATGCCTCAGAAACAAAACAAACCTCACAGTTCAATCTACCATTTACAATTCCTTATTTCAGTGTCACTGCTAAACCATCAGTTTTTGTAATATCAGATTCCATACCATTTAAAACCAGCATTGTATCTATTACCCTAAAGTTGCAAACCTTATTGTAAATAATATCAATAATAACACAAACGTATGTCCAACTTGAGCTAATTCTAGCTGAAAAAAAGCCCACTAAAAGGGCTGCATTTTTTGTTCAGCCATTGACCACGTTTAATGTGAATTCTTCAGATAGTGCTCTTCCAAATTGTGATTCACAAGCCTACATTTTCAAGTGTGAAAAAGAATGGTTTTTAATCACTATTATTGTGTTGCAATGAGTCATGGTTTCCCTTTCTTTTTTTCATCTTAAATAAAATGAATTATCAGGAATAAACTCTTGAGATGTGGGTCCTGAAAAAAGCAAAACTATATGAAAATAAATAAATATCAAAAACGTTTACAAACAAAAGAAGAACATGCTCCACTCAGAGAAAAGTAATAGGAAACATTGCATTTTTGGAACTAGGGTAAAGATGATGGGTCCAGTTTTTTCATATGCAAGTAGGGATTGGGAGATTCCGTGCCGCCAGTGAACGCAGCTCCGTTGAGCATTGGACGCGGGCAGGACGGAGACAGATAATCCAATCATTAGTCGACTAACAGCTCAGGGTCCATGTCGTCTTGGCTTCAGTCTCTGAGGGATGAGTTCACTCTGAGACCGTTTGAGATAGAGCAGACACGGTAAGTGTTTACGTTCTCACGGAAACTTCAGCTTTGTTGTGCTCGGAGTAGAGTTATAATGCAGCGGGAATTATGAGGATTGACTGATGATCGATACGTGTGGTCGATAACAGTGTCCCACAAAGCTGTGCCTTTGTTTGTGCATCGGTTTGAGTTGTTAAGAGAGGAAAATACTGTTTTCTGGATGGACCATGGTTTACTGGCAACACTGGGGCGATGTAGGTGGGCGGTTTCTGGCTGCAATTATAGTTCTTGAAGTCCATAGTAAATTATTACATAGTTTTATTTGGGACATCTCTCTTGGATATCCTAGCTTAGATGTGATGTTGCTATGCTGTAGACTTTATTTCTTTAATTTCCCCAAAAATGTTGGCAAAACAGTATATTTGGCTTCAGGCAATCAGATAAAACGTTGCCAGCAAATTAATGAAGCCTTCAGGCAAACTTTACTTTATTACATCATTGAATCTCAAGATAATTTCTTCTACAACTTAATATGATTTATCTCGTGAGAATTTGGGTCATTAAAATGATTTAAAGGTTAAAATCTATTCCAAATGTATGCTTGAGGTATGTCAATAATAGGACCCTGGTTCTCAGTTGTTAAAGGTAATCATGAAGAGTAACTGTTTGCATATGCATTCACCTTAAAAGTATAAAAGGTCAACTTTATTGCAATTTTTTCACGAATTTATTTTGTCTTTTTAATGTCATACTTTGGTCTTTTTCACTATGGTCAACATACTGTACTGCTGTGAGATTACACACATGCACACACACACACACACACACACACACACACACACACACACACACACACACACACACACCTCACCCTCTGCGCTCAGTGTTTGGTAGTAGCAGGTCAAGGACGGTCCAGATTAAACTGTTATCTTTCACTTTGTGGGAAACCACTGTAATCCTGAACATAGACAGTGCCTGATTCAGAAATAGAGTCATGGTGTCGTTCAGTGTGAGAGGATAAAAGGCTCTATTGATCTGGGATCTGCTGATCTGATCCTCAGGAGGATATACCCAACATAGACATCTGATTGTGTCCTTGTGACAATAAAGCAAACACACAAAGCATAGATAAACCCTGACAATTGATGACATTAGACTTGTCATTTGCAGGAAATGGAGTAAGCATTATCACACTTGGCCCATACATGGGTTTAGGGCATCAGGGTAATCTGAGTGAGAAGCTTGATAAATGTGTGTGTGTGTGTGTGTGTGTGTGTGTGTGTGTGTGTGTGTGTGTGTGTGTGTGTGTGTGTGTGTGTGTGTGTGTGTGTGTGTGTGTGTGTGTGTGTGTGTGTGTGTGTGTGTGTGTGTGTGTGTGTGTGTGTGTGTGTGTGTGTGTGTGTGTGTGTGTGTGTGTGTGTGTGTGTGTGTGTGTGTGTGTGTGTGTGTGTGTGTGTGTGTGTGTGTGTGTGTGTGTGTGTGTGTGTGTGTGTGTGTGTGTGTGTGTGTGTGTGTGTGTGTGTGTGTGTGTGGTGTGTGTGTGTGTGTGTGTGTGTGTGTGTGTGTGTGTGTGTGTGTGTGTGTGTGTGTGTGTGTGTGTGTGTGTGTGTGTGTGTGTGTGTGTGTGTGTTCGTGTGTGTGTGTGTGTGTGTGTGTGTGTGTGTGTGTTCGTGCGTGCGTGCGTCCTGTCAAATGTCAAAGCCCTGATTTGAGAGCTGATCAGGTCATCAGTCACTGAGTCACTGGGTCACTGAACAAACCCTCAGAGGTTTTACATGGATGTCCTGTTTACGGACGAAATCCTTTCATAATAACTCACTAATACATAATTAGACAATTAGACATCTTGTGGTTGCTGTGACCTGGTCAGTGTAATACTGAATGTGGTTTAATTCTTGCATTCTGTGCAGCCTGAGGGAATTTTGATTTTAGTATTATTTCCTGCATTATTAATGGGAAACTACTTTTAATCTACTCACTAAAAGAGCACTTGAAAAGAATAAACATAGACCAAGAACATGCCGTAAGTTAAACATTTCCAAAATGTAATGGTTTCTTTTCTTGGCACATGTTTTACATTTCCGTCAAGTTTAAGGAAACTGGATGAGTCATTATTTTCCCGTAATCCTGATGACAAACAAACAATCAAACCTGCCGGTAGCGATGTGTGCTTGTCAGGGCTAGTACTGGTAAGCCTGAGAATAAAAAAGTATTTTGTTTGTTTTGTGTCTGGAGGGCGTCTACGTACCAGGCAGGCAGTGTTCAATTTGTGATATTGGGCTATATTAATCAAATCAAATAAATAAACTTTGATCGATTGGTTTAATTATATTATTGTATTGGTTGTACTGGTTCTGGTGTTTTTGGAGTTTGATCCAGACCAGGAACTAAACGGCAGGACATCACTGCCCTATTGCACAATTATATATCTTTTTAAACCGTCCTGTAAAACAATAAAACAACTTAATTTGCTTCGCCAATGTTTATTAAGCATATGACTAAGCACACCTGAATAAACAAACGTGCAGTGTTCTGGCTATAACACAAATATTTAAATATCATTATATTTTAAATAATAACTAAATAACTACAATTTATTTTTCTATTTTCATTAAAAAAACTGTTAGTGGAGTGTGTGTTTTTTTTTCAAACCGTGTAGTTTTTCAAACTGCATGGCTGCTGTGCCCTCACAACATGTTAGCTAGCCAGCTAGCAACTTTATCACTGGGGTATATAGCAAAACCTTACAGACTGCTCAATTAACCTAAGAAAATGGACAGTGGCTTCTTTCGATAGTAGTATAGTGGTACGTTAATTATATAGTGGGAAAAAACACATTGTATTTGTATATTTCTGCGTTCATTTGTAGCAACTGCAAACGCGGCAGTTCCTGTAGCTTACGTTGCGTAGCCAAGATGGCGATAGTTGCGTGTGAGAAGTGTCCAACACAACTTTTTGAACGTTATTAGTGCCCCTTTCGGATACTCGTAGTGCATTTTGCCACACACTGCATTGGGACGCACTAAAATTGCACATGTAAGTAAAGACGTAGGCCTATGTGAATTGAGACAGCAATAATAAGTAGCCTTTTACTGTTCATAGACATCACTGGAGCAATGAGGTGCATCTGTGTGCACTGTGTTGACAGTCCATAAAGTCTTCAGTTTCAGGTCATTAGGCCATTGTCATCTAATTAAACTCTTTGAGGGAACTGCTCGTGTGCCTCCTGTTGCTTCAACACACACACAATAGTTGTGTGTGAGCATGTGAAGTTAAAGACGGCCGCTTTGTTTTTATCACCCCATAAACCTCAGCTGGGACCTGAGATTGGAAGGAAGAAGAAGAAAAAATTCCAGATTGTAGGAGTGTGTTCTGAGTAAGATCTCATATACACACACACACACACACACACACACACACACACCACCCAGTGCGGCAGGCTTAGAGCAGGAGTATGATTACAGGGCTATTTACATTACAACATAGAGCGAGAGAGAGAGGGGGAGAGATTGGCAAAGAGAGTGGGAGAGAGAAAGAAGATGGTTTCCAGATGTGAGGTGGAATTCAGAGAGCTACAGAGCGACTCCCTTCCTCTTCTGTACGGAGAGAGATCTGGATCAGCATGTGTACGTTGTTATGGAGAGAATAGGAGAGAGAGAAACCACAAAAAGAGGCGAGGGGAGAGGCAGGGGTGAGAGAGAGGGGACTGGAGCCAGCAGAGGGGGAAATAAGTGATGGAGATGTGGAAGGGGATGGAAAGAATAAAGGAGAAGAATGAGGAGAGGGAAGAAAAGCAGGGCCTCTTTGGTCAACCACAAGAAATCTGACGGGGGGAAGTTCAGCTAGTCGAGGCTGTTTTATTGTCGGTGAGCAAAAGACACGGCCAAAATTAAACCCTTTGCAGAACTTTTTTCCAAAATACAAATCTTTCTAATATTTTTTCTGGTGTCTATATATACAGAACTTCCTTTATAGGCCATGAGGGACAGACATATGTACTGTTTGAAAATGCATAGCCACTCATTCATGAAAATGAGCTTCTGTTGCATAGAATAGTTTCCTACGACATTTAAAACCTGGTCATGTCCTCATCACTGTATGTTTGCAAATGGTTACTTTACTCTCTAATAAAGATTCCACTTTAAAGTGTTGTTGGCAAATCAAATTAGTTCAATTTCAAGTTATGTTCTCCTCTTTTTTGTTTTGTTATCTGACGCAACTTATTAGCTGGTCACGGGGTGTTGTTTCCATAAGCAAATCTTTATGTGCATTTTGAAGTTTCACATTAGGAAAGCTGTATAGAAATAGGAATTCCCTCAATTGCACAAAAGCTTTACGTTCACAATGTGCTTAATTGATTATCGAATGACCTCTTCAAAATGATGTTCTAACACAGCGAACGTTTGACTCATGTTACTAATCAGCTGTTTGCACTGATAGGGCCATCGCGCAAGTTTGTCTTGGCATATGACATAGCCCATTTTTGCAGAAATTGAAGAAAAATTAAAACATGCCCAATTGAAACAAACTCCTGAGGAATCTCTACCTTGCTTTTGTAGATTGGTTAGATGTCCTATTCAACTGGTGGTGTTTTTTGTTTTCTTCTTCTCCGTGTTCTAGCCATTACAGCAATGCCTAGGTAGCACTCAATGCCACTGAATTCTTTGAAAAACTTGCATAGAAACGTTTATTTGCTTCCAACCAGTTGGTGAAAAAACGCCAAATATACATTTATTTTTGCTTGACAATAAATGTAAACTCAAACAACTTATTGTCGCCATTAAAACATTTAAGGGTTGTAAAAAATAAGTCAGTCTTTGTGTTAAAATGGCCTAACCCTAAAGACCAGCAATACATATGTGTGTGAAACTGACCCCAGGACCTGAAACTGAAGCAGCTATATGGAATTCAGCCATTGTTCATTTTATTATTTATACCTGTACTTTACCTACATCCTTCCTATGGTCTTTAATGACTAATGAATTCACCGTACATCAAGTAACCAGAGGAAACATCCTTCACTCCACTGATGAAGGCAAGACAGCCAAAGCCATGTCCTATATGGCAATGTTTATGAAACTATCAAAAAGGTGTGACCCATGATTCCTATTCCCTTCAAAATGACTTGGGTTCTTTCTTGGCCCATGCTTCACCCAAAATCCAGCCAGCAGTTTTTCTGTAATGTTGACAGACATACGAGAACCGAAAACATGACATCCAGGCAGACTTAATAAATCCACTGCCTTCCAGTTGCTCTCTCCCTCGGTGGGTCGTTTCAGGAAATACCACTTTTTTTTCCTTTAATGGAAACTGACCGACATTCCTCTTGGCTCTATAAACAGAACGCTGTATGATTGATACATGCATATACACACACACATAAACACACACTCGTGCCCATTTAAATATTACATGAAGAATTTCGCCATGCTCTTGGATCCGTTAGGACTTGTCGCCATTGGGAAACTCATACAACACACATACAACGAGACATTGGATAGCTGTGTTTTGAAAAAAAACTCCTCTTGGTGATTTTTGAGAGGTAAAAGGAGTGAGGTACCAGGTGTTTCATATACTGGAAGGTCATAAATCTCCCTCCACAGGGTGGTATTTAGATTCCTTTGCAAAAGACTTTGAGACAAGTTAATTTTCCCACTTAAAAGGGAAAGTAACATTCCTGGAATGTGTGTGCTGTGACAATACCTGGACGGAGGCAAATCCATCTTGTGTGATTAACGCTAGATTTGACAATGTGTGATCTTAAAGGAGATGCTCGTGATGACAGACCTATAGATAATTGTTACCCAACTGCAGTTTCTCTTGTAGCGTGTTAGCATCTTTCAGCGCGTTGTTTTGGTTTTTACTGCAAGCAGCTATAAATATTTCAGTTCAATCTCCTTACTCTCTTTGGTATCGTTTTTTGGTCACAGCAGACAGCTCCAAAATAATTCTGATGAACCCATTGGACACTTCCTGCCAAATGACAGAACAAAACTTAGCTTGAGGTGTGGAGAGAAAAATGAAGCTTAAACTCCAAATGAACTGTTGCTATTTTCCTGACTTTCAATGGGTCGGTTACTGCTGACATGTTCACCATAACAAATGTACGAGTTGATGATATTACAAATGTTGTGTTAGCAGCCTGTTGCAATGCCCAAGCAGTGGCCAAGCAGTCTATTAATGCATCCTTAAAATGGTGTTCTGCACAGGTAATGACTCTTAATTGGCATGAAAGCATTGTTGTCTGGTGCTAAACGTATTGCATCATTAGATCTTAAAATATCCAATGATGCATGCATGTGGTTCTGGTCTGAAACCCATCTAATTTTTCGAATCAAGACTAATCTAAAAATTGTCAGCTGACGATATCTTCAAACTGCTTATTTGGTCCAAATGGTATTCAACTTGCATTCAGGGATAAAGCTACTGACTGCTTTTAATGGCCTCTATGTAAAAGAAAATTATGTTTTACACCCTGAATCCATTTTGAGTGATATGCTGAAGGGAAACATCCAATAGGAAAACTCAATTTTCCCCATGAACGCCAGCATTTGCTGTATTACTCAATTCAACTCTGCCTTCTCCTCCATCTGGCAGCTAAACACCAACTAACCCTGTATAGAGTGACCAGACTGGCTGTGTTTAACTCTCCTTAGAATAAACAAAGGCAGAGTTGAATGTAATGGTGGAAAGACTGATTAACACATACATTAAAATGGTGGCAATCCTCTGTAAACACTACTTTAAGCACACTCTGAATGAGTCCTTCCTGGTGGTTTATTGGCAATGTCATGTGGTAGATTCAGTTATATTGAGGTGGTGTGTGTGTGTGTGTGTGTGTGTGTGTGTGTGTGTGTGTGTGTGTGTGTGTGTGTGTGTGTGTGTGTGTGTGTGTGTGTGTGTGTGTGTGTGTGTGTGTGTGTGTGGTGTGTGTGTGTGTGTGTGGTGTGTGTGTGTGTGTGTGTGTGTGTGTGTGTGTGTGTGTGTGTGTGTGTGTGTGTGTGTGTGTAGTGTGTGTGTGTGTGTGTGTGTGTGTGTGTGTGTGAGTGTGTGTGTGTGTGTGTGTGTGGTGTGTGTGTGTGTGTGTGTGTGTGTGTGTGTGTGTGTGTGTGTGTGTGTGTGTGTGTGTGTGTGTGTGTGTGTGTGTGTGTGTGTGTGTGTGTGTGTGTGTGTGTGTGTGTGTGTGTGTGTGTGTGGTGTGTGTGTGTGTGTGTGTGTGTGTGTGTGTGTGTGTGTGTGTGTGTGTGTGTGTGTGTGTGTATAAAGGAATCTCTCAGTAAGTGCCAAAACTGATCTAGGAGACAGTGTGTTTGTGCAAATGCTGTTGAAATGGAGCTGCTGAGCTCTGGAACTGATACAGACCGACTCTGTCTTTGTTTACAGTGACAGACACACACGCTCACACACCAATGACTTAGACAGCTTAGATACAATTTCAACATGTTTGGAATGAATGAATCACACAGATAACATTCAGTCTGGGCATGTTTGAGTTGAGAAATCCTTCCACTATCACCACTCCTCTGTGACTGATTTTGATGATTAATGTGATTTTGTTTTTTGGGATGCTTTGACACATTTCGGTCCAATTCTCATGCAGTCGCCTCAATATTAGAATAAAACCCATTTTTTTGTAGAATAGGATTTTATTCAGGGCTGCTATTTGGTGCAAAGCATTTTCTAAGAAGTACAACTTTCACTTGAAATCTCCCTAATCCTCGGACTATTGAATGGGTAAACATGAACCGTCATGGATTACATTTAAAATACCTTGGTTTTTTTCTGTAATGATCCTACATTGATTATTTAAGTTAGCTTGCCAGTTAAAATTGACTCTTCTCTGGATTGTGTGTGTCTGAGAGATTTTTGCAGCAGGGATCTATCCTTATGTCACCGCAGCCCCACACACACACGCTAAGCTCTTGTAGCTGTAGTGGCCGTAGGTGGATAAGCTCCCTACATATAGTGATTAACTGCGACAGGCTGTTGCATGACCACTAGGCCCTACTTCTTTTGGTTGTTTTTTTACTATGTTTGTTAAACGAATTTAGGATTTAAGTAATTGAACCTCCGAATGTGATGTTACATGGATGTTACCAAAGAAACACGGAATCTACGCTAGCCACACAACGTTGATATTTCTAACATGAAAGGGTTAAATCCAATGTTTTTACTGGTTTGAGTCAACATTTAGTCCATTTGTTTTGGGGAAGAGCACACCTCTTCCGATCATTTCGCTTCCAGTTTAAACATATTATAATATCTGGATCATCACTCATCATATTAACAACCTGAGAATTTAGGACAAATTCACTCGCACTCCCTCTGGAACGTTATTTTGCTGCCAAGCTGCGTCAGAGAAACATTCGGCTCCAGGCAAAAACCTCCTGAACAATGAACAGTCAAGAAATCTTAACCGATTGAAGACCACTTAAATAACAAACTACTACTTCACGACACCATCAAACTTACAAATGTAAAGTATTTTAAAGTATTAAATGTGTTGATTAAAAAAACTATAGTGGTACAAACTACATATTGTTCATTTTATAAGTCATCTCAAACAAGCATGGCAAAAACTGATATCGGAGAGATACTTTTGATCTAATTTTGTGTTCAGTGTTCATTGTTGGTCATGGTAGTGGCCCATATTGTTCATACTTGGCGGTTGCATTCATAAACAACAGCCTATATTATAATGGTCCAGTTACAAACATCTGTCAACTGACAAATAGATGCTGTGATCGCTAAGTGCTGTATATTGATTCATTTTGAAATTGCCTATCCATTATATGAAAGTAGAACAACACTGTGTACTGTACAAGGAAAGTCTATACTGAATGCATCCATATACTTACTGGATAATAAATCCAATAAATATATATGAAAATTGCTTTATGTTATCTTATATGGCCTGGCTTAAATTGTCAGAATCTGTTCTGTCATTAAGTTCAAGGTCCTGGCACACACTTTACTGTACTATACCAACCCAGTCTCACGGCATTTCGTGTTCACCAACACGATTTTTAATCTATTGATTCGTGTTCCCCAACACGATTTGCCCCTTTTTTTTCGTGTTGCACAGCACGATTTTTTTTTCGTGTTGCACAGCACGATTTTAAAAGCAATGTATTTCTATTGCCTGCAGCACGTCTTTTTCTCCGGTCGGGTCGAGGAAGACCTGAAGCTGTGTGGTTCATAAAAACATGTTCTTACTCAATATCAAGCCACAATTATTGCTTTTATTTTAAATCGTATAATTTCTGACTTTTGTTGCCGTCTGTGAGGAAAATAAATGGGGCTCAGAGCCTCAGAATACTGAAATCTGTATTTTTTAAATATTTTTTTCCTTCTAATTTGTTATTATTTTCAAAATAACACACTGTTATTTACTCACCAATAACACACAATTATCCTTGCTTTTATTTATTTGTTTAATTCCATAATCTCGGGCTTTTTTGGCGTCCGTCAGGGACTGAATTTCAAAATAAAATATCCGGAAACAGACGTAGGCCTATAAGGGACATTTCGAGCGTCATTGCGATTGTCAACCTTTCTGAGTTTAGGATGGCCGAAAACACTACACTACCCATAATCCCCAGCTATCGTTTAGGACTACAGTCCCCCGTAAGGTTACGCAGAGCGTCAAACAGCTGTGTGAAATGGAACGAAACCACGCCAGACTATCCAAAACTGGAATCGAACGCCCCCCCCAGAACTACACATGCTGGATGCTGGCTATTGTGTTTCGCCAAATGTTCTATGGGAGGTCTCTACTGAACGTTTTCGTTTTTTCCCACAATTAGAAGTTGCCAGTATTAAACACATTGGTGTTATCAAATGTAAAACTATTATATATTATTTATTATAATTAATAAATGGGTGAAAATCGCTATATATACCCACATGACAGCTCATTGTTACTTTGTAATTCTACTCCACTACAATTCAGAGGTTAACCTGGTATTTTTACTCCACTGCATTTATTTGAGTTACTTTGCAGATTCTGATTAATTATGTGAAATATAAACAACCCTTAAATCAGACTTTAGTTACACCTGAGTAAAATTCAGGTAAGGTGATTGTCAAGTGCCAACAATCAGGAGAGATATTTGATAGTTGGTGCTTGAGAAGACTAAACATGTATCTGCAATTGACATGAATGGAAACGAGTAATAAAGTATATTCATTACTCGTTATTCTCTACTAATAGTTAATTAAAGACTGTATATTATGGCTATTTTGCACATCCCTTTCAAGATTTTCAAAGGTTTATTGACATATCATATACACAACTACGGTGTAGTTATGCAATGAATGAAACACTTGGGTCACAGGTTCCTCAACAGTGCATTACAAGACATCTATCAATATGTGTGTACCTCCACCATTAAACTGTCATATTCTGCACATTTCTTATTCTATCTACATACATAAGAGTATAATTCATATGTATAATATCAGTTAAAATAAGTGCTTCAACATAGTTAACATTGCAGGAAAGCAATATATTAAGTACTTTGTCAGGCTTAATATTTATCTGTAGATAGATACCCCCAAAGTTTTTTTCTTATTTAAAAGAAGACCTTAATCTGTTATTTAATGTTTAAATAAAGGTTCATTCGTTTTTCTGTTTTGCACCTCCTCCTATTAATATCTTTGTACATGCTGCACTAAACTGTTTTATTGTAGAGATCACTTTATAGTATCTTCTTGATTTTTTATATTCTATATTTCTATATTTATACTTTCCCCCTATGAAAGTATGTACTCTTAATATTTTTTTAATCAAACACAATAATTCAATAACGTGCTTTAACCACTAGATGCACACAAGGTACACAAATGTTTTCCGGATTTCATATCATATAAACACCAAATCCCAGCATGCATTGCGGCTAAAACATCCAATAAACGAGCTTAAAACCATAGCTGAGGATCTTGGGTAATGCCTATGTCCGGTTATTTTTATTTTGAAATTCAGTCCCTGACGGAGGCCAAAAAATCCCGAGATTATGGAATTAAACCAATAAATAAAATCAAGGATAATTGTGTGTTATTGGTGAGTAAATAACAGTGTGTTATTTTGAAAATAATAACAAATTGGAAGGAAACAAATATTTTAAAAATACAGATTTCAGTATTCTGAGGCTCTGAGCCCCATTTATTTTCCTCACAGACGGCAACAAAAGTCCGAAATTATACGATTTAAAATAAAAGCAATAATTGTGGCTTGATATTGAGTAAGAACATGTTTTTATGAACCACACAGCTTCAGGTCTTCCTCGACCCGACCGGAGAAAAAGACGTGCTGCAAGCAGTAGAAATACATTGCTTTTAAAATCGTGCTGTGCAACACGAAAACACGAAAAAAAAGGGGCAAATCGTGTTGGGGAACACGAATCAATAGATTAAAAATTGTGTTGGTGAACACGAAATGCCGTGAGACTGGGTTGACACGTAGATACTGAGTTTTGCTTAGGATGTCCAGTGAATGAGATGCAATGGTTTCTAAATATATGTCAGTTATACCATTTTGGTTTATTAGTTAAAGGACATATTGCAAGTTAAATCTGCTTAATTTATTTGTATTGTCCCTTGGCACATTCTGTAAATACAACATTCACATGATTCAGAGAGTGATGTCTTGAAAGTGTCCTGCACACACAGAGCAACATCCATTTGCAATTTTGTTTGTATCCACCTGACAATTGAAAGTCCAATATTCACTCTACTTAGCTCTGTTTTTTCTCCCCACCAACTCTTTAGCAGCTACATTTTCCTCTGTTTACCAGTTAATTTCGCTAACTCAATCTGTCTGCAGGTGTGTTTATTACAGTTCTTGCATGAAAACCGGCTTTAACTTGAAAATATGTTATGGAGGCTTTAATGTTAATGTCGAGGGACATACAGTAAAACCAAAACAATGTGCTGAAAAATTCAGAGCACATTATGCTAGCTGTCTATCAAGACAGTGGTTATAAGCTCACAAAAGCTAACTAGCTTCCTATAAGACCTATTCTTTTAGGGAAAATGGGGCAACAAATATTATTAACAATTAAGAATTGTCAGAACAGTACAGCTAAGTGATAATTAGTTAGTGCTACCCAGCGTCACTGGCATACTGCATAGCATCAACACAGATGGTCGTTTGAACCCTGCTACAACATAAAGAATAAATTACAATCTGTAAGACCAACAACAGCTATAATTCATTATACATGGAGACTTAAATCACTTTTAGGTCATGAAAAACATTTATGTATAGCTAGCTAGCTTACTAGCTATCTACACTAGTTTACACAATCTAGTATACAGCGCCAGTAGTTGAAGTCTTAAGTGTTGACAGTGACACCAGGTTAACACAGTATGCCAGTTTTGGTGAGGCCACTCTAGCACTTACCAAAGGCTGTGTTCCTTCAGTTTTCACATCAAAGTTAAGATTGTACAATAGATGCACCTCTTTGAACCTGATTACTACATACTAAAGGATATATAACTTAATATCACTGAACAGTAGAGAGACAAAGAAAGAGGTGAAAGTAATGGGGGGCAGTCTCTTGTTCACACTTGCCTCCTTCTTCACTCCACCCTCTATCCTCTTCCCTCCTTCAGCCCTCCCCCTGCTGCATTACCAGCCGTGGTGACGGGAGGAGAGGAGTGAGGCATGCAGCAGCTACTCACTCACTCATTTAGTCTATTGTTTTCCCTATAGCTTACTGCTGTATTGTACCACTCCAGGGAGTTGTACCATAGTTCTGTGAGGCGCAATAGGAAAATAAGTTTTCTTTTTTTTAAGACATTCCTGGGTCCTTTTAATAAGGAAGATTCAAACTATCTTTCTGTTATTCTTTGCTTCTTGTGTTTTATTGTGATCCTGTTATAATCATACTTTGGCTGCAGTTGAGTACTGGATTTGTTGGGATTGGCTTGCTGTTTTGCTGTTGCTGTCAAAGTTGAGAGAAATCTCCTTCCAACCAAATTTGACTGTAGTAGAGCTGAAAAGGGGGAGGAACCTCAGAAGATGTTCTGACTTGAAGAGCAATCTCATGTGGCCTCTTCTCTGTTGGAAAGAGAAAGAAGTCTTGGATATTCAGGAAGAAAAAAGGAGTTTGGATTGGGATAACAGAACAAGGTGTTGGATTTGAGGGTTGTCTATTCTTGGACAAACCAAGAAAAAACACATTTATTTTTCCAAAGAGGCACAAAGAAGTGTTGGGAAAGAATCTATAACAGTTAAACAACATGGCTGGGAAGTACGATTGCTTCAAGAGAAAGAAGTAAGTGTCTTTTTGTCATAATGTAGTACTGTTAAATGATTATGATGATATTATTTTGTGATAGCAAATTCTGTTGAACCAACTGACAACAACTTAGCCTACTCAAATGTCTTCATGTTTTACAAGATGAGTCATAAAATATGCCTTGGAAGATTGCAAAATCTTGATTTGACATCTCGTCTGACATATTAATGACTAATCTCAACTCATCATGTACAATATCTTTAAATCTCTGTGTGACAGGATGTGATTTGTATTTGGCTCTTTTAATGGGATTTATAACTAGTCATCTTGTACTGATGTGCCAAACATGTTGACAACAACACAAGTATTATTGCTGATAGAAACTACAAATCATTTACTCAAGTGTGCTCATTTTAATGAATATATTGGGGGATGTCCAAGACCTGACACTGTCTTTTGTTGAAGCCATCTAGTGGAACTCTTGTTCCCTATTGTGTAATGAGACAATTGATGGCTTGTAATTGGCGATGACAGTCAGCTGTATGACTCAGAGCTGATTGACCGAGCGAAGAGACTGATTTTACACTGGAAGTGAATGACTAATCAGAAAATCCCAGAACCAAACTTGCTGTTGCTAGATGAACATTTCTGTTAATGCTCTCTGATGTGGTATCAGTCATATTGTTGCTCAACTGATATATAATACTTTTCTCCTCATTTCAATTTGAGGAGTGCATGTTTCTTTTGTAGCTTGTGGGAGTCCTACGTGATTTGAATGCTTTGACGGTCTATATATAGGACTGGGCTTGGCAGTGTGATAGGACCACATAGGGTTAGGATAATGAGTGCCTTTAGCTTTTTGAATATAGCAAAGTATCTTTTTTTGTACCAGATCTGTGGGGATGTGGTGTTGGGCGCACTGATACCCCCTTCCACTTTCTTTGTCTTCGGCTTTTCAGTCTCATGGCATGACAACAATGCAAGCTTTTATGGCCCTCTCAGCAGAGTTGACTTAGACAAACATTTTGTTTGTGTGTGTGACTTCGAGAGAAAGTAAATTTAAGAGTGGGAATGAGCTGCAAGACTGCTACACACAGATTAAACTAAAGAACTCCTTGAACTGAAACTAGAATTTTGTGAATTGAGTCACGTCTTACTACAAATCCTCAGTATGCAGAAAAACCCAGACACACTCAAGACTGAAGAGACCTATAATAAACTAACTTAACATTTGACACAGTAATCCCTCCCTAGCTTTTATATGTAACCACATCAAGTATTCTATAGATGCAGTTAATATGGGGAGGGGAGCACCCGAAAAAGGAGTGCTTATCAGTGCAAACAGACCTCAACAGAGGCCGCCCTACCAAGACTCTTAGAAACAACTAGTTTTCAGCCAAAATCGCAGTTACAATCAGCTAAGTTTAATATGAAGAAACCATTGTTTAGAGATGTATTAAGAGTTTTGAGTGGTACATCTGCCTTATTATAATAATAATAATAATAATTAGAGCCGGGACTCGATTAAAAAAATTAATCTAATTAATTAGAGGCTTTGTAATTAATTAATAGAAATTAATCGCATTTTTAATCACATATAAATATTTGACCTAAGAACAGTGAGAAGCAATTTTTTTCACATGGATTTTAGTATACCATTAGGCGCATTCACACCACAGTACTTTTCCCACAAAGGTTCATGAGAATTTAGTTCATGAGAACTCTTTGAACCTGGGGGTGGATTAGGCAAATGAAGCCGCTGACGTCACTTCTTCTTCTTCTGCTTTGGGTTTACTGGCAGGCCGCAAACCACTTCACGGCGTATACTGCCACCCAAAGTCCCCGGCCGGAAGTCCCCGGAGTTGGGGACTGGCTTCAGTAGAAGCTGCTGGGAGTCCCAGCAGCCTTCCGAGTAAATCGCCAGAACGCCGACACCTCCTCATCTCCACCGCTCCCATGTTTTATTTTGTGTTGCCATAAATTAGTCTCTCTGCGTTTCTGCGCTGGGCTAATGCTAATAATGCTAATGCGAGGATAATAAAATGGCGGCTTCACAACACTTTTTGGGAGTTTTACGGGGCGTGGTTTGCAATCCGCCCAGCCAATCAGAAATATAGCTCTTTTCTCACAAGAGAGCCGTACGAAAGTCCCTGCTCTCTAGCAGCTCTCTGCTCTCTAGCAGGGACTTTCGTGGGGGTAAAAAGGTTCTCATGAACACATTTAAGTACCGGCTCTTTTTGGTGTGACGATAAAAGACGCTAGCTAGCTATATGTTTTGCATTGAGGTGATACTTGAGGCTTGATGTGCTGCGGTGATATGCAAATTCCTTTTTGCATAATTTGCACACAACCGTGCTCTTATCGACGCTTCCATCCGTCCGTTTTTTAAAACAACATTTCCCACTGTTGTTCACTGTGGTTTGTTGTTGTCTGAAGTCATGAACGTTAGTTGGTGCTCCAGTATAATCGGTACGCCTGAAACTCATCCAGTGAGAAACGTTCCGCGGTGCAAAAATAAGTGCGATTAAAATGCGTTAATTTTTTTAACGCGTTGATTTTTGTGTAATTAATTAATCTTAATTAACGCGTTAAAGTCCCGGCCCTAATAATAATAATAATAAATTGTATTTCTATAGCACTTTTCTTGAACCCAAAGATGCTTTACATTTTGAGGGAGAGGAGACAAACAAGGACAGGCAAAAAACAAAACAAAACTTTAAACTGCTTGAAGGATTTCTGTTGAGACGTAGAACATAGATTTAGCTCCTGAGTCTACTGATCGTGGCCGATTCTTTAGCCCTATTGTCGCCAAAGTAAAATTTGACCTACTTTTTCAAAAGCCACGTATAATCTTTTCTTTTTGTTTTTGGAAGAAATCTGGCAGATTTAGGGATTTTCAGACCCGTCTTGTTTGATTTGGACCTTTGGACCCAATATTTCCTTGGTTCAAAAGTCATTATGTAACCATGGTAGGTTGAGTTTGTTTAGCAGGAATGGTGATGCAGCTGTAAATGAATGTAGACTGTGCAGAATGACTGATGAGAGTGTTTATCCAGGTTCTGTCTTGAGTCCATTTAAGGCTTGTTGCTAAGCACAGCCCCATTTCAAACAGGACGAGATGGAGAAGTGAAATAAGAAGAAGAGCTGTAAGACAAGAGAAAAACCAAACTGAAAATACAGTTTAATACATGTTAACAGGCCTTAGGAGTCAAAGCATGTTGGAGCTATAGGACAATAATGGCCATTTTCAAAATCCAAAGTAGAATGACGTAGAATTCATTGGATCCACCCTTTCTGTTTGGGTTTCTTTCCCATTGTTGTGCATGTCACTGATAACTTAGCGTAAAAACTTGTTTATTGGCAGATTGATGGGAACTTTATTACAGATAAGATAAATACATTGCACATTTTTTATTATTTTTGCTAGAATATGTATTAACACATCTTTTATGTTTATATCCAAACGGTTATAACACACTTTGGAGGTCTTGGGTACTAACCTTTGCGTCTCATACTACTGAGTACTGTTACTTTCTTAAATATTTTTTGCATTTTAAGGCATGGGAAAGTGACATTCTTTAGTGCTAAGATGTCAAATTGAAGGGATACTTTCCTTTGTAGTCACCGTCTCCTGCTGACTATGCAGCTGTTGAATGGTTGAACAGCTCAAGAGGAAATACCCCGGTTTTGAAGGCCATGTTCCCAGTGAGGTATGTGCGGTTAGACTCGAGTCTGGATGTAAAAAGAGGGGAGGAGGGAACAAATAAATATTGGTGTGCAGCTCTGTTATCTGGCCACATTCCTTATATCTCATATCCTTTTATGGCCCTGGTCAAATTGAGCTTCTTCAGTCCTAAGGCATGAAGATGTAAAACAATAACAAAACTCATAAAAAAGCTTTTTTTAAATCTGGGGAGACTAGTAATGGGAGAATAAAATATGTTTATCCTGTGTGGATGCTTTCCTTTTTACGCGCTGTTCCCACTTAATGTTTTATTGGATAACTTGCCGAGAGACATGTGACAAGATGGCAGAATGTGACAGCCAGACTGGACCTTGTATAGCGTTCAATAATCCAGCCCAGAATGAACCAGATCTAGGAACAGCTACTTCCCTTTATTTTAGGTGTAAATTGATGACAGAGTCTGAAGTCTGGTTTGATCATCTGGAAAATAATTACTATCTTGAGCTAAATTCTAATTGATGACGCACTATCATGTTTGTATGCTGGATATGTCGCCAAAATAAGCAGGGGTCATAATAATAATAAATAACAAACAAACAACATTTGATTATGAGTCCGATGTTTTGGATAAACTAATCCACATAAGGCTTCAGTCCTGTACTACTGTGTATCTGAAATTCATTAAAGCTGTAGAAAGCCTTGGTCCATCTCTGATTTGATTGGATGATTGTGCTTCATTTAAAGAAAAGTGCATAGGTACAAACTTGAGAACTTGGTACAAGTTGACATGCATGCTGTTTATGTTTGTACATAAAACATTCTTTCATTAATGGTTGATCTCAGTCAGCCGAGTTTATCGTTTTAGCTGACCAACAAATATTTCCCACTTCCTCGCAACCTCACTTGATCCCTTACCTGCATATCTCCCTTTCTATATTTGGAAATGAAAGACTTGCAGCTTTTTATGGACACACTAACATGATATCAATGCGACCAGTTTATCTGCACTGCCTTGAGTCGACCTCTCATCTTCTCTCACTCAGATCAAATCAAGATTTGGGCTTATTTTTTGTGTCTCAGAAAGATATTGTTTTAGTTGTCTGGTCAAGCCCTTTAAAAATAGGTATTTAACTGGTCCCAAATGGATTCTGCACAGAGATATGTTGAAGATGATCCCTGCTAAGGAAATATCAGGCTGAATATTGGAGCCAGCAATGTAATAGTCCAGATGAGTCCTCCCCACACACCAAAACCCCAAAGAACCCTCATCACCTCAAACATCCCGATGTATTCCGCAAAGCATTTAAAACCAATGGTGATGGCATGTCGAATGAGCAGTCTTACATCAAGGGGTGGATTGTATGGTAGTAAACAGAATTCCACTCATTAACAGCGTTAGCTCTAACGGCTCTCACATGACTGAGGTTTAGCTCTCTTAAGTGTTTACACAGCCAAGGGGTTTGTTCCGCTACAGCCTTATGAGAAATCATTACTGCGATCACTTCAGCCAAGGAGGATATCTTTTCGGTTTTGTTTGTTTGTTGGTTTGTCTGCAAGATTACATACAAAATATGTTGTTAGATATGAAATAAATATGTTAGAATTTCCGCAAAAACTTTTGCAAGCGTGAAAACTGGACTAAGGAAGTACTCATTTCATTTTGGAGGGTTTTCAAATGATGTGGCACACTCGTTTTTTTTACTAATTGGAACAGCTTTCGCTGACGTCTGCACATTTGGAATCTTCTTCTTGGATAATCATGTTAGCGAAGGCAAAAATAATTCAAGATTTCTCATTTTGGTCACAGTTATACCAACTGAAAATCTTCAGGAATTGAGATGTTGAATGTGAGTTAAAAGCTGCTGTACTTTTCTAAGCTCTGCCTCTGCTGCTGTTTGATTGTAAATCTCTTGTTATGTGGTCTCTAATTGCTGTACTAATATAATAAGGTCCATATAAGCCATTACCAGTGACTGTACAGAAGGATTAGGACTGCAGTGGAGTGGATTTGTGTTGTAAAAGCTGTAAATCCAATATAGGAGCTAGAAGGCTGTAGATGTTACTAGATTACATGATCCTATAATTTAAACAGGAATTTACATGTGCCTGTATACAGAGAAACTTTTTCAGAATCATGGAAAGGTTTATCATCTGTATTATTAGCTTAATTTTTGACTATACCATTGGGGAATTTTCAGTCGTCAAAGTCAGACATCAGCATGTCGGTGCTGATGAGAGCCAATTAGTCAGCACCGTAAACCTGTGGAGCTGAGTCTGGTGACTGGTCCCATTGAGGGATTAAGGCTCAACTAAATTCTACGTCAGAAGAACAGGAACCCTGTGGACAAAGTCAAGTCATAGTCATCTCCGACAAAAGAGCTAATTTCTATTCATTATTCACTCCAACGTTTACTTGAGTTTATACTATTTTCTATACTGCTAAACGCTTGTGTTCCAATATGAGGATTGTTTTCATTGTATGAATCTGGACACTGTTTATTCCAGTCATGATTGATTTGGACTCTGTTCTGTCTACATCAGCTGGGCAAGGGTTAACTTATTTTAATAGCAGATGTTATGGCACTGTAACTAGTCTGTCAGGTGTGTGAAAACTGGACCAGTATTCCAGGTTGATGGGTAATAAATGAAGTCGAACACCAGAGTGAATGAAGTGAATACTGAGATTTTATAAAGGAAAACATATATATATTGGCACAGGAATTAACAACATTCTTCTAAATAAAGCGCTTGACACTTGGGTGCACCCCAAATAAAATTAAAATAAATCCCCAAAAGAAAATAGTTATTTGATCAGTTCCTGTAAGGTCCTCAAAATCCTACCACTGGTAGCGGAAAGATGAGGTGTTCAGGTTGTCATTGGTAGCTCGCCATCCCCCTCGTCAGGGAGAAAATCCAGAGTCCACAATCCAAGGGTATCATAAAAAACACAGCCTAAAATATATAACACGGCTTAAAACATTGCAAATGTTTCTTCAACACATGTGCATCAAATATCATAACTGTGTTGTGCTAAATTATCAATGCAAATATACAACACATTTAGATACCATAATATGGAAAACTGTTGCATTGTAAATAAAAGATTCATTCTAAATGCACTACTAAAAACACACTGACGTCAATAACCATGAAATCATGAAATGTAGATCAAGATAAGCATTTACAGTTTACACATTAATGCTCAAAACATTGTAGTAAACGAAATAAATGTCTAGTGCTTGTTAGCACTGTATAGTAATACACAATATATAGCTACTGTAACTCTATCAACCATAACTCATATTTGCTAAATTTAACTGAACTCTCAAAAGAGCTAGGTGGCTAACACACCACGAGGCCCGCAGCATGCAGGCAGCAACCAGCATGTAGCGTGTTGCTTCACTCACCGAGGAAAATAAAATTAAAATAAAAACTCTTTCGCTTTCCAAAGCAGCTCCAACCTCCAACGACAGCCCGAGAGATTGGTCCACCGCCGCCCCCGTAAAACTCTCAATTTGCGCTGTTTTGTGCATATTCTTTCACACACAGTGACGTCACGAGCTACCCACAATGCAACGTGCGCCATATATCTATATAGAAATACGCCATTTTCCTGGAGGTGCTAATATCCTGGAGGTGCTAATATAAACAGCTAGGTAATGTAGCCAGGCAGAGCGCAGTAGGTTTATTTTCTGAATTAACGACCGAATAAATCGCTGCATGTCTTCGGATTACATCTCTGGACTTGAGGGGTGTGCTCTAGGTCGTTACCAGCGTAAACTAGAGCTGTGTGGGTTATCCGATTGCCCTTACAGACTGCCTGCAGATGTATGGAAAAACGACTCTCGAAAGTGGCCTTCGGTCGATTTTGGCAGCATCTACGTCTATCTTCTAGAAACACCAGGTGAATACCCCACTTGTCACAATAATATTATCATGCCAATGCATATATGTGGTATTTTAGAGTTGACTAGATATTGATTAAGGCAATAGATTATGATATTCTGCTTGCACCTCGTGTGAAATGGTGGATACCGGAAGTACGGTGTCGTCCTCGGCCCAAAACCCGTATGTGTGTGTGAAAGAATAATGATCACAAGTGTCTCCGTTCTTCCAGCGTGACGCTGCTCCCTCACACACACGTCTTCAATGTGCCCTGAGTGCGTTGATATCATAGACTGTATATATAAATGGACGTAGGGTCCGTGACGTCACCCATAGGATTCGGCAGACTTGCCGAGAAGCCCTTAGTAGGCGGAGTCGGCCACTAACGGCTCGACAGTGACGTCAGAGTTCAACTCCCGCCTGTTCCAGCCTGCTCCAAATAAGGGCAAAGAGGCGGAGCCGAGGCGGGACCTCCTGTCACCGAGCTGGAAGTTCCAGAGCTAGCTGAAGCTACCAAGCTAAGCTAACATGCTCCCCATCTGCACACTGCCGTGGCATTTTACGTTTCTAAGGTAAGCGGACATGAAACTATTCAGAAAAACTATAAATAATAATCTAAGTTATTGAGTTTTTAGCATAATACTTCAGAATCTTAAAATCCCTTAACGTTTGTATGCAATTGTGCTAAATTCAACACTGGAATCAAGCAAATATTAATATGTTTGCATGACATTAGTTATTTATATTTTGATATCACTTAACTATACGTTTAATACAATTAAGTCAAGCTAAGGTACATGTGATGGTAGCTAGTTAGCGCTCTTACCTGTGAGGCCTCCTCCAAACAGCATAATAACCAGACTGTATCATTAAAACTAAGTACCAGTTCTAGATCCTTGACTTTAGACAAACAATTCAAAAGACAAAATGTATTTAAAGACCAATCTTTATTTGAATGTGCCTCTTAACCTGAGATATTAGTTATACAGTAATAGTATTGACAATCTAAAAAAACTGAGCAACTCAACAGTCAACTTTATATTTCTTATTGTCTATTTTCATTTTCCCCCTCTCATATTCAGTGTGGACGGATTGAGACAGTCTGGTGTCCAGAGAGCTGCAGAGACTTCAGGGAGAAACCTCCGTGTGATGGACGTCCTGTCTGTTGGTTTGGGGAGGACTGAGGGTCTTTCCTCTGCGAGGAGGACCAGGGCTGATGGAGGAGCCCATGCTGGGCAAAGCTGATACCAACTGCACAGGCCTAGTCTGTCACTTTATTTGACTAAATGTGTTTACTTATACATTTAATAGGTTTACACCTTCTGTCCATATGCGCTTTTTATTTAAAACATTTGATGAAGTTTTGGTTCACATTTCAATAAATTGTATTTGTATTTGCTCTCCTTTTGTCCATTATTCTTACTGAAAATGTTAGATTACACATTCACATCTGACTGAAGATTGGCCCCATGTATTTGTGACGTTGCAAACTCTACGGTACAAGGCACAAGTGATGTGAAGCTCATAAAGTGAGGCAAATAGAAATAATCAGCTGATATAGATGTAGATGTAGATGTGGAAATAGCTGCATTCGATCAGCTGACTGTTTTCACAATAAAAGTAGTTTCTTAGTGAATGTCCTGTACTGGTCTTAAAATCTCATAACATCAGCTTTTAATGTTCCTCTTGGATGTTCTTCTTGACCCTCAGAGAAGGAGAAAATGTCGTGTCTTTCAGGCATGTCCTTTCCTAACAAAAATTACAGGAAACATAAAACATATTATTGCAGAACAAGTGTGTTATTTATGAAAGCGGTGTGTTTGTGTGTTTAGGGGCTGTAGATATAATTATTTTGTAATTGTAATGTTTTTTTTTATTTCAACAGAGCTACAAAGACAATCAGATTATGAATGAACAGTATGAAGTTCATCAACATTGAAATATATGTGTTTGCTTGCAACAACAGGAAGCTTGCTCTCACTGAAAGAATCACTTTTACCACGTTTTTTCAGACAATATTGAGAGATAAATAGTAGCAGTTCTCACTATGTGTTAAATATCTTTGCCTTCAATACATTAAATTAGAAAGCTGACAAAGTCATATTGCTAAATATCTAAAATGTAACTTTTTGCATGGAAAAAACCCTCAACTTAACTGATGTGTAGGTGATCTAGTATTTAGTATTGTTTAATGGAATACATATCAGTGTATTCAAGTCAATACTTCATTCATTTAAACCAATATCTTTCTTGATTCTTTGTACAGTATGAACAAAAGAGTCTTTGTACCTGTGCTGAAGTTCACTGCTGTGAGGAGTCCAGTTCAGAAATATAGAAATATAACTCAGATAAAACCGTAATAACTCAATATAATGATTCGCGGTAAAGAAATAAACAAGAGAGAAAGTGCATCTCTGTCAGCAGAGCTTCTGTCAGTCAGAGGGTTAGGTAAAAGTTGAGATGTCATGTGAGGAGAATTAACAAAAATACACTTTATTTATTTTTAAATAACTGTCATGAATCTGTGTGAGATACAGACAGGAAGAAAAATGTCGCAAAGATCGCAAATGTGCCCTTTAATGCATTTGAGCCCCTTACACATCCTCTGCACATTTCAAGAAGCAACATGCATAGTAAGATAACTACTTTTTAAAAATGTTTTTAACTGAGAGTTTGTGTGTGAGACACACTATTAATGGTTCACTATAACTGGCCTCTGGTCTTAATACTGGTAGGAGAGGTTTAAGTCAATTTCTGTCAATATCATGGACTGTGACATTTATAGGAAATCTGGCTGAGCGGAGGTATGTGTTTCTGTATGTGTGTGTGTGTCAATTATTGTTCATTTTTAGATTGTCACATTGTCACATTTTGTAGAGAGAGAGAGAGAGGGGGGGGGGGGGGGGTCGGGGGACATACACCCAGCATGTGTTATGTATGATGTGGCTCTTTGCAGTAACGCAGGAAAATTATTGGCTCTTTACCTCTGATTGGTTGGCCACCCCTGCTCTAGACTTACAGTGCAAATACGTAACTTGCTCGCACTAAAGTTATTAAGACTATGTAACCCTCAGTTCACCACAAACCGTGGACAAATATGGACATGTTTATCTTCAATCTGTGTTTGCATGTGTGTTTGTGTGTCTGTGTGCTCACTGTATGTGGTTTGTAACGAGGTTATTTCATGTGTCTAATAAAGGCGGGCCCCTACGGTTCGGAATACCTTCTACGACGTGCTAATCCATTGTTATGTAATAAGGGGGATACACACACACACACTGTCATGCCCATACACATACTGAATAGCTTCCAAATACAGTTAATGATGTGCCTGAGAGTGTTTATTCTGCGTGCATTGCAAGGCTGCAGAAACGTTAACAAACAGCTGCCAGAAAAGTCATGGAAGAATGCAAAAGGAAAACAATTCATGCTGTAAAAGTGCCTTGAAAGAAAGCATAGTTGAAATAGCTCCACAAATAAATAATGAAGATTAGGAACAAGCTCAGATAAACAAAATGATGTAACCTGCTATTGTTTATGAGACTGTAAGAAAGGAGGGAGCTCCAGATTGTTTCATGTTTTTTCCAGGACTGTGAAATATAGACTAGTTTCCATGTTATGAGAGAAAGACTCTCCAACATGTTAAACTATAAAAATATGTTTTACTGCTTGATTCAGTTTGTGCCTTGTATTTGGTTAACACAGCTATCAAATGTTTAATATCAACTACAAGACTATAGCCTTTTTTCAGACAGTTGAATATGTAAAAATGCTTTTTATGTCTTTTAAAGTGATGGGTTTTTGTCAGAGTGTAGAAACTGTTGATCAGGTCAACCCCCTTTTGCCCGTGTGAGACAAATAGTTTCTATAGATCATTTTTCTTTTATTATTTCTTTGTGAGTGAGAAAGTGAATTCAGAAAGTGCGTCTTTACCATCTTTGGTAGCAACTTTACACAGGAAGGCCTCTGTGTTTACTGTAAGTCTTTTTTCTCTTTTGTCTGTCTCGTCTTCCTAATATTCATCTGTTTATCTAACTGTTTCTTCTTCCCTCTCATGCTGCTCTTTCCCACAACCCCTCTCTCTGACCCCTTCGCTCCTATCTTTTTTGTGTTGTCCCAGTCTTCTCTGTTTTTCAATGTCTTTTTTCTTTATTTATGTGTCCCTTACTCGTCCTCTCATCCCTTTCCCGCTCTTGTTGCTTCTTTCTTTTCTTTCAAATCTGTTTTTCTGACTTTTTTTAACCTTTTCTCTTTCCTTCCCCGTCATCTCTCCATTCTTCTCTCAGATGAAAAGGAGGATGTCACCATGGGGAGTCGGCTTTGGAAGTGGGCGCAGGTCAGTCATTTTGACCCCTGACCCTCTGACCTTGAACTTAATACTTACACAAGAAATTGTCTTTCCGCTTGACTTAAGGACTTTTCATTTTGGGAATCAGCCCTCTTGCTGAGAATTAGATGAGAAGATTGATCACACAATCATATATGTGTGTTAAGTATGGAGGGAGAGGCGGGAGTCAATTCGCTTGTTGTAGGCTATTTAGCTAGCGGCAAGTTGTTTAAGTAGGCTACATAAATCCTTGTGAAACAAAAATGTGCTGTTTTTACACATCTATTTACTGTATGAATGGTTGTCACTAAGAGGATACCATGTTTTAATTAAAGAGCTTTCTAGGTGTATTCAGACTTTTTAACTTTGAAGGGAGTCAGGCTAGTTGTTTCACCTAGCTTGCAGTCTTATGCTTGCGTAAGCTAACTGCCTCTTAGCTTCTGCTCCTTACTCGACGCACAGACAGAGGAGGGGTATTCATTTTATCTTAATCCCATCATATCATGTATTTTGTTTTTGCTATGTGTGTAAAATGTAATTTTCTTAAATGTTTTATGTGAGGGATGGAAATTAGCTCAAAGCTAAATCTGGCACTGTTACGCTTGACACCTTTTAATGTCTTAAGTGTTCATTACTGTGCATTGTCCCTGCCAAATAAAATGAAAAACAACTAAACTATTCCTTATAAAGGTTAGCAGGTGTACCAGCATTTTTTATTATCGGGCATCATACTGTAGAATATCACCACAAAACCTCTCAACAAACGTTTGAACTATGTTAAATCTTGTGTACGTTCCCACTCAGTACATTTTAAAATGTCAATTATTGAGTCTTTGCCTTTTGTGGTTTGTTCCCTACTGATAGAACATGTAGCCCTGTGTTGTTATTTGGTGTCAAGTTTTCATTCTCCCTAGGCACTGTTCCTGAGTTCATATCATAGACAACATATTATATGAATGTCTGTATTTATCTGTGTTTGTGTCTGTGTATCAGTATCTGTTTCCTAGAGATATTATTAGGGCTGTGTGTGTGTGTGTGTGTGTGTGTGTGGTGTGTGTGTGTGTGTGTGTGTGTGTGTGTGTGTGTGTGTGTGTGTGTGTGTGTGTGTGTGTGTGTGTGTGTGTGTGTGTGTGTGTGTGTGTGTGTGTGTGTGTGTGTGTGTGTGTGTGTGTGTGTGTGTGTGTGGTGTGTGTGTGTGTGTGTGTGTGTGTGTGTGTGTGTGTGTGTGTGTGTGTGTGTGTGTGTGTGTGTGTGTGTGTGTGTGTGTGTGTGTGTGTGTGTGTGTGTGTGTGTGTGTGTGTGTGTGTGTGTGTGTGTGTGTGTGTGTGTGTGTGTGTGGTGAACTATTGACTAGTGTATTCCTGTGGCATCAGACAGGAAATGGATTTGTCCAGCACTCATAACAGCAGCAACAACATCAGTGTGTGTCTGTTTATGACCATGTGATACAATAATCCAAATATGGAAATACTGTTAATGCCACGGTTTATTTAGGAAGTGATTTCACAGTTATAGTTTAATTCAGTTGTTTTTCTCTCTGATGTATGATGATTCTCATGACCAGTATTAGGATGATGATCATAGCCAATGGTTGCATAACGGTAATACTGAAGGAAGCTGCAGCACGTCAACAAACTCTGGAATGTTCCATCCGTTTCTATAATAAAAACTAACTGTAAACATAGTGACAAGAAGCTCTCCAGACACTTCATTAATGGAGACAAAGAGCCTCTACACTAATAACAAACTGGGAAAACATGGCTGTCTTGTAAGCTTTCTTAAAGTTACAATCATTTTTCAGTACGTTTTAGGATGTGTTCAGACCAAAACCGAAACCTGAATTGTGCCCTGTTTTAGCGCTGCAATTATGGCCAGTGGTGTTTTTTTAGAATATTGAACATCTCTCTAATATTCGTAAACATCAGTACCCTTTTCTTAAAAAATGAAGATGGATTTACTTTCAGGCCACCTTTATAAACACATGTTTTTCCTGAACTTACTGTGGATGCCTTGACTTTGCCCTTTTTTTTCTTTTGTTGCAGTGCTCTGGTTGAGTCATAACAATGCCGATTGCTGAAAGACGACAACAATAACTTTTATTATTTATTTTCTAAATCTCTGTAATGCCAGAAGAATGTTATCCCTGATATACATCACACACATCAAGTTTGGTGCAAACTATTCAATTTCTCTATGCTTTTGTATTCATAGTACTTTAAGAGCATTGGTTTACTGTTAGCTAACAAAGTGGAGCTGTCTCGAATAAGAGACAGCAGATGGTTCAGCATTTAGGAGCTGAACTATCACACGGCCTTTCAACTTCCTGTCTGCTGCACAAGGATTATTAATAGTCCTGTGGAGTAAAATCATGCAATAGATTAAAAACTCCAAAACATACTGTTTTGTTTATTGTGATTACTTATTAAAAGAGCAGTATCCAATAGAAACCTCTTTTGATGTCTTGTAAAGGTTCACGGCAGTGTTATTACCTCCATTCTGTTGCACAATTCGAGCAATAACAAGACATCAGTTTGAAATGTGATTTCCATGTGTTTGAGTTTGTTTTACTGGTTGCTGGGCACCTGCTGGTGTTAAGACAGAAGTAGATGGCAGAGCAGAGCATTGGAAACATAGCTGACATGCCTCTGCTGAGACTGTTTGGATTGAAGTGAAGGATTGGACTGGAGATTTAAATCAGACTGAAGTGAAACATGACATCTAGAGTTTAAGGACCAAGCTGAACTTTGACCCCCACAAGACCCACTTCACATGTTCATCTTTGAGGAAGATACTTTATAAGGAAGCTGCTTGTCATAGACATATATGATACTTAAACATTTATTTGTTTTGTTATTTTATCTCCCATTGTAAAGCGTCCTTGGGTTTCTTGAAAGGCGCTATGCAAATCTAAATTATTATTATTATTAAATGTACTCTCACTGTGCAGTACTGTGTTATTGCAGATTTTGCCACCCGCTCATGGTAAGAAACTTTTACAGGCAGTCAGGACACTCCCAATCCGGACCTTAACCAGATTAATATACAGCGAGTCTGATCACAGTACTGCCACACAAATATGAAACCAGACAGGTGTAATAGATGGGGAAAAACAGTTTTTAGTTCATGCTTTTTGGTTTCCTAAAATACTAAACAAGCCCTAGCATTCTCCCTCACCTTTTCTAGGAATGTATCAGTGTACTGCTGTGTTGTGCTCACAGTATAAATCTTTATTGAGGAAAAGTGATGCTCATCAGTCTCTCTCCCTGTCTCGCAGCAGTGACGGCGCTGCCATGGCGTCAGGACCTCCGGAGGGGATGGCCAATCAGGAGCCTGCTGAGGTTGCGGAGGAGTGCTCAGGTAAAGTTTTGATTAAATGTTCAGTTAAAAGTTTTCATGTGATTTCAGTGGAAAAAGGAACAAAAGACTAAAGATTATTCATAATGTAAAATTGGTCGAGATCAATGACTTTAATAATGAAAAAACTATGTTTGAATCTCTGCATTTTTAAAAAAAGTGTTCAACTTTATACAGTATTTTTGGATGGGACCTAATAATTGGTGAACACAAGTGATTTTAAAAAAAACAAGATCTTTGACTCCGCATGTGATATGAGGACACAATGGTTTCTCAGGACCTGCTACCCAAAGCTAAATAAGGGATAATTAGCCAATTAGTACATGCTTACTCAGCTAATAAATTAATAATTTTACACAACATTTAGTTTTTAACAGGATTTTATATATTTTAAAATGACAGTTTTTCTTCCACTTAAAAAAAATAGTCTGTTCCACTGCCAAGCAACATCTGAACTGCGATCACAGCGACGTAACTTAAAATCGAGATTTTCTATAACTGTCCAAATCTGTTCACAGTTTATTTTCCATTAACCAGTCTTTCAACAACACCAGAGCCTATACCGTGATCTTATTAGTGTGTATTCCTGTCTGTCTTCTTCTGCTGTTCCCTTTAGTGTTTACTTCTTGTCTGTTTTCTTGTGCTAAAGTCCCTGTCCTCCAGCTCTCTCTGTCTTTGAACCTCTTTCCTTCTCTTGTTCTCTTTTCTTTCCTTTACTGGGGACAGTTTAACCATCATGAATCTAAAGTTTTGTGCTCTCCTCAAATCTAAACATTTAATTGCGCAGAGCGCCCTTAGCAGCGATCTGCTACCGAAAAGAGCAGACCTCTCATTGTCTAGATCGACCAATCAGAATCAAACATTCAACTAAGCTGTGTAATAAGACAAAAATAACAAACTATATTATTGGGAGAATGGGTGGGTACTAGTACTGTATGAAATCTACGTCATATCAGCGTTATGTTGACTGTGTACACACAGACACAGCAGAGAAGATCAGGCTAGCTTTAGATCTCATGGCTGCCGTTGGCAGGAAATGAAGGAACACAGAAAGCTATCATCATCTCACACACACATACACACACACAAACCCAGATGCACACTGTCGATACAGATGGAGAGCATGCTGCTGATATAATTGAACCAGTGAGAAGTGCATTCAGAGGTCAGAAAAATGTGTGTGTGTGTGGGTGAAAACACAGCAGGAATTTTTAGCTGAAGTACGCCTGGGATTATCGAACAGGCCAACTAAGTGGAAACAGTCTCTCTGCCCGAGCTTAATTCTGACTTTTCAGTGGAAATCTATTATTGCAGGAAACAGACCATTAGCACTTAGTGTGGTGAGTGATTTCTATTTGACTGGTATGATAGAGCTGCCAGCAGGCGTGACTCCACAGATCACTGAGTCTGCCACTCATGTCCGTCTCAATGTGTCCGAGTCAACCCAGTGATGGTGCCAGGCCAGCAGAGAGCTGCAGTTTCAGAGGGTCAGACTCTGTTCATAGAAATTATACAATGTTAGGCCTGCTGGCCTCATAAGAAAAAATGCCAGAAACAAATTATCAAGAATTCACATGGATTATTTAGTAAAGTCCTACTGAACTTTTAATTAATTTTGGTGAATAAAACCTTCACTGGTGGTGTTTCCATTTAGTTACAAAAAGTGCATTTATTTATATTAATGTTTTTGACCCAGCTATTTTAACACTTGTGATATACTGATTTGAGCTTTATTTGCCAATTCAGATATTACAAATCTAACCTGCCAAGGTGGAGATATTTTAGGTTCCCTCTTTTTCTCTCTCGCATTGTTTCCCTCAAAGGTCACCATCTTCTCAGTTTGTTATCTCAGGTCAGTACTCCCCTGATGATGTTATTTTTATTATGAGAGTGTAGCCATGTTTTTAACTGAGAGAATGTACAGTATTTTGGTGAATATCAGCATCTTAGCCCTTCAATTACCATAGAGCTGCACTGACCTTTCATTGAAGTGGTGGCCTTTTTAAACTCTCAGAGAGCAGACTTTTAACTTAAGAGTGCATTGTGCCTAAAATAGTGATTGAAATGGCTCCGTTGGATGGCGTTTCCTCCTGTTTTTTTCATCTTGGCAGCGCAGAAAGGCTTCATAAAAGTTTGTTTGAAGCTCTGCAATAACACAAAGCAGTTTACTTTAAAGTCTGGACAAAAGAGAGGAGAATTTGCCAACATGCTTTACAGAAAGTGGATGAAAATGGCATTATCTTGTGTCAGGTGCTTTATGTAGACAATTTGTTTGCATAATATGTGTGACTTGTTTAGTTACATGTACCTATGATACAGAATGAATAAAGAAATTAGCTCAATCATTTTGACAAGTGTTCTTTAAGAAATGACCCAGAAATGTTAAGCAGCACAAGGTTGAGATTCCAGACATTTTTCAGTGTGATTTAGTTCCAACCAGAAGGTGTATTTTTAGAGAAAGGAAGGAATGCTCAAGGATTCCCTGCAGGCAGAAAGACAGAAATTACACAGCAAGTATGAAAAGAATCTGTCTCTTTTATGTATCGTCTGAAGTGTTTTGTTGACTTAGGGTTAAAAAAATAGTTGGTTCACATTTTTATTTTATTATTGTTCACTGCTCCTTTCCATTTAGTTTCCTTCTGTTTTGTGTCTCAACACGATCCAGACTGTGGAGATTATTTATTCCATTATTATTTCTCCATTGGGGTTGCTCCACATTAGATAACATTGAAACAATGACGATGGGTCTGTGGTGCTATGAATCTGTAGATGCAGACCATCTTTAAAAGTGTTGCACTTCTATATATACTATTGTAGGACTCACAATGGACATTAGAAAATACATTTCTTATTTTTGATCCCTTTTCCTTTGTAAAAACTGCTGACAATACCCACGATGCAATCTCTATAAACAGATAATGAGTTTCTCTTTGTAGTACATTTGCAGACCTTTTGTACTCCAAGCAGTAATGACCAATCACATTGAGGTGGCATGGCTGCATGCAGTTAAAAAGTCAGTGTGGAGAGCAAATGCAATCTCCAAACCCATCGGCTAATGGTCCAACAACAATGACACTCTTAGTGATAACGGACACTATCTTTCAGAAAACTTCTAGTCCACATGCTAATAAAAAGCTAGATCCTGTTCAGAAAATAGCCAATGTGTTCTGAGATTGCATTAATTCCTGTTTGTGTAAAACATGCAACACTCTGAAGGTTGTTCGACGACAAACACTGTATAGTGGTTTGGTAAACAGTCGAAAAACTGCATTCTGCATTTTTGCAAAAAACTGTTTATTTCTGCTTTAAAGTTGGGTCTTTTACTTTTTCTTGGGGCCAGCCTCAAGTGTCCAATGAACTATAGTTTTTTGCACTTCAGTAGCCCTGTTGAATGTGGGATGGAGAATTGACCAGGGGGCATTTCAAGTGTTGGATGACCACCTTGCTGACTGAAAGCAGTGTAAGCTCTGTAGCTGTTTAAGGAGTTATAAAGGAGTTGTTGAGTTTTTCCACTGTGGTGCTAATGGAGCTAGACTCACTAGGGGGGAGGGTTTACAAGCTCAGGAGAGTGTGCGTGTTTGTATCTGTCTTTATATATGCCAGTCTTGGTGTGTAGTTTCTCCAGGGATGCATACCTGGGAATTTACAGCCACGTGGAGCTCACTGCTGAAACTAGAGTTCATATGAGGGCAGTGTGTAAAGAAGCTGTGTGTGTAATTGTCTCGTTAACAGATAACACAGTTAATTGTAAAGCTAGAGTGCGTCAGGAGAAAGTATCCGTAACAGGGTTGAATTAGATTATTTCATTTCCTCTCTTTTCTCATGTGTCTTCACAGGAAAGAAGAAGTCCAAGTTCCAGACGTTTAAAAAAATATTTGCAAGGAAGAAGAGAAAGGAGCCGCCAGCAGCAGGAGCAGATGCTGGGCTCAAAGCCAGCGAATCAACTGACAATGTCGGCAAAACCTCCGAAAATAACACCCTCACTCGATCAGAGAAGGGATCTGGGTAAGATCAGACACAGATAGACAAAAACACACACCAACTGTGACGGCAACACTTTTATTGGCACAGTTTATACACTCTAAAAGAAAATACACCGGCTCTACTTAAATAAATTGAGGTAACAATTTGCGTTGATCTTTTTAAGTATTTCCAATTTAATCGATTATTAAGTTAATCCGAGTACCCATTTATAATCTGATTAACTCAATTAGTTCAGTACTACAAACATAATTGCTTTCACCTTTAAAAACTAAATTAAGTTGAACCAACTTAATTTTAATCGTAAAGATGGAGTGATATTAACTTGCATTTTGTTTTAATTTAAGCATTTATTTATTTAAGTCCATACTACTCAAAAATGTCCATGCTGTTACCTTAATTTGTTTGAGTATTAGAAACTAATTTATTTGAGTCAAAAATAATATACACATTTAAAGGTGGGGTAGGTAAGTTTGAGAAACCGGCTCGAGATACACTTTTTGTTATATTCCATGGAATGCTCTTAACATCCCGATAGCAATGAATATCTTACAGTAAGTGCTTTGACAAAAAATCCATTAAAAAATGTCATCTGTGGAAGCCGTAGTACTGTAAAAAGCACGACCAATCATCTGAGCCGGCCCGGCTAAAATAACTGGATGGCCTACCTGCCTGTCAGCCTTCCATCTGTGCACTAACTTATCTCGTGCCCTCATTGGTCATGCGCGCGTTCGTGTGTGTGGAGGAGGGGCTCTGTAAGGAAGTGGCAGATTTTTTCCGGCTGTGTATTTTCAAATTCTAGCGCACTCGAGCTGGTTCCTCCAAAATTACCTACCCCACCTTTAAGTTCCACTTTTTAACAGTTTATTTTAAAATGTTCTTTACACAATGACATTTTTATAACAAATGTTCTCAAACATGAAATAAAAGTAAATACAACAAATTAAAATAAAGGTATGAACCTGCTTCAACGTTTTTAACATCTGTTTTAGGTAGTCCAGGTTGAGTGCGTTAGCCCCATTAGCATGGCACAGGGTCTTGTCGCATCCGAGATCTGAAGGACTTCTGTTCCTTCAATCACTATTCTTGCATCCGCACCCCTGGCCAAGACAATCTTCAGCACCTCATTGCTAACTTCCACTTCACCATCCTGGAATAAGTAGATTAGAAAATACATTTCAGTGTTTTTGGTGCAATCAGATTTGAAAACATTGCATTGTGTTTCAGGTTAACAAGTTACAGTATGATTTAAGCATCGTCTTTACTTCCTTGAAGAGATCCTCATGTTCACGAACACACACCACCAAGCATCTCTTATTCTTTCCACCGAATCATCCTTAAAAGGAGAACATTTTAATGTTGAGAATTATATATATGAGAATATTTATTTTAAATTAGTTTATGTCAAATGTAACGTTAATTCTAACAAGAAAAAAATGTATATATATATACATACTGTATTACCAATAATGAACTTTGACTGCAACTGTGAAACAAAGGATACAGGAGGATACAAACAGCTAGCTAATCATATGCTATGCATGCTACAGTAGCTTAAAACAAGTAGCTAATGACTACCTTACAGCTTGTGTTACACTGTATATGCAGTAAGCAGCTGTTGTAAATTAAGCTGAACAAAAATGGCTACTTACCAGGTAACTTGGTAGATTATTATGTTAAAATCCTGTTGTTCCACTGCTACCAAGTGTTCCGCTTCCAGGATGAATGCAGATTGCTCCAACTCAACATTCGGTCTAAGAGTCCAGGCGTGTGTTCAGTTTTGAAACCAAACCGTTGAAACTCAATAGATATGAGTTACTCTAACTTAATATATCCATATAGTTGAGTGAACGCAGAAATATTTTTTCAAAATCATTACATTTGTAAGTTACATTTTTTTTGTTCTTTTTCAGTTTGACAGACTTATTAAAATAACTTGAGGTAAAAAACTAAAAATGTTATGTTGAAAAAGTATGTATTTTTAAGTGGAATCTTCTAACCCCATGAATCGTTTTTTAGAATGTACATCGACACAGTTTAATGTGCCTGTTGACAAGACTAAGAAATAGATTCAAATACTTCTATGTGTTTCTTAATGGTTTTAAGATCCTTTAAAAAACAGAACAGCTCACTAAATGCATTTTGGGTGAACTAGAAAGCTTTTTTCTTTATGCAGCAAATTCAATATCCTTCACATGGGAATTCATATAAAGATTTACTCTGCCCTTAGAGGCAAGTGAGAAATAATATTCTGGTGAACCATTTTCTTGGTCAAATGGTAAATGGACTTCATTTATATAGTGCTTTTCCAGTTTTTCACGACCCCTCAAAGAGCTTTACATTTACAAGACAACGTTCACCCATTTATACAGAGGCTGCCATACAAGGGGCCACCTGCTTCTCATACCATGCCATCGGGAGCAATTTGGTGTTAAATATCTTGTCCAGGGATGCATCAGCATTACACAACCTTGCCATTGTTAGACTACCACACCACCTCACAGCCACAGAGGCATGTTTTCTCTCCTGTGTTTTGACTTAAGTACAGAGATAATCTTCCCTTAATTGCTTTTTTCATTTGTGAAACAGGTGGTGAAAAGTTTCAACAAACTCTTTTTTTCTTGTTTATTTTTCCATCTGTGAAAATAAATAATTAAATAATTATGAAAGATTATGCCAGCAAACAACTTTTTCAACCTGTTCTGACAAACACAGAAGAGAAAATTATTTTACTAAAGAAATGCAGCACCTCTTTTAATAATAATAATAATAATAATTCCTTACATTTATTATAGCACTTTTTCCAGATGCTCAAAGCGCTTTACAAATACACATTACACATATCATACATGCAATGGTCACCACTGTGGACAATACCCACAGAAACCAGAGCCCAGTTTGATCTGATTGGTCAACCGCTTCGATATGTCCTGAACAATGTATTGCCAGCAAGTTACGCGCAAGTGTTATGTAGTGATGTCATTATGTTATGGGGGAAAAAACGAGTCCAATGGAGGTGTTTCTGGGATGGGGAAAGTGTTTGGGAGAGAAACTCCCTCTGGAGGGTACTTTGGGATTTTAGCCTTTGCAGACCATTTACATGCACAAAAAGCTATATAACACACTACATGAAAGGGAGAACCCCAAAAAGTAAAATAGGGCCTCTTTAGGTTATTTTGATTACTCTGATTACTTCCATTGCAGTCGTTTTACTGTGCTGCACATTTTAAACCTTCACGGTTTTTTAAAACTTTTGTGCAAATCTATAAGTGTTTTTCTCATAAATCAATTTGTTTCAGGCTAGAAAAGCCATTCAAAAGACATTTAGTCAATGTAGTCCTCTTGAACCAAAGCCAATTCAATAGTTTTTGATGGGTTGGCCGACCTTCCCAATGAAATATGAATCCAGTTGTGGCAATATCATCTTCTTTTTTATTAATATTCCCTAAACGTTACTCTTTTTTATCCAGCCACCACTATTTGTCAACCACAAGCATTTCAAGAGGTTCACCAAAAAAAGCAAAGCTGCTGTTAGTAGACACCATTTCATTTGCCTGCAGTAATATGTTTATATTACATTTGTTTGATTTCCTCAGCCTATTTAGATACATATCTCCTCTTGTGTAGAAAAGACAGAGATACTTAAAAAAGGAAGACGTTGTTTAACATCCAATTCCTGTTCATCCTAAGCTTAGGCTTGTGGCTTCCTGTTTTTGTTTCAAATAGTGGAGTTTGTCTTCCTGTGGACAGTGCTGATTTCCTTTTGTTTTCCCAAGCTGTGGCACTTCCTGCCTCGTCTACTCTTGACTTTTCCTCATAGTCACAAGATATATCTGCACCAATTTGACTGAAGCCCTTCTGTGTTAATTGTCAAAGTGCATTAATTGGAATGGCCAAATGTTGTTGGACAGCAAACAAGAACAGAAAGGAGATTATCGATTAATTTTGAATGATTTTCTTTTGTGAAAAACTGGCAACAACTTACCATTAAGGGTCAATTATTTGTTTTAAACCTCTGACCCATCGGGCCTACCAACATGCAGTTCTCTTCCTTCTGTTTGTTATGTTTCAGAATCTGTGAAACATCACTTTCTGCTTTGTTTATATCTTCCTGTTCCCCAAAGGTCAAAGATCAGCCTGGGCGGAAAGGCCTTGTCCCATGACTCTGTCTTTGTTTCGGACTCATCGGAGACCAACAATGCTCTGGGGGCATCTCAGGAGAGCATCCACGGGAAAGTGAAATCACTACAGGTAAATACTTATAAATAACCTAAGTGGTCCTTTAAGTTTGAGATACGTATCAAACAGAGTGGCCACGTTTCAGTTCCTGTCACAACAAGTTGTAGTCTCTTCCTGGAGAAGAATAATGACCCTGACCTCCAAGTGCATGTTAAGACAAGCAAGGAATTGAAAGAGAAAGAATTTGACTGCAGGTTAATGACGCATAATAGGCAAATAAAGACTCACAACCTGTGTGTTTGGGAGTTCTGTGACCCTTTGCTGATCTGATACAAGCTGATCTGCTGTCAATTTATCCAGAGAAGCAGTGCTGATGTGTGTCACAAAGGGTGGTGTTTGTCACAGCAAAGTAAAGGAGTGGATGATGAAAATAAAAGCAGACAGTCGCTCAAATGTCTGTCACAACAACGGGCTAAAACGGGAAGACTCGAGAGCCAGACAGATGGACTGACCTCAAGTTAAACTGCTCCACTAAGCCAACTTTAGGGGAGTGAGAATTATACAGCATCTTAAGGGGATTTGCTCAAAAGGAAAACTTTCTCCTGTGGCTATAACACTGCTCTAGAAAAGGGATTAGTTTAAAGACAACACAGCAACCACACAGGTGATCATTCATAATAATTAAAAAATTGTACAAGTATGTAGATTAGATAGAAGTAAACCCTTGAGGCATAGGCGGATTTTGCGGGGGGGCATTGCCTCCCCTAGTGGCTGAAATATGTTACAGCATTACTACTTCTAAAACTGTTCCAATACAAATATTTCGTATATCAATATTTTAATAGATGTAATATAATAATTGTTACAATACAAATCTGAATAATATCATATTTTGTTTGAAATTATTTCATTTTTGAGCAGTCGCATGTTGTGACGTGTGTGTGTGTGATGTGTGTGTGTGACCTATGAGGTTAAGGACACAAGTTCCCTCGCTTTTTTTTTTACATACAAGTGATTCAGCTATTGTATTATAATAAGATATGCGGCGATTTTTAAAACGTCCAATTTCTGGGACGTTTAAGGCGTCTACTTCTGCACTAAGTAGGACACTGGTTAATAATATTGTAGCGTGTTCAAGTAACCAAGGGATATAGTCAGGGGTGCACATAACTTTTTTGCCCTGGTTCTCAAAGGAGCACTTGGAGATGTTGCTTGGTGCTCATCCTTAAAATGAAATAAACCGTAACTTTTGAGGGGGTCTTGACTTTATTTGCCAGACACACGGCACTGAACACACGTGCAGAGGTGAACACAGAACACACATGCAGAGGTGAACACAAGACAACATTAGCACGACCAGTAATCCTACAAGCTGTCCCTCCTGACTGTTCTCCTCACTGTCTTCCTCTCTGTCAGACATGGTAGCTGATGATGTAGGCCTACTTCTTTCTCTCTGGTTGAGTCTGCGATTAGCTGCTTGCATCCACAAGTCAACAGCTGGTTTTGGGTCGAAAGTCTCTGTTGTCATCTTAGACAAGTGGATGTAATCAAATAAGTATGTGAACATAACCAATAGCCTACCATAGCCAATAACAAATTAATGTAACTTATTTTATTTGTGTTGTTCATTCAAATCTTATTTTACCTTAACATTTATTTATTTATGCATTTTTTTTTATCTCTCCAGTTTTAAAGGATATTTTTGGTTACTGTCCTATAGTATACATTGGAATGATTTAAAACCTGTTTATCCCAATAATTACAAAGGAGTGCCTTGGAAATATGTGTTTACATAAATTGTGACCAAACCGTTTGAACTTAGACTAAGAGTCCTTTACCTCACTGAGCTGTAGTTAACTTATCAGCCTCTCAGTCTGACTGGAGAGGACTCTCCCTCCACATTATTGTAGAAACATCTTCTTCTTATCTCCGTTAGAGCAGCTAGCACGGCACCAGATTATAATAACAACAGCGCTGGTACCACCCTCCCTCTCTCCCTCGCATTTTGTCTGTGAGCTGCGGGCGCCAGATAAGCCAACATCCCCCATTTTCATCACTTACAGCGCCCATCGTACAGGGCAAATGAAAGGTGGAACCGGGGTGAAAAGGGTGTTACATTTACTTCATTGTGAATATTGTTACATCAAGGCCGAAAATTAGGATGAGCCCCAACGGTCAAAAAAAAAAAGTTCCCTCCCAGAACTGCCAGCGCAGCACCTCCCCAGATCTGGCGCCCTAGGCGAACATCTAGCCAGCGCTACGGGCCAGCCCTGAGTTCATATCATGGTTCATATGCAACTCGCAAATATATTTCTCTCTCTCTTCTCTCTCTCTCATCTCTAATCTCTCTCCTCTATTTTCTCTTTTCTCTTCTCTCTCTCCCTCTCAATGTTGGTACGCAAATGCGCTTTGTTTCAAATGACCCGGTGCTCTTTTTTTGGCGGAGGTGCGCATGCGCACCTGCGCACCAGTTATGTGCAGCCCTGGATATAGTAGTTATCAAATAAGTATAAGATGTGCACAGTTATGATATGTTTTACAGATGTAATGCACTGTTGTTGGGGGGAGAGACCGCCCCTTCCATATGAGTGTGTGTGTACGGCGGGAATAAGGCGTGCATGACGAGACGAGTTGTGTTCGTATGTGGAAAAGTCATACTCAGTGCGGTGAACGCTGGTTTTATTGCTACTGTATCCGTAGCCCCCCACGCAATAGTTGGGACTGTGTAATGACGTCAGTAAAAAAGGTTTGCCCCCCCCAAGCGCAAATGTCAAACTCCGCCTATGCCTTGAGGTTAAAGTAAACACATTGATTTCTATAAACTGACTTTAGTGTTTCCGCCTCTCTCTGATCTGCCTGTTAAATTATTAAAAGAACAAAAATATAATCAAACTATTTAGGGATCACCATGTTAAGAGGTTATGGCATACAATAAGGCAAATTGCAACACTGTAAGGTGTGTATTATATGGGGGTCACTAACTTAGGATACCACAAACAATATCATATATTGAGGTCATTAGCCCAATTGTATACCTGTAACAAATGTTTGACTTGCCACCAAACATATTTATTAATATGTATTTATATTGACATTAATTTAACTGTTACATTATATTTTCCTCATTGAATGTGGAGCGTCCACACAGCAGCGTGCGTTGACGCTTGGAGGTGGGCGTATCTGAAGCTTGGGGATTTTTTGCGAGCAACGCGACCAACAACCAATCACCTGAATCTCCCGCCCCCGACATACAAAGCAATAGCAAAGTTAAAACGAAGTAAACTGGATATAAAATCCCCAAACAGGCGAAAACCTACCAGTTTCACCCACTGTCTCTGCCACCTCCCTCCATGCCTCGCTCCTCCGGTTTGTATCCCGGTAAATCAACAGAGACTGATCATACAGCACCGGGTGATTCACTACCGCTATAATGAATTTTCCCTCCATTTTTTTGAATATGAGGAAATGACCTGCGTAATCTCTCCCAGCATACACGCGGTTTGATTGGCTAGCGATTGTACTGGCAGATTTGCATAAACAGGATTTCATTGGCTGACGCCTCCGTCGAGGCGTCAAAAGTTGAACATTGCTCAACTTTTGACGCCAGCTACGCCAGCAACGCTCCACGTCGCTTCCCAAAATGCAGTTCGGCTAAAAGTGACGTCACCCCATTCAAAGTGAATGGGCAGAAGCGTTGGAAGCTTCAACGCACGCCGCTGTGTGGACGGCCGTAATGGTGACCTCAAGTAAGCTAACTGAATTTGACATTATCATGGCTTTGCTATCATGTTCTGTAGCAGTTGAGATATTCACCCAAAAAACGAATTTGAGATAAAGGGAACAAAACACAGTTAAAAAAGAAAGACTGGCTAACAGGAAATACTACCAACAAATGCTAACGTTATCTTGTTTGTTCGTTTTTTAGTTGGTCAGAAATACTAGTCACTTGCATTAGTTACTCTTTATTTTGTCTGGATTCAAGTCATATTTGATGAAGATGTAAAACATGTAATGTTATATAATCAGTTTACACTCCAAAATTAGCAATAGGCCTACACTGAATTTCAATTATTAGCATGTTTAGCTTCCAAACACAGCTGCTAATGGTTAGCTAAGACGATGAAATTGAAAACGTTGCTATGTCCTTGTTTTAGCTGGAGCTTATATCTGTTTCTCAGTGTGTTACAGTAACAAAATATAATACTATCATTACAAAATGCAGGGGTCGGTGTCTTTCAGTCAAGGTCTTGGTGTGTGTGTGCCAGTGTCCAGTCGGCTAAAGAAAAGCTGCATTGTCCAGTGTTTGCTTTGCACAGGAGTCCTTGAGTGACTGTTACAGGGCAACACGTAAAAGGGAGATAAAAAGTCTGATAGTTTGAGTTTCTGTGATACCTTCCACACACACACACACACACACACGGAAAATCCTAAAATAAACACTTTATATCTTGAGTGCCAGCTGACACAAGTCATTCTCTGTTAATCATACTCTACATTAGTGGGGATGTTCAGGCTACAAAGAAGGGAAACTTTGAAAACACAAAAATGTTTAGTCAAACACACCTTTGCTACTTTCTAGCTGTAGTTAAACAGGCTGTCAGATTTGGCTCTTCTCCATCGCCAAATGCACACATACTGACAAACACACACACACACACACACACACACACACACACACACACACACACACACACACACACACACACACACACACACACACACACACACACACACAAATACCTGGGAAATAACATTCACTTCCTGCTGTAATGTCTACAAGTCTGGCCAAGTCTTTTCATTCTTAATCAGGTATTTTGATCAGTAGATGACACACATGTACAAACACAAATATCTTGTTTTTTTCTGCAGCTCCAGCTGAAGCAGGCCATCAGACTGGGCTCTCCTCCGTCCATCATGTGTGTGAAGAGAGCGGACGATGCTGGAACCATGTCTGAGGACGACGGCCTGCCCTGTAGTCCCCCTGAATACAACGCGCTTCACACAGTCATGGTAACACATTATTGAGTGATGTCCCACCCTGCAGTATACCTGAATGCTATTTTCAGACGGCGCTGCTAACAGTGATTTTGTCTCTTCGTGTCAGAATAAGGCTCAGAGGAACAGCCGCATGAGTCTGGAGGGAGTAGACAGTGGCGATGACCAGGTAAACAAACACACCACCAATTCAGTTTGCACTCCTATAAAATGGTCTCTCGTCATAGCCAACTAACCCAGACTTTAAAGGACAAAGTTTAAACATGAGTTAATCAGACTTTACACACCTTCCTCTGGAGACACAAAAGGCTTTTTACAACTTAATTGGACAAATAAAGTAGAAAATGTGTGCCCATTTTAAGTTCTGTTGAATTCAAAATAGATCTTTATTAATGCTAGGTAGCTTAGTAACATTTCCACTGACTGTTGCTAGCAATGTAGGTAGCATACACAAAGGTATATTTCTGAAACAGGAATCATGATTCTGTGCAATACAATGTGTTGACCTGATGTAGTGACAATGATGTTATCATCGCTCACAAAGGTACAGTGGAAACAATCAAATATGGAGATATCATGGTTAGTTGTTTTATTAAACAGCTACCGGCGTAGTGCTAATGTATTGTTGTAAGCTAGCAGCGGAGGTAACCATAAAAACATCAAACTTAACTTGCTGTTTTCAATGCAAGGCTCTGTGCCCAACCTCACGGTGAGCAAAGAGCAAATCGTGTTTTATGTAAATCCGTCTTTAGGAATAATGCTGTGTTGTAAACAATAAATATCCTGTGTTTGTACAGGAAACTCAAATAACTCTCTGCTAGCTTCTTTATGCCATCTTTAATGCTTAATTCATAATTATTGGAGGGTTTTTTCACATGGGGACAGATAAACTCCCAAAGACAAACAAAATGACTGCCATGAAGAATTTAATATGTTTCACACGTGTTGAATTTACTGACGATGTAACTTTCTACATTGCAACTGTACATCACTGCTTTCCGTCATCCTCCAAGATGATCCACTTCTAAACTCCAATATGTGGGGTTATATTCACTCACTGTCATTTGTTTCTATGATAGCACCCAACCCAGTCTCACGGCATTTCGTGTTATAGTGTCACAACATTTAATCTATTGATTCATGTTCACCAACACGATTTCCCCCTTTTTTTCGTGTCAGACAGAACTATTTTAAAAGCAGATCCCTATAAAGCATATTCATTACTCGTTATTCTCTAATTGTTCATTAAAAACTGTATATAGTGGCTATTTTGCACATCCCTTTCAAGATTTTCAAAGGTTTATTGACATATCATATACACAACTACGGTGTAGTTATCCAATGAATGAAAAACTTGGGTTGCAGGTTCCTCAACTGTGCATTACAAGACATCTATCAATATGTGTGTATACCTCCACCATTAAACTGTCATATTCTGCACATTTCTTGTACTATCTACATACATAAGAGTATAATTCATATGTATAATATCAGTTAAAATAAGTGCTTCAACATAGTTAGCATTGCAGGAAAGCAATATATTAGATGTTAAGTACTTTGTCAGGCTTAATATGTATCTGTTGATACCCCCAAAGCTTTTTTCTTATTTAAAAGAAGACCTTAATCTAAAGTATTCTTTAATGTTTAAATAAAGGTTAATTAGTTTGTCTGTTTTGCACATCCTCATATTAATATCTTTGTACATCCGGCACTAAACTGTTTTATTGTAGAGATCACTTATGGCGCGTTTCCACTGCAGGCCTCGCTCGGCCTCGCTCGGTTTGGTTAGGCCTTATTAGGCCCGGCTCAATTTAATGCTGCGTTTCCATTACAGTTTAGGAACTGGGGCAGTTACTATAGTAACGCAGTGTAGGCGGAGCCGTGACGTCATCTTCAATGAGAGCCCCAGAAAAACAACACAGCCGTTAGCTCTTAGCATTCAGAGCTCACAGCTCCTCATATCTGTTCAGAAACTTGACAAAAGTTAAACAAGTACAAACCACAGACTGCCTGTGTCATGGCGAATACAGTCGCTGGTTTATTTATGTCTGTATAGGCCGTTGTTGTGAGTGTGGACGGTCGGAGCATATATAACGTTAGCTTAGCCAAGCTACATTTAGAAAACACGCATTTTAAAAGGGTTTTTCGCCTGCCGTCTGTCTGCAGACTTGTCAAAGCATTAATTCATGGTTTTTACTAACCGGTATCAGTATGTTGTTACTTCGGCATCATTTTGAAACGTGTATTACAATTAATTCACGGTCAAATATGTTCATGTTGTTGTAGTTGTAGCCGCCTTGCCAGCGATTCTCTCTCTAGTTTAGCATACTCAGCCCGACTCAGCCTGGTTGTTCCTGGCCCTAGAACCACGATTTAGTCGGGCCAGAAAAAAGGTGAAAAGGTAGCCCCGGGCCAAAACTAGGCCAAGTGGAAACGCAACCAAAAACGGGCCCCGCACAGCTCGGCACGCTTAAAGCGAGCTACCCGCTGCAGTGGAAACGCGCCATTACAGTATCTGCTTGATTTTTTATATTCTATATTTCTATCATTGACTTTCTACTTCCACCCCCCCCCCCCCCCCCCCCCCCCCACACTTTCCTCCCACTCTTAATACTTTTTTCATCAAATATAACATATTTAAAAAATAATTCAATAACGCGCTTTAACCGCTAGGCAGTGCACACAAGGTACACACAGCATACAATGCCATAATAACTTTGTATTATTAGTGTAGGACACTTATGTATGTATAACATCTGAAGATGTGTAGTTTTATTCATGTTTTCACATAATTTTACAGGATATTGCTATATTATTTCACATTTTTTACTTCTACACATTAATATCTGATTTGTAAAACATCACAGACAGAAAGGTATATCCGTCATTTAATGGTAAGCTATTGAAATTGTGATTCCATAGCTGTGTTTCCCATCACCCAAAACCCCTGACTATACTCTCAACTCAGTATTTACATTCTTATATTCAAAGAAAATCAGTCATATCTTTAAAAACTACAAGTCCTATCTATCAGCTGTGCACCGTTATGGTGTAAATATAACCTATCTACCAATTGGATGAAATATAAAAGTCAGCCGAATTACTATTGATACTGCAAGGAGACGTATTGTGTGAAGAGAAATTGAAGATGTTGTTTAATTGCTGATATATTTATGATCCACATCACGTACACATCACGTATTCAGTTTCGGCGGCAGTTGTTCCAGTTTGTCCAGAAGTCTTCTAATCAGGGTTCTATAAATAAAGAACTACGGCAGATGTGTAATATTGAATGCAGCCGAACCGTTTATTACAATGCCGTTATGTGATGACTTTCAAAGAGAAAAGCAAGCACACTCGGAATAAAGTATTATTTCCTTTGTTTTAAAAATGTTTTTCGGATTTCATATCGCATTAACACCATATCCCAACGTGCATTGCGGCTAAACAATCCAATCACCAAGCTTCAACCATAGCTGAGGATCTTGGGTAATCAGTTCAGTGGGTGTGTATCTGTTAACAGTTATTTTATTTTGAAATTCAGTTCCTGACGGACGGCAAAAAAGCCAGAGATTATAGAATTAAACAAATAAATAAAAACAAGGATAATTGTGTGTTATTGTTGAGTAAATAACAGTGTGTTATTTAGAAAAGAATAACAAATTAGAAGGAAAAAAATATTTAAAAAATACAGATTTCAGTATTCTAAGGCTCTGAGCCCCATTTATTTTCCTCATTGACGGCAAAAATAGTCTGACATTATACGATTTAAAATCAAAAACAATAATCGTGGCTTGATATTGAGTAAGAACATGTTTTTATGAACCACACAGCTTCCGGTCTTCCAAGACCAGAGCGGACAAAAAGACGTGGTGCAGGCACAAAACATACTACCAATAGAAATACATTGCTTTTAAAATCGTTCTGTCTGACACGAAAAAAAAAGAAGGGGAAAATCGTGTTGGTGAACACGAATCAATAGATTAAATGTCGTGACTATAACACGAAATGCCGTGAGAGTGGGTTGGGTGCTATCATAGAAACAAATGACAGTGAGTGAATATAACCCCTTCCCCATTCAAGTCATCTCATGTGAATTCGATAGTAAAAACATCTTATGATCCAATCTAATCACTGAAACATGACTAAATAAAAGGCGTGCAAATTGACCTCTTGCTCTTTTTCCTTTTCCTAGTTTTATTGCCCTTTCTTTCTTTGTTACGTCTCTTCTTTCTCCCTCCTCTAATTGCTGTTTGTTGACCTACAGTATGAGTGTTTGTGCTTTAGCCCATGTGACCTGAAATGTGCCTCAAGCCAACTAACACCACTGTCGGTTAAAAATAATTCCTTCTGCTAAGTACTTTTCTGATGGAGAGTACCAATTTGCGATATGGAAAATGTCCTAAAATAACTTGAGTATCCTTTTAGCCTCACTGGCTATAATGTGGGCAAAAAGCACAGTCAGCAAAGTATGACAAATGAGCATTTAATGATAGTGCCGTTATAGCAATTTCAGACGGGTCTTTGGCTAGTGATTTACCCGCTAAAAGGACCACAAATGACCCGCTACAAAGACATGCGCACAAAACCTGGAAATATCCCTTTTAAAGTGCATTCCTAACAAAGGAATGTGGTCAAAGAGGACTGCAGTGACTTATGAATTGCAGTCACAGTGGCACTTTCTTTTTGAGATTTTCCACTCACTGAGAACTCACAGAGACACAGATTTAGATTTTCACCTGAAAATGAACTTTAATGTCATTGCAGGGCAACCGTATGGTTGTAGCTAGGCAACAAAAAAATTCGAGTCAGATTGGGTAGTTGGGTCTGGGTCAGTCTGTTTTCATATATACTGTCAATAACAGATGGAGGCTCATTGAGTGGCTTTGAGATTTTAATAAAGGACTTGTTTTTACTCTGGGTGTTAAAGCTGATCAGTATTTTTCAACATGCCCTTATACCTTTCACAGACTTATTAACAAATATGTTTTTTCGTCATTGAATCCCAAAACTACAGTGGCCAACAGATGCAAAAACGTCACAACGGCCCAAAACACTTCCATTAGGAGAAAAGACTAAAATGTCTGAATCGATCGAAATATAAAAACTAGGGCTGTCAAGTTAACGCGTTAATAATGCATTAACGCAAAAAAAAAATTAATGCCACTAATTATTTTAACGCGATTAACGCATGTGTATTTCTTGTCCTCGGCCGCCCCGTAGTTTCAGAGAGCATCAAGTTTAAAATACATTCTACAAGCTGATGCAGACCACACTTCCACGCTCACCGGCAGGCACCGACTGGCCATCGGGAGGACCGGGAGGGTGTGTGTATGTGTGGCACGAGCGAGCGAGGCATACCTTACGTGTATTGCTGTTGTTAGCATCTGGTGCTAGCTAGCTGCGCTAACGGATATAAGGAGCTGTTTCAATGAAAACAGAGGAGCGACATTTCGCTGAGCACTTGACATTACGAAAAGTCAGCACACTCAGCAGGGATAGTGCGCAACATGATTGCAGCGTCCAGGCAGCTCCCGTTCAAGCATATGCCTTGAGTTGCACATAGCTCCAACGATCCATCAGTGTCTCTCTCCACACACACACACACACACACACACACACACACACACACACACACACACACACACACACACACACACACACACACACACACACACACACACACACACACACACTGTATTGTATTATTGTATGAGAGGTTCCTGGTTGAATTGAGGCGAATATTTGTAATGTTCAGAGGTTGTTGTGTTTAATATTCATGAGAATATTTGTCATTGTTCAAATGATAATAAACATTAGCATAAAGCATATTTGTCCACTCATATGTTGATAAGAGTATTAAAAACTTGAAAAATATTCCTCTAAGGTACATTTAGAACAGATAAAAAATGTGCGATTAATTTGCGATTAATCGCGATTAACTATTTTAATCGACTGACAGCCCTAATAAAAACACAAATGTGCCAAAACACATGCAAATGAAGAAACATCTTTATCCACTAGACAACACATGTTCACCAACAATATTCACTAACTTCACGAAGACGTTAGTCTGCATGGAAACAGCAGGAAGCCCAAAACACAACTGTATCTGGGACACTAAAAAGTGATGCACACATCTGGGACGGAGCGCTTGTTGACGTTTGAGGATTTTAAAGTTGGCCAACAATCACTGTAAACATGCCTTATTATTATTTTATCTTAACAATCCGATCGCATTATTCCTTCCAATATTATTGCAGATTGGGCTGTAAGCTAGCTAGCTAACGTAGCTAACCTGGTCATTTCATATTGACAAAGACTTACAATTAAGAAACAGGCTAACTCTGCTAACAGTGACAGTTGGCCACAGAGGTGTGCATCACTTTTTAGTCTTTTTGTGTTTTGAGCTTCTTGCAGCGTTTTTTATTTCCAGTGTTTCGTTTATGCAGCGCTTTTAGTAAATGCTGCGTTGGTGAATGTTTTCTAAATGCTGAGCATGTATTGTCAAGTTGGTGAAGATGTTTCTTCATTTGCATGTATTTTGACAGATTTGTGTTTTTATCATTTGCATTGTTTCTAAAGCTGCAGCGCATTTCTCCTAATTCAAGTGTTTTGGGCCGATGTAGCGCGTGTGCATCGTCCATCGGCCACCATATAAAACAATGACTGGCAGATTTTGTGTTCTCACTCAGTTTGAAAAAGGAGTGTTGTGAGTTGAATCAGAAAGTACTTGGTTAGGTTTAGGGTATGATCATTGTTTGTTATATAACGTAAGTTATTTTATATAAGTTAAGAACTAAAGTAACTAAAACTAAATAACTAAATGTTGACTTGGACACAAAGAGGGGTCTCTTGGGTGAACGTCCCTGTGTTGGTTCGCTTTACGTACGTAATTTAGGTGTTTTATGTTCGTGAAGTAAGTAAGTATGTTCATTACAAAAGTTTTTTATATGGGACATATGTTTGACCCATCCAGCTGCTCCAATCTCCTACGCCAACTTTGTTGCTCTTACTACAACTTCACCTGACTTGCTTCTATGCTGCCAGCATAATTACTATGGTCCTAGAGGTTGCCTCCTAACAATTAAAGTAAATATGGGTTGTAATAAGCCTATGCAGCCTATTAGTGGGGAAGATGTTCAGATTTAGCTTCTAAGGAGCCAGATATTTCCTAAAGTACAGTGACCAAAACAGAACTACAACGAGAGTCTCAGATTTTTCATGTTCCCACAAATTAATGCTAATTTTGCTATGTTCTTGCTGGATGTGTAAACAGAAAACTGTAAATGGAGTTACTGAAATAAGCAGTCCTTCAAACACATTAGTTAAACTTGACTTTACTAAAACTCAAATGGATCTTTAATGTTATACTTTGGCTTTGTGTGATAGGAAGTTTAGAGGACACTTTTTAGCTTTGGTAGGACAGTAAATTCAAAACAAAAACACATACTGTATCAGCTGCAGAGTAAACTGCTGGTGTGTGTGTGTGTGTGTGTGTGTGTGTGGTGTGTGTGTGTGTGTGTGTGTGTGTGTGTGTGTGTGTGTGTGTGTGTGTGTGTGTGTGTGTGTGTGTGTGTGTGTGTGTGTGTGTGTGTGTGTGTGTGTGTGTGTGTGTGTGTGTGTGTGTGTGTGTGTGTGTGTGTGTGTGTGTGTGTGTGTGTGTGTGTGTGTGTGTGTGTGTGTGTGGCCTAGCATTACTATACTTGTGGGCAGAGACGTGCACACATAGACTCTAGGTAGTGCTTGAGCACCTGCCAGTTTTGCCCTCTGGACAGCAATGTGCCCTTTTTGAAAGTTCGTTTTTTACAGTTTAAAAAATAAATAAATTACAGTGTACTGTATGTGGCTCATGGTAACATCGATCAATTCTGGATTAAAAGCTTCTAATATATACAACAATGCCTCAAATGCGCGTTGTAATTTTGTCAGACATCCCCACGCGTGCCCCGCGGCACTCCCGTACGTGCCCTGGCTGCAGCCCCTCCCTTCCCGGCTCTCAACGTGAACGCGCAGCCAGAAAGGCCACGGCGGGTGTGTGGTGCAGCAGCACGCAGCAACACGATTAAAAGTGCCCTAGTGACGACCAAGTAAGTAACCACCAGGTAACAAATACAACAAGTGTATTGTTTAATCCCCTAAATCAGATGTCAAACTAAACTATACAGGGTTCGTACGGTCATTGAAAACCTGGAAAAGTCATGGAAATTCAAAATGCAAATTCCAGGCCCTGGAAAACAATATTTTTTCCAAAGTTTTGGAAAAGTCATGGAAATGTAACTAAAGTTGCGTCAAATATAATTTACATTTTATCTAATCGCCGAAATAATCTGCGGTCGCGAGCTGTTATGTGCCATCATGACGCGCATGGTGTTATTTTGTAATATATGAAGCGCGAGCTGTGTGCTCGAGTCTTCCTGCCTGTCGGGCCGGCTGAACTCTGCTGCTCCGGGATGAGGGTCAGCTACATTATCTAGGGTGTGTTCGTTAACTGTGCGGAGTCACTGTGGCACAGACTGAGCCGCTGGTGAACAGCTGTTAGAACGGGCCGTTCAGGTGTTCAGAGCAGAGCGGCAGAGCGTGATGTGAACTGAAAAGTTTTTCTGTCGCAATATCATTGTCACTATCTGCTAACGTTAGCTTTAGCCTTCGTTTTCTAATAGTTTTTTTCATAGGCTATAAACAGAGGTGGTATAAGTATAGAGATTGTAGGCTACTAGAGTAAAAGTAGAAGTATACTCAGATCTTGTACTTTAGTAGAAGTACTCAGATATTGTACTTAATAAAAGTAGAAGTACTCAGATCTTGTACTTGAGTAAAAGTAGAAGTACTCAGATATTGTACTTTAGTAGAAGTACTCAGATCTTGTACTTAATAAAAGTAGAAGTACTCAGATCTTGTACTTGAGTAAAAGTAGAAGTACTCAGATCTTGTAGCCTACTTTAGTAGAAGTACTCAGATCTTGTACTTAATAAACGTAGAAGTACTCAGATCTTGTACTTGAGTAAAAGTAGAAGTACTCAGATCTTGTACTTGAGTAAAAGTAGAAGTACCAGAGTGTAGGAATACTCTGTTACAGTAAAAGTCCTGCATTCAAAATGTTCCTCTAGTGAAAGTAGAAAAGTATTATAAAAATACTAAGGCATGAAAATACATTTTCAAAATGCTCAACAGTGCTGCCAAAATTATAAACTGACTGCTACACAATTAAAATAAATGCTTTTATATATTTCTATTAGATGTAACTCTTTGGCGTTTCTGTTATTATTACCTGCTGCTTTAGTTGTTCTGACTGCTAACATCCTCTGTTATTCCTCATTTTAAAGCCGATATTCCGTGGGGTCGGGGGGCTCGGATCCTTGTCACCTTTTTCATACCTGATGAGTTTGCCTCCCTGACTACAGTTGCTTTAGCGAGTAGAAGCTAGTAAGCCTACTATCTGATTTGTTTTAGATAGGCATCTGCATCAGACAGCATATGGTTATTGAAATAAATATATATGCAATTACGACATACAAGATGTGCCTTTAATAAATCTCACACTACTAAGGCAGCCGGCGGTTCCACCAGGGGCGTCAATCCTGGGGGATTCAGATTGGACCCCCCTAAGTCATTTAGAATAATAAAAATAAATGTTAAAATAATAAAAAAATTGATAAAAAATCAGTAAAATCAGGCAAAAATAAGAATTAAATAACATAACCCTAACACCGAAATAAAGTAACCAAAAACCAAAAAGAAACTTAACAAAATCCGCCATTATCCGGCAAATTTTTGCGCACAATTTCGGCGCGACCGCCACAACGACTCAGAAGGTGTCCCTTTTTTTTCTCTTGAGCACCTGCCCCTATAAATGTCTGTGCACGCCACTGCTTGTGGGGACCTAAATCTGTTTATAGAGTCACGTGTGGGGACTCGCCTCCCTTATGGGGACAAATTAGAGGTCCCCATGAGGGGAATCGTTAATTTTAGGGTGAAGACTTGGTTAGGATTAGGTTAAGGGTAAGGGTTAGGGTTAGGCATGTGTTGGTTATGGTTAAGGTTAGGATAAGTCTCCAGGAAATGCATGTAAGTCAATGTAATGTCCCCTGAAGTGATGTATACATGGTATGTGTGTGTGTCTTCAGAGTGCATTCCAATGGTTTCTATGGCAGTCAGCGTATCTGCTTGTAGTTATAGAGTTTCTGCTTTAACCCGCCTCTCTCTCTCTCAGACACAGACATGCACAGACACACACACACACACACACACACACACACACACACACACACACACACACACACACACACACACACACACACACACACACCACACACATAAAGCTCGATAAACAGAAATCTAGATGTTGACAAATTAAAAACGGGATTATGTCTCTTTAGCTGTCTCACCATCCCTCAGTCTAGTTATGCGTTTTAATCAAAATCAGGCAATAATGTGAGTTTTAAATGTTGAGTTCTTCCAAATCATAATCATGTCATATGACCTCTAGTGCAGTGGTTCCCAAACTTTTTGTGCCCAAGGCACACCAAAGGACAAGTACAAATCTCAAGGCACACCTATTGTGCAAAATAGCCCTTATAACACGTGTTATCACTCATATCATGTAAAATATCTGTAAATGTGCATAATTATTTACTAATGCCAAATAAAATGTGACAAAGACAACTATATTACTCATGAAATATTTATTAACGAAATATTTCAGAAATTAATTTGAAACTTTATCAAATTAGGCTTCATCAAATCAGCAACACACTCATTTAAACCAGACAGGTCACAATGTTAAAAATGAGGCAAAGGAAACTCAGCAGAAATTCAGCACAGAGAACTGTCAATGCAAGGAAGCTGCACTGCATGGTCCTGAACTACAAATTATAAATGTAACATTTCAGCAATCAGCATTGAAACATGTGCTATTGTAAATATGTTTGCCGACTTACAAATTAGTGAGATACATGTGCCTGTCGGGGCGCTGAGGAGAGGGCCACTCGCAAGTCCTGTTCAACAGAGAGCCGTGACCTCCTGTTGTTCTGATTACATATTACTTTTAAAAAAGTAATATATTACACTACTTCGTAACTATCTACATAAAGTAATTCGTTACTATACTCGCCGAGCACGTACAAACTGCGTATGCGTGAGTGGCAATAACTCTCCTTACCAGCAGGCGGTGGTAGTGTGTATTTGTCATTCAAAACAGGCAACAACCGGAAGACAGAGAAGAAGAACAGACTACGTGATATAAACAACAAATAGTGTGTGCGGTAGCTTCACCTGAGCATGTGTTCTTTGCAGGTGCTTGTTGAGGTTTGACCACGTGGTGTTTACAGCAGTGGATAACAGCTTCTGGCCTGGACACAGTTTTCACCTCACCGTCACATTCCTGTCTATTCTTCGGACGAACTCAAAGTAATGGGCATACCTCCACCCCTCGAGAGTTATCGCTGACTCAGCCATGTTTATGCAGCACTGCACGTGGAGATGTGGACGCGCAGATTACGTACATATAAACCTACAAAGTACTGATATAGTAAATTAAAAAATAATTATTTTTGTGTAGTTGTATATTGCAATAATAACGTATGGTTGTCACAAAATCCCACGGCACACCCGGACTTGCCTCACGGCACACCGTTTGGGAACCACTGCTCTAGTGGTATCGACCATGCTAATTGCTTTAGTTTAATTTGCTGTTGTTTATGGAGATATTCATCTCTGAAACTTCTGCCAAGAAACCCAATACAATGGATTAAGATTAAATACATTGTATTTGGCTATGTGGAAATAACTCAATATATCTTCATGTAGAGTTCTTTTTTGGCGGCTTTTAGTTATTTATTTATCTATGAATCCGGTTAAAATAGTATGAGAAAATAAAGAACTTTTTTGAACATTAAAGCATGGAAACATATCCCAGTAGAGGAAAAAATACAAATATGAACAAGACAATTAGCAAAATATGGCCGCTTTAAAACCTGGATTCTTCTTTTTTATGTCTGTAAATCCTCTATCTGCCAACAATGAAAATAATAATAAAAAGGTAATTTCATTCAAAAGTTGTGACTAGGAGAGTCATGATTACCGTTGGCAGTTGTACAAAAAAGTTATAATACATCACATGAAGTGTCGAGATGTCAAACTGAATCATTTGGACTTTTTTTGTGGATAATGGATGAGAAAAGGGAAACGTCTCTAAGATGTATTGTTGAAGCAAGGGAAAATGTGAGAGGGATACTTCTCCAGTGATGACAGAGTAAGTGTTGGTGCTGCAGAGAAGTACAGCTAATATTTATTCAGCTGGACCCCCCTCCCCCCACTGGTTTCCTTATCTCATCGTTTAAGGGAAACTCCACCTTTTACCACAATCGACTCTACCTGTGAGTGTTTCCCTGTTACTCAGTAATCAGTGACCCTCTGTGTCCTCTCTCCAGCAGTCCTGGTCGGGCTCCAGCAGAGCAGTGAGTCCTCTGGTGGTCCCGGGGGACTTCAGCCAGCCGGCCAGCCCCTTCGGCTGTCTGGATAACTCTGCTGCCAAACACAAGCTGGGCCTGAGACACAAAGCCTGCAACAGGAGGAAACACGTCTCTGTAAGACATCAATACAAACACACAAACATCAGCAAATACACTCTCGCAACCCAATACTGTCAATTATCAAAGCGGTTTGTTTAAACTTTGGTCCTATCATAACATTTTACTGACCAATTTTAAAGGTCACCTATTATGCAAAATCCACTTTTTCATGTCTTTTCTACCTCAACATGTGTCCCCTCTGTGTAAAGACATTCTGAAAGTTTCAGGGAAAAAAGATTCCCTCACTTTTGTCCTGATCCATTTATATAGAAACCTGTCTGAAAATCAGCTGATCAGATTTTGGCCACTGTATGATGTCATAATGGTTTTTTTGGCTTGTATAACCATTAGCCAATAACCAACCAAGGTACCCCCCCCCCCCACCATATCACCTGAATCTCCTCCTAATAATAATAATAATAATAGATTTAATTTGTTAGCGCTTTTACAGGTGCTCAAAGACGCTTTACAGATATAGTGAAGGGAAAAGAAAAGGAAGGAACAACAAATAAATATATAGTTAAAGTTAAAGTCAAATAATACAAAAACAATCACACATTAAAAGCCAGATTGAAGAGGTGAGTTTTTGTGAGTTTTTTTAAGGTGGTGAGGTCAGTGCAGTCTCTGATGGGTTGGGGGAGTGAGTTCCAGAGGGAGGGGGCAGCGACGGAGAAGGCTCTGTCCCCCCAGGTCTGGTGATTGGTGCGGGTGGGGATGGATAGGAGGTTGGCTTCTGATGAGCGGAGGCAGCGGGAAGGGGCGTGGTGGTGCAGCAGGTCTGTGAGGTAGGGGGGGGGACTGATTGTTGAGGGCTTTGTGAGTAATCAGGAGGACTTTGAAGTTGATTCTTTGACGGACGGGGAGCCAGTGGAGGTTCTGGAGGACAGGAGTGATGTGGTCTCGGGAGCGGGTGTGGGTGAGGAGGCGGGCAGCAGAGTTCTGGATATGTTGGAGTTTATTGAGGAGGTTGGATGGTATGTCGTAGAGGATGCTATTGCAGGAGTCATGAAGTGATGAATGCATGAATCAGGGTTTCAGCAGCAGAGGAGGAGAGTGATGGGCGGAGACGGGCAATGTTTTTGAGGTGGAAAAAGGCGGTCCTGGTGATGTGATTGATGTGGTGGTTGAATTTGAGCTGACTGTCGAAGATGACTCCGAGGTTGCGGATGTGAGGGGGGGGGGATAGAGTGTTGCCGTCAATGGTGAAGTTGAAATTCTGGATGTCTTTGATACGGGATGGGGGGCCGATGATGATGTCTGATTTGGCACTGTTCAGTTGGAGATAGTTTGTTTGCATCCATGCTTTTATTTCTGAGAGACAGTTGGTGAGAGTGGAGTGTGTTGTGGGGGTGATGGTCTTTGTTGAGATATAAAGTTGGATGTCATCGGCGTAGCAGTGAAATTGAAGGTTGTGGCGACGAATTATTTTGCCAAGGGGGAGCATGTAGAGGATGAAGAGGAGGGGGCCAAGCACCGAACCCTGGGGGACGCCTTGGGACAGAGGAGCAGTGGAGGAGGTGCAGTTGTTGATGTTGATAAACTGATGTCTGTCGGTGAGGTAGGATTTCAGCCAGGAGAGTGCAGTGTCGGTGATGTTGAGTGATGATTCGAGGAGGGACAGCAGGATGGCGTGGTTGATGGTGTCGAATGCTGCGGTGAGGTCGAGGAGGATGAGGATGTTAAGGTTGCCGGAGTGAGAGGAGAGGAGGAGGTCCTTTGTGATTTTGAGAAGAGCTGTTTCGGTGCTGTGTTTTGATCGGAAACCGGATTGAAATGGCTCAAAGAGATCATTGGAGCTGAGGTGGGCTTTAAGTTGTGAGGCAATGACACATTCAAGTATTTTTGACAGAAAGGGGAGATTTGAGATGGGCCGGAAGTTGGACATGATGTCAGGTGTGAGTCCAGGTCTTTTGAGAATGGGTGTGACAGCAGCCAGTTTGAGAGAGGGGGGAACTGATCCAGATCTGAGGGAGGAGTTAATGATGGTGGCGATGAGTTGGGAGATGGCAGGGAGGCTCTCTTTAACACATTTGGAGGGCATTGGGTCAAGTGTGCAGGTGGAGTTAATTCCAGTCATGAAGTCAGACAGTTGCATGGGGGTCACAGGGGAGAAGTGGGACAGGGGCTGTGAGGTGAAGGGGGGGGAGCCAGGAGGGGAGGTGGGGGGTGCTGATGAGGGTGTCAGATTGCTGTAAATGTTGCTGATTTTGGTTTGGAAAAACGAGAGGAAGGAGTTGCACTGTTCGGTGGTGAAGGATGAGGTGGCGTTGTCACAGGGTTTGAGAAGTTTGCTGATGGTGGAGAACAGACGCTTGGGGTTGCTGGAGCCAGACTGAATGAGTTGTGAGTAGTAATTAGACCGGGCTGCTTTGAGTGCGTTACTGTACTGCTGGAGATAGTCTTTGTAGATTTGAAGATGGACTGTTAGTGTGGTTTTCTTGTGTTGGCGTTCAAGTTGACGTTTCCTTGATTTCATTTGGCGGAGTTCGGGGGTATACCAGGGGGCGGAGTGTATGAAAGAGACATTTTTTGTTTTTGTGGGGGCCAGTTCATTGAGGGGGGGGGGGGGGGGGGGGGGGGGGGTTGTGTGGACCGGGGGGAGTGGAAGGAGATTGGTCAGATTCACGTGTTGTTTGTTGTGATGGCGTAGTATGGGCGTGTGACAGGACCGAATGGACGGGATGGAGTGTGGAGACGTGGAATGAAATAAAAACGTACGGCCAGAGCCTCTGTGTGGAGGACGGCGTTTGCGGAGTATTTCATTATCTGCGAGGATGTCCATGCAGTCCGGACGCAGGCGGTTATTAAAGGAGTGGAGATCTGACAGGGAGTAGAGCGGCGGCATGATCCGGTGAAGTGGCGCTAGCACGGAGCTAGCTAATGCTGGGGACCCGGGCAGCAGAGACCAGGAGCCGGATGACCGTGGAAGAAGGAGCGGTGTGAGTCCAGATAATATGAGAATTATAATCCACAGCATATCAGGAGAATAATTCCAGAATTACGAGAATCGTAGGAGGGACTGACAGCCTGGTGCAGAGTGGGAGCCGGGTGACCAGCCTACTAGCTGGTTAGCTAGCTTGATAGCCACCGGCTGTAGGCGGCAGGGAGAGACGATGTCAGCGGGGAAGCCGGCTAATCGCAGCGGGATGGGAAGACCCACACGAGATCGTTGTTGTTAGCTTCTGGTGCTATCGAGCTACGCTAATGGATATAAGACATTTTTTCAACAACAAAGTGGAGGAGAGTCCTCTCCTGTCAGACTGAGAGACTCAGTGAGCTAAAGGACTCTCTCAGTGTTATCTCAGTGGGTCTCAAACGTTTTGGTCATCATTAATGTAAACAATTATTTCAGAGGCACACGTTTATATGATCATTATTGTTATAAAGAAATAAGAAAATTAAAAACAGGTATGAAATACTATGACATTAAAAAAAGAATAAAGTTTAAAAGGGAGTGATTTGTAAAATATCCATAAAGAAAAAGTAAATCTGTTTACAGTTCTATTTCATATGGGTGTTGAGAGATGTGTCCATAGATCTCTTAATGTTGCTCTCAAAGTGCACCAGATTGATGCTTTTGACTTCAATATTTAAAAATCTTCCCGGGGGAGCATGCCCCCGGACATGCCCTATGCAGTGCTTGAATTGGAATGAAAAAGGTGCCAGTACTCTAAAATCAGCAACTTTTTCAAGTCAATTTTATATATACAGCCCACAAACAAGAATTTGGCTACTATAATGCTGGTGGGTTTGTCTCTTTACTACTGTAACATTTTGTATGATAGGCAGTGGATATGGCTAAAGCTCAGTAAGGTCAATATTAACTGAAAATATAGCAATCAAAGTCTAGATCTTCTGCTGAAGACACATGAAGCAGAGACCTTTCAGGTGAGAGCCCCTCTGGTGGTGTTCAACATTAATGACAAGGAAACAAAGCTCTGGTCAGAAGCATTTTTTATAAAAAGCTTTAACAAAATTAAGTATTTCTGTACATTTTGAATGCAATCTAACTTTCCAACTCCGAAAACGAAAAACGAAAAAGTGCCAAAAGTCTTCTCACATGGCTGAGCTGCTTTGCAATATACTTCACCACTGAAGAATACAAATATGTATAAAGTAAACTATGATGCAATCTAACTTTCCAACTCAGAAAAATGATAAAGAGCATGAACAAAGAACATGTAAAAACAAATGCAAAATTTGCAACAATCTAAAATGAGAAACTGTAACTGCAAGTAACAAAGTCTGAGCCATGGTAAAGAGTTACATTGAACACCAAGCTGATCAGATAACTCCCTGGTTGGTCTGAAGTCCTTCTATCTCCAGGATCTGTACAAATCGGCACATTATGCCAAAAGTCTTCTCACTGGGTGAGCTGCTTTGCAATATACTTCACATTGTTAGAAAAGGCTCCAGAAGGCCTTGGGGACATCAGTATCAGGGGCTGGAGCTGGACAGGCTCTTTCATCAGCACTTCTCCTTCCCTTTGCCAGCCAGGACCTCACATACTGTTCCGGATTGAACTGTCCTAGTGATGGTCCATTACATTTAATGAAAACCAGGCTGGACAGTCGGCTGACAGAGAGAGCATTCCTTTTTGCAGTAAGGATATCGTTCATGCAGCTGAATGCCCGCTCACACTCACTAGTGGAGACAGCGATGGTTCGGACTGCTTTCAGTAGAGGCTCCATGGCAGCAGGTGTACGGGATGCCCTGGTTTCCTTGTATTCGCGAAAGCCCTGAACAGTCTCTCTTCTGTCCACTTTCAGCACTTCGCACAAACGTAGCACCTCTACGTCCCCATACTGTACGTCTAACTCCTCTTCAGGCCAACTTCCAGGATGGATAACTTTCATGTCCTGGATTAGCTGATTGTCCCGGGCCTCCCGGCCATGTAATGGGATTTCTCTTGTGCTGACATGAGAGGAGGTTGTGGAAGTCATTCTGTGTCTCAGATTCTCTACCATACTGTGGAAAAACTGACCTGCATGAATCTGTACAAGCCTGCCATTCTCACGCAGGGCAACACCCTTGAAGGACTTCTCAGCTAGAGCTGTATGAACTGTAGTCATGTGTGGGCCAGGCATGGTGACCATGGATTCAAAAACTCGTATTTCTCGAGTTAAGAGCCTATCTGCTGTAGGCAGTGTCATCTCTCTTTTTTGGAGTGGCCCGAGAGAGGTCGCTGAGCTCTGTGAGCGCATCGTACATCAGTCCCAGATTGCTGACAAACGTTGCAGATGTGAGCACATCATCCAGGCCCTTGTACTTTGCTCTGTCTCTGGAATCCCTGCTCGTGTCGTTTGCAGCATTTGTGAAGTGATCATGAAGCACTCGGTAGTTTCCCCAGACTGCTCTGACGCTCCTATCACTTGAAGCCACCCAGCGGATGGACAAAACACGCCCTATCACCAGGAGACGCTGTCCGACTGCTTGCGCACACTGCGCTAACTGCCTCTGATTTTTGGGGGAGGCATGGAACAAGGAATAGAGTTTGTCAAAAAAGATCTGGAAATGATTGAGCCCTGAGACCTCTTTGACCACATCCCCAACTGCCAGCTCTAGACGATGATTGGAGCAGTGCCACACAAACAGGCTTGGGAATTTACTACACAACTGGGTAGCAACGCCTGTTCTCTTCCCTAGCATGACTGAAGCCCCATCACATGCAAAAGAAACGAAACACTGACCTAAAAAGTCCTCGTTAAAATCTCTTCCAAGACACTCCATTAACGCCTTTGTGATGTCATCAGCCGTTGTTCCATCCAACTCGATCAGCTCCCAAAAAAACGTTTCGGGCTCAGCATCAGCTAATGCTGAGCGTAGACACACAACAAGCACCGTTTTACCACTAATAGTGGTAGATTCATCGACCAAAACACAGAGTTTTCTTTGGTTTTCTGTAATGTCTTTTGCCATTTTTTTCTTCAGCTCATGAGCTATGTGGTCGATGATTTCGCCACAGGTTTTATTGGAGTGCAAAACCCTGCCCACGTTCAGCCCATTCAGTTTCTGTACATTCAAATCAATTGGCATGTCTGTGAATGGCCGGCTATGTTTGCCAATTTTATATGCCGTTCGAAAAACTCTGATAGTGGTGTCTAATTCAGATTTATGCATAGACTGCACTTGATGTTGAATAGTTTCACGTGAAGCAGATGTAAGGATGTCAGCAGCTTTTACATGGGCTTGTGATTCTTTATGTTCTTTGATTTTTTTTTCTCAGGCTAGCTTGTTGTTTGCCCTTGTCAACACCGAAATGAGACACTGCACACTCACCCCATTCAGTTGACAGTTTCAGTCCTTGTCCAGTGTGTATTCCCAAAGATTTGACATCTCTGCATATCCGACATCCTAGCTTCTTATCTTTAAGAAGGAGCCATGCATTGGTCTTGCAAAAATATTGCACCTGGTCCGTTGTCCAGCAGTCAGGTGCATCGCTTTGCCCGGTGTTGGTGGTGGCAGTTGCGCCAGCAGCAGCTAACGTTAGAGGCTCTGGAGGAGGCGGCGGAGCTAGTGCTAATGCTAATGCACTAGAACTTGGAGCAGGAGGATCAACCAAAGAAAGCTCCCCATCAGACACAATTTCCAACACAGGCACAGCATTCTCTGTATTTGAAGTTTCTTCCGGCGACAACCGCTGTCTTTTTGCACTTTTATTAATCCACGCTAACATTTTAGAAATGCTAATTTGTGACGTGACTTGCTTTCCTTCTCTCGGGGGCGTGCCTGCTCTGTTCTATCACTCTACATAGCCACCCACTGGGTGGGAGTTGCACTGCATAAACACAACACACGTGCATCTAGGTATGTAAATTGTAAAGCATTAAAACATGGTTTTACTAACAGTTTTCAGTATGTTGTTACTTCGGCATTATTATTATTATTTTTGAAACGTGTATTACTATTAAATCACGGTCAAATAGGTTAATTTTGACATAGTCGTTTCCACCACAGTATTTACATGGAGAAGATAAGCCCCCCCCCCTCTCCAGCACGTTCTGTTTGAATGACAGGAGTAAACAGCTGACAGCCGCTGTGAAACTCCAGCGGTTAGAGCGATGAGAATGTCCGTTCGGCACCTCATGACGCATCTACTGAGTACCGGGCGGCTGTATATATATATATGGATGTATAATAAGAACGGCGGGAGAGTGTTGAGTACTGGCACGGTGCATGAGTACCGGAGTACCGCCAGCATGCCGGTACTGAGCAAGAAGTGCCGGTACTCCATGGGTCAGAACCAGAAGTGCCGGTACTGCGTACCGGTGAGTACCGGCCCAATTCCAGCACTGGCCCTATGTGAGGTCCACACACCACCTATA
>NW_022991191.1:0-21454 GCF_902827175.1 Gymnodraco acuticeps | reverse complement strand
CTGCTATCAAGCTCCTCTTAAGGGGGAGGAGCTTGATATTGCTGGGCTATCTCTCTTAAGGGGGAGGAGCTTGGGTATTGCTGCTATCTCTCTTAAGGGGGGAGCTTGGATATCTTGGGGGGCAGCATTGTTGTTGCCAGTCTATGACCGAGCACAAGCCACCATGAGGTAGTTTACTGTTCAGGGACGAAGGTTCCCTGGCGCACATTCTTTCCTATGGACGAGAGCTCTAGTTAGATTCAGGGTCCATATTGCTTTAGTCTCACTGATGAGGAATGTTGATTATTACACTCTGAACTAGTTAAAACCTCGAGCTGCAGAAGAGTTCTTCAGAATTGGTTTGGCAACCGCTGTGTCAACTCGTGACACACCACTGTCAATTCTCCGGCGGTAACTCCAAATAAACCGTCAGTGTTTGCCATCAAAGCTCCAGCTCTCCTCGTGTCTCTCTGAGTCCTGACTCCATCAAAGCTCCAGCTCTCCTCGTGTCTCTCTGAGTCCTGACTCATCAAAGCTCCAGCTCTCCTCGTGTCTCTCTGAGTCCTGACTCCAATCAAAGCTCCAGCTCTCCTCGTGTCTCTCTGAGTCCTGACTCCATCAAAGCTCCATCTCTCCTCATGTCTCTCTGAGTCCTGACTCCATCAAAGCTCCAGCTCTCCTCGTGTCTCTGGTCCTGACTCCATCAGAGCTCCAGCTCTCCTTGTGTCTCTCTGAGTCCTGACTCCATCAGAGCTCCAGCTCTCCTCGTGTCTCTCGGAGTCCTGACTCCATCAAAGCTCCAGCTCTCCTCGTGTCTCTCTGAGTCCTGACTCCATCAAAGCTCCAGCTCTCCTCATGTCTCTCTGAGTCCTGACTCCATCAAAGCTCCAGCTCTCCTCGTGTCTCTGAGTCTGACTCCATCAAAGCTCCAGCTCTCCTCATGTCTCTCTGAGTCCTGACTCCATCAGAGCTCCAGCTCTCCTCGTGTCTCTCTGAGTCCTGACTCCATCAAAGCTCCATCTCTCCTCGTGTCTCTCTGAGTCCTGACTCCATCAAAGCTCCATCTCTCCTCGTGTCTCTCTGAGTCCTGACTCCATCAAAGCTCCAGCTCTCCTCGTGTCTCTCTGAGTCCTGACTCCATCAAAGCTCCATCTCTCCTCGTGTCTCTCTTAGTCCTGACTCCATCAAAGCTCCATCTCTCCTCGTGTCTCTCTGAGTCCTGACTCCATCAAAGCTCCATCTCTCCTCGTGTCTCTCTGAGTCCTGACTCCATCAAAGCTCCATCTCTCCTCGTGTCTCTCTGAGTCCTGACTCCATCAAAGCTCCATCTCTCCTCGTGTCTCTCTGAGTCCTGACTCCATCAAAGCTCCAGCTCTCCTCGTGTCTCTGAGTCCTGACTCCATCAGAGCTCCAGCTCTCCTCGTGTCTCTCTGAGTCCTGACTCTCCATTGCTACAGAAGTTTCCCCCACAGTAAGAAGTAATAAAACAGGGTCTCACTCAGGGTCTGGCTGTCCCCCTCCCCAAACGGGCCCTTCCTGGAGTCCGGACCCCCGAGCACCTCCAGCTGGTTACACGTCTGAAACACACAAAGACACACACTTATAATGTACTGTATGTCAACATGTAAGACACCACTGTGTACAGATCCTGAGCTATAATGAGAGATACCGTAATCCCATTTATTGTTAAATGTATGTTCTGCACAGCGACCAGAACATAAAGGGTCCGACTCACCAAGACCCTCCTGCTCGTGCTTCTTGTGAAAACTTCTATTAAATGCACGAAACCTTAAGTAATCGTAAAGCTCTATTCCGAATACTTTGAGGTCGTTATTTTGCTTTCTAAGCTTCACTTTCACCATTCGGAGATGTAGACATTTGCATGATGTCTAAATGAAACTTTTTAAAATGAGAATTCGTTAATATTGCTTTTTACTTTCAATACAAATGAATGGATGAACCCCTCTCTACCTGCAGGTTGCTGTTGCTGATCCTCTCGTATCGTTTCAGCGCCGGGCGGCTGGTGAAGTATCCGGTCCAGAAATCGTGAGGGGCGTCAGCGTACGGGAAGAAATCATCCGTCTTCAGAGCCCTGGGGGGAAAAGACGGCGTGAGATCACTCTTTAATTAAGCTGTCATTATGGTTAGTGTCGTGTGAAATGATCATACACTCAGATTTATTGGATTCTTCCCTCTGTGTTGAGGCTCCAACTTTTACTTCCCGTTTGGTCATGCATGTATTTTCCATCACTTATCTCACTCATGTCTTTTCTTTTGTCTTTATCTAACTTTGTGAGTCAATTCTTGCACTTCCAATTGTTTCTGTCGTGTGTCAAATGATCAGATAATCACTTAAAACATAATAGTCTTATACTCTGATTGCCTTTTACTCTGTTCAATTGTATTTGTTGTGTATTCGTGTTTGTGTTTAACAGAGTCATATGTTAAGGATTTACATTTCAGGATGGTAAAGGAAGTAAAAGGTGGATTTGCAAATGGTTAAGGACGAGGGGGTTTAATGGTGGGATGTTTAGATGATGTGGAAAGCCCCGGACACACCAAGCTGATTTTGGCCGTCAATGAGCGTCGACACGTCCTACTCAGATTGGTGTGTCCCGCACTGTCGTGTCTTTTGCGGCCGATTGCCTACCGATTCAACATGTCGAATCGGTAGGCAATCGGCCAAAGGCTGTCGGTCAAATAAATCACTCCGATTGGCTGTTCAGCTAGCGAATCAGTGCATGAGAAGCGAAACGGAAGGACCCACACAAACTATAGAGTGGCGAAGTCCCTCCTCTTCCGGTGGACCTCCATGGGACCTTATTTCGAAAAAATTATGTATTGAAGTGAATGGAGAGAGAAAGATTATCTTTCGATCCTGTTTGAATTGTGCCACGAATTACACATATGATGTTTGTCAATTTAAAAGATAATTTTGCAAGTAAAAAAATAAAAAGGTGTCGTAAAACTGTGAAGTAACACATTTGTTTGTGTGAAACGCTGAATGAACTACATCTCCGGTCTCGCACAACAACACACGTCACCAAGATGGCCGTCACTACTGTCTTGTCAACAAAACGATTGACTACCCTCACTATCACCACAAGGAAACACGTCCAGAAGAATGTCATGCAAAGCTACCTGCCTGCCTTCCTTTGATTCTCTCTGAACTGCCTGGTGTTTTTAATGTTTAATGTCAACCATTAGTGCAGATAGCATGAAGTACAAAAGATCGCGGATGCTAATATAGTGTTAGCGTTAGCATTTCTCCCCCGGGCTTAAATTGTGTATTATAGAATGATCACACCGGTGTGACAGTACTCTTCAAAGGGTTCACGAAATATGACTACTACTCTTACCGTTTAACATGTTGGGTTACTTGATGGCTAATAAAAAGGACAAGGCTTTAATGCTAACTAACGTGCTTGCTACTAGCTAGGTAGCTAACTTGATCCAGCCACTCCTGGTCCTTTCATCAGACGGGAAGCGAAAGAACGAGCAAGACCCATTGCTGGTATGATAACAACCTGATACTAAGCACACAGGCATCTTGTTAAAGTTATCTTATCTTAGCTATCTCTTATTTAGTGGAGGAAAACAATTGTGACATCAGTTGTGACATCACTTACGCGACTCTGGGATTTGTAGTCTTTCTAGTTGCCTATTTTTCATAATCTTATATTTCAACAGTTTTACGACAAACTGTGACTTTTTTCACATGGAAATTATTTTTTAAGTTTGACAAACATCATATGTGTAATTCGTGGCACAATTCAAACGGGATCGAAAGATAAGTTTTCTCTCTCCATTGACTTCAATACATAATTTTTTTTTTCCGAAATAAGGTCCCATGGACCGGAAGTAGATGGGCGTGACTTTGGCAAATCTGAGATTTCATTTAACTCCAGCTCTCGACACAGGTTCGGGAAAGCCCCCTGAGCTTCTAGCTGTAGAGTGAAAATGGAACGCACACGCTATTTGTTGTTTGTTCATATCACGCAGTCTGTCTTCTGGTTGCCTCTTTTGAATGACGAATACACACTACCGCCGCCTGCTGGTGAGGAGAGTTATTGCCACTCACGCATGCACAGTTCGTACGTGCTTCTTGGCCGTCGGCTGAAGTCTTTGCGGTGTGTTCCAGTGCGACACATGGCCAAGACGCGGAGACGTGAGGCGACAACAGTCGGGTCCGTCGGGACGTGTTCTTTGGTGTCGGATTGGTGTGTCCGGGCCTTAAGAGAATTTAAGGATGGGACTAGTTGGCTTTTCTCTCTACATAGTGTTTCTGTAAGCTGTGTTCGGGGTGCAGAACTTCTCTATCCTCTGAGGATGAAGCTGCTCTGTTCCTGCATTAAGGATCGATGTCACTATATGTATATTGACTAAATATAACAAAAGACAAACTTGAATCATTTATCAGTTTCTCTTAAGAATTTCCTCCACAGTTATAAATCCACCATTTCGACTCCAAAAAGCAGATTTAAAGAGCACGTTACCAGGTGCGGTTGGCTCGGTGCAGCTCCTGCAGGTAGCATGACGGCGTGGAGTAAAGCACGTTGACCTTCCCTCCGTCCGCCTGCTCAGCGTTCACGTAGCGGATCAGCTTGTCCAGGTTCTTGTACCACAGGTTGGCGTTCTCGTACTGGAAGTCTGAGCCCATGGTCATGATGATGTGGTTCGTCTTATACACCATAGACTGAGGGAGGAGAACGGCAACATTATACATTTTTACTTTAATCCAAAGCGTTTTACAATAAGAGTTTAGTTTATACGTATACTAGAATGTGCGTGTTTACAAGAAAAACCTTTCAAAGAAAAGGGAAAGCAAAGATATCAAACCGTCAAAGGGACTAATCTACGGAATAGTTTTATAAAGGAACTTAAAGATTAGATATATTTATTAGTACAACATGACATGATTCACAATAAAACTGAGGCTTGAAAAAAATTGTACAAAAATAATAATGTAAAAAAGGGTAATAAGATCAAGGTTCGTCCCAAAGGTCTGAAAAGTTCACCGAATGTAACGTCCACACGGCAGCGCTTCAACGGAGACGCTTCCCATTCACTTTGAATGGGGTGACGTCACGCTTTGCCGAACTGCATTGTGGTTCCGTCGCGCCGCTTTGCCTCCGTTGCTCGCTTCGAAAGTTGAGAAAAGTTAAACTTTTCAAGCGTCGACGGAAGCGCCAGCCAATCAAATCCTATGCCAGTACAAGCGCTAGCCAATCAAACCGCGTGCTTATGTGTCCGGGGGCGGGAGATTAATGTGATTGGTTGTTGGTCGCGCGCCAGACACGCCCACCGGCAAGCTTCAACGCGACGGAACCGTGTGGACGTACCGTAATGCGGAAATGCCTTAAAGCTGCAGTACCTCTAATGGCCAGCGGGTGGTCCGATTTTATGGAAGTCTATGAAAGAATTTCGCTAGTTCTCACCTGATTTATGACCTCAGTAATGGTTTAAAACAACTGTCAAATGAAGAGATGTTTCTGACCTGACTGTTGGCGATGGCGACGAAGCGGTTCACCACGTCGTCCACGTTGTAGTCCTCCAGCTCAGGGTCGTCTCTGATTGGTGGATCGTCACAGGACTGATCCCAGCAGAAGCCGGTCGGGGGGTTGTACCCGTTGGGAAGGATCCCTACAGAGGGGAGAAAGGTGAGATTAACCGAAAGTGACAGACTGAGTCACAAAACCCCAAATGGAAAAATATGAAATGTTGTGTTACCGGTGAAGAGGTCGGCCATGGGGGGGGTGAGGCTCTCGGAGGCCCTCCACAGAAGCTCCTGCTCCTTAGTGGCCATCCTCAGAGATCTGTCCTGGTAGTCCAGACGCCCGAAGAAGAAGCCGTCATACCCCATCTGACACACACACACACACACACACACACACACACACACACACACACACACACACACACACACACCACACACACACACACACACACACACACACACACACACACACACACACACACACACACACACACACACACACACACTTAAGACCACTCTCTGGTCTGTGGAGCAACCATTCAGCTACAGGTGAGCAGTAAAATAGAATAGAGAGGATTGCTTTATCGTTCAAAGAGGTCATCACAAGGAGCAGAATCATCCAGAGAGGTCTCTCAAAGCAAACCTGGGATATAAAAACTAATATAAAAACTGAATAAAGCAGATTTATGTGCATGCACGAAGGATGGACGAACCAACATTGACTGTAAACTGGATTAATATATATACGGGTTTGATGTTATTGGAAGCACTTGGGGATAATGCACGTGCACAACTCAACACAATATAACATGTGCAGTGCTGAAATGCTACCTATCATACCTTTCAACATGTATTCTGATTTCATGGCAGCATTCAGATGTACCTGAGCGAACATGGAGGCGTGTTCCCGGGCGTGTCCGAAGGGGTCGATGTGCCAGGCGACCCGGGGGCGACCGCAGAGACCGAAGGTTTCGTTGAGGAAGCGAAGCCCCAAGGTCATCTGGTCGATGACGGAGCTGTAGTGGGTCGTGGCTTCATCGCTCATACACCAGCCGCCGTTCACAAACTCCAGACGCCCTGAAGGAGGAGAGGATATGAAGCTCCCTCAGAGTACATTTACTTGTTGTTCTTACTGTAGAATCTGTTTTATATAATCATGAGTTTCAAGTCATGCTAGTGAGTTATTCATTTAGTTTACTGGAAAGAGGCCCATCTAGAGGTGGGAAGTAGTGGAGTACAAATACTTTGTTACTGTACTTAAGTACATATTTCTGGTATCAGTACTTTACTCCACTACTTATTTTTCTGACCACTTTTTACTTTGACTTCTTACATGTTGAACACAAATACCTGTACTTTCTACTTCTTACATGTTGAACACAAATACCTGTACTTTCTACTTCTCACATGTTGAACACAAATACCTGTACTTTCTACTTCTTACATGTTGAACACAAATACCTGTACTTTCTACTTCTTACATGTTGAACCCAAATACCTGTACTTTCTACTTCTTACATGTTGAACACAAATACCTGTACTTTCTACTTCTTACATGTTGAACCCAAATACCTGTACTTTCTACTTCTACACGTTGAACTCAAATACCTGTACTTTCTACTTCTTACATGTTGAACTCAAATACCTGTACTTTCTACTTCTTACATGTTGAACTCAAATACCTGTACTTTCTACTTCTCACATGTTGAACTCTAATACCTGTACTTTCTACTTCTTACATGTTGAACCCAAATACCTGTACTTTCTACTTCTTACATGTTGAACCCAAATACCTGTACTTTCTACTTCTTACATGTTGAACTCAAATACCTGTACTTTCTACTTCTTACATGTTGAACTCAAATACCTGTACTTTCTACTTCTTACATGTTGAACACAAATACCTGTACTTTCTACTTCTTACATGTTGAACTCTAATACCTGTACTTTCTACTTCTTACATGTTGAACTCAAATACCTGTACTTTCTACTTCTTACATGTTGAACACAAATACCTGTACTTTCTACTTCTAACATGTTGAACACAAATACCTGAACTTTCTACTTCTCACATGTTGAACTCTAATACCTGTACTTTCTACTTCTTACATGTTGAACACAAATACCTGTACTTTCTACTTCTAACATGTTGAACACAAATACCTGAACTTTCTACTTCTCACATGTTGAACTCTAATACCTGTACTTTCTACTTCTTACATGTTGAACTCAAATACCTGTACTTTCTACTTCTAACATGTTGAACACAAATACCTGTACTTTCTACTTCTAACATGTTGAACACAAATACCTGAACTTTCTACTTCTCACATGTTGAACTCTAATACCTGTACTTTCTACTTCTTACATGTTGAACACAAATACCTGTACTTTCTACTTCTAACATGTTGAACACAAATACCTGAACTTTCTACTTCTCACATGTTGAACTCTAATACCTGTACTTTCTACTTCTTACATGTTGAACCCAAATACCTGTACTTTCTACTTTGTACATGTTGAACACAAATACCTGTACTTTCTACTTCTTACATGTTGAACACAAATACCTGAACTTTCTACTTCTTACATGTTGAACACAAATACCTGTACTTTCTACTTCTCACACTTTGAACACAAATACCTGAACTTTCTACTTCTTACATGTTGAACACAAATACCTGAACTTTCTACTTCTCTCATGTTGAACACAAATACCTGAACTTTCTACTTCTTACATGTTGAACACAAATACCTGTACTTTCTACTTCTTACACTTTGAACACAAATACCTGAACTTTCTACTTCTTACATGTTGAACACAAATACCTGAACTTTCTACTTCTCTCATGTTGAACACAAATACCTGTACTTTCTACTTCTCACATGTTGAACTCAAATACCTGTACTTTCTACTTCTTACACTTTGAACACAAATACCTGAACTTTCTACTTCTTACATGTTGAACTCAAATACCTGTACTTTCTACTTCTTACATGTTGAACTCAAATACCTGTACTTTCTACTTCTTACATGTTGAACCCAAATATCTGTACTTTCTACTTCTTACATGTTGAACTCAAATACCTGTACTTTCTACTTCTCACATGTTGAACCCAAATACCTGTACTTTCTACTTCTTACATGTTGAACTCAAATACCTGTACTTTCTACTTCTTACATGTTGAACCCAATACCTGTACTTTCTACTTCTTACATGTTGAACACAAATACCTGTACTTTCTACTTCTTACATGTTGAACTCAAATACCTGAACTTTCTACTTCTTACATGTTGAACTCAAATACCTGTACTTTCTACTTCTTACATGTTGAACACAAATACCTGAACTTTCTACTTCTTACATGTTGAACTCAAATACCTGTACTTTCTACTTCTTACACTTTGAACACAAATACCTGAACTTTCTACTTCTTACATGTTGAACTCAAATATCTGTACTTTCTACTTCTTACATGTTGAACTCAAATACCTGTACTTTCTACTTCTTACATGTTGAACCCAAATACCTGTACTTTCTACTTCTTACATGTTGAACCCAAATACCTGTACTTTCTACTTCTTACATGTTGAACTCAAATACCTGTACTTTCTACTTCTTACATGTTGAACTCAAATACCTGTACTTTCTACTTCTTACATGTTGAACTCAAATACCTGAACTTTCTACTTCTTACATGTTGAACTCAAATACCTGTACTTTCTACTTCTTACATGTTGAACTCAAATACCTGTACTTTCTACTTCTTACATGTTGAACTCAAATACCTGTACTTTCTACTTCTCACATGTTGAACTCTAATACCTGTACTTTCTACTTCTTACATGTTGAACCCAAATACCTGTACTTTCTACTTCTTACATGTTGAACCCAAATACCTGTACTTTCTACTTCTTACATGTTGAACTCAAATACCTGTACTTTCTACTTCTTACATGTTGAACTCAAATACCTGTACTTTCTACTTCTTACATGTTGAACACAAATACCTGTACTTTCTACTTCTTACATGTTGAACTCTAATACCTGTACTTTCTACTTCTAACATGTTGAACACAAATACCTGTACTTTCTACTTCTAACATGTTGAACACAAATACCTGAACTTTCTACTTCTCACATGTTGAACTCTAATACCTGTACTTTCTACTTCTTACATGTTGAACACAAATACCTGTACTTTCTACTTCTAACATGTTGAACACAAATACCTGAACTTTCTACTTCTCACATGTTGAACTCTAATACCTGTACTTTCTACTTCTTACATGTTGAACTCAAATACCTGTACTTTCTACTTCTTACATGTTGAACCCAAATACCTGTACTTTCTACTTTGTACATGTTGAACACAAATACCTGTACTTTCTACTTCTTACATGTTGAACACAAATACCTGAACTTTCTACTTCTTACATGTTGAACACAAATACCTGTACTTTCTACTTCTCACACTTTGAACACAAATACCTGAACTTTCTACTTCTTACATGTTGAACACAAATACCTGAACTTTCTACTTCTCTCATGTTGAACACAAATACCTGTACTTTCTACTTCTTACACTTTGAACACAAATACCTGAACTTTCTACTTCTTACATGTTGAACTCAAATACCTGTACTTTCTACTTCTTACATGTTGAACTCAAATACCTGTACTTTCTACTTCTTACATGTTGAACCCAAATATCTGTACTTTCTACTTCTTACATGTTGAACTCAAATACCTGTACTTTCTACTTCTCACATGTTGAACCCAAATACCTGTACTTTCTACTTCTTACATGTTGAACTCAAATACCTGTACTTTCTACTTCTTACATGTTGAACTCAAATACCTGAACTTTCTACTTCTTACATGTTGAACACAAATACCTGAACTTTCTACTTCTTACATGTTGAACACAAATACCTGTACTTTCTACTTCTTACACTTTGAACACAAATACCTGAACTTTCTACTTCTTACATGTTGAACCCAAATACTTGTACTTTCTACTTCTTACATGTTGAACCCAAATACTTGTACTTTCTACTTCTTACATGTTGAACCCAAATACCTGTACTTTCTACTTCTTACACTTTGAACACAAATACCTGAACTTTCTACTTCTCTCATGTTGAACACAAATACCTGTACTTTCTACTTCTTACACTTTGAACACAAATACCTGAACTTTCTACTTCTTACATGTTGAACTCAAATACCTGTACTTTCTACTTCTTACATGTTGAACTCAAATACCTGTACTTTCTACTTCTTACATGTTGAACCCAAATATCTGTACTTTCTACTTCTTACATGTTGAACTCAAATACCTGTACTTTCTACTTCTCACATGTTGAACCCAAATACCTGTACTTTCTACTTCTTACATGTTGAACTCAAATACCTGTACTTTCTACTTCTTACATGTTGAACTCAATACCTGAACTTTCTACTTCTTACATGTTGAACTCAAATACCTGTACTTTCTACTTCTTACATGTTGAACACAAATACCTGAACTTTCTACTTCTTACATGTTGAACTCAAATACCTGTACTTTCTACTTCTCACACTTTGAACACAAATACCTGAACTTTCTACTTCTTACATGTTGAACACAAATACCTGAACTTTCTACTTCTCTCATGTTGAACACAAATACCTGAACTTTCTACTTCTTACATGTTGAACACAAATACCTGAACTTTCTACTTCTCTCATGTTGAACACAAATACCTGTACTTTCTACTTCTCACATGTTGAACTCAAATACCTGTACTTTCTACTTCTTACACTTTGAACACAAATACCTGAACTTTCTACTTCTTACATGTTGAACTCAAATACCTGTACTTTCTACTTCTTACATGTTGAACTCAAATACCTGTACTTTCTACTTCTTACATGTTGAACCCAAATATCTGTACTTTCTACTTCTTACATGTTGAACTCAAATACCTGTACTTTCTACTTCTCACATGTTGAACCCAAAATACCTGTACTTTCTACTTCTTACATGTTGAACTCAAATACCTGTACTTTCTACTTCTTACATGTTGAACTCAAATACCTGTACTTTCTACTTCTTACATGTTGAACTCAAATACCTGAACTTTCTACTTCTTACATGTTGAACTCAAATACCTGTACTTTCTACTTCTTACATGTTGAACACAAATACCTGAACTTTCTACTTCTTACATGTTGAACTCAAATACCTGTACTTTCTACTTCTTACACTTTGAACACAAATACCTGAACTTTCTACTTCTACATGTTGAACTCAAATATCTGTACTTTCTACTTCTTACATGTTGAACTCAAATACCTGTACTTTCTACTTCTTACATGTTGAACCCAAATACCTGTACTTTCTACTTCTTACATGTTGAACCCAAATACCTGTACTTTCTACTTCTTACATGTTGAACTCAAATACCTGTACTTTCTACTTCTTACATGTTGAACTCAAATACCTGTACTTTCTACTTCTTACATGTTGAACTCAAATACCTGTACTTTCTACTTCTTACATGTTGAACACAAATACCTGTACTTTCTACTTCTTACATGTTGAACTCAAATACCTGTACTTTCTACTTCTTACATGTTGAACTCAAATACCTGAACTTTCTACTTCTTACATGTTGAACTCAAATACCTGAACTTTCTACTTCTTACATGTTGAACTCAAATACCTGAACTTTCTACTTCTTACATGTTGAACTCAAATACCTGAACTTTCTACTTCTTACATGTTGAACTCAAATACCTGAACTTTCTACTTCTTACATGTTGAACTCAAATACCTGTACTTTCTACTTCTTACATGTTGAACTCAAATACCTGTACTTTCTACTTCTTACATGTTGAACCCAAATACCTGTACTTTCTACTTCTTACATGTTGAACTCAAATACCTGAACTTTCTACTTCTTACATGTTGAACTCAAATACCTGAACTTTCTACTTCTTACATGTTGAACTCAAATACACCCAAATACCTGTACTTTCTACTTCTTACATGTTGAACCCAAATACCTGTACTTTCTACTTCTTACATGTTGAACTCAAATACCTGTACTTTCTACTTCTTACATGTTGAACCCAAATACCTGTACTTTCTACTTCTCACATGTTGAACTCAAATACCTGTACTTTCTACTTCTTACATGTTGAACACTAATACCTGAACTTTCTACTTCTTACATGTTGAACACAAATACCTGTACTTTCTACTTCTTACATGTTGAACACTAATACCTGAACTTTCTACTTCTTACATGTTGAACTCAAATACCTGTACTTTCTACTTCTTACATGTTGAACACAAATACCTGTACTTTCTACTTCTTACATGTTGAACTCAAATACTTGTACTTTCTACTTCTCTCATTTTCCAAACAGCTGGTTCCTTTAGTCTGAATGTGTGTTTGATGCGTGATCATTATTCTTTAGAGTCATTGCGTGCCTATTGGTTTGAACACGATCCGTGTATCCATCATTTCCTGGTCTTCTCTAAAGAAGAGGGCAGCCAGGTATATATTGCATAGTTATTACGGCTTGTATATATATATTGAACATATTGCACATCATTTGTATTTCACAATAAGGGGTGTTTTATAGTCTGTGTGTGTGTGTGGTTACATAGGCCCTTTCTCATTTCTCTAACTCCCCTCCTCGACTCCTATCCTCGACTCCTATCCTCGATACTTAGGCCCGCCCACAGGAGATGCGAGCGGAGGAGCCGAGGAGAGAGGAGGGGAAGCAGCAGGTGATTAGAGAAAGGAGAACTCCTCTCCTCTGAGCGGTCATTTTAAAGAGACGTCCATTAATGATGACAGGAGGCTCAGCAGCCCTCTGTCTGATGGACAGATGTGTTCATGACCACTTCTATATTTACTTTGATTCATTCACAGTGCGGTATAATGAGACAATAACAGGCTACAGATGCGGACACACACACACACACACACACACACACACACACACACCACACACACACACACCACACACACACACACACACACACACACACACACACACACACACACACACACACACACACACACACACACACATATATTTATGTATATACAATTTCAGAATCAAACAAGTATGAGAGCACTCTCATAATAACGTAACACTATCGGAGACTGGATATATCCCCCCCCCCTCTCTGGTCGCTACAATGAGGAAAATAAATTACGGGCCAAAAGTTTATTTACAAGTATTAAAAGTAAGCAGAGGACACCAAACCAACTGAGACCTGTCTGTCCGCTGCATCTACACACACTGTACCACCACACACCTACACCACACACACACACACCTACAGCTAACAGCCGTTGTGTATTTTATTATGTGAAGCACTAAATGGTTTTAGAAAAATATCGACTCTTTGTTTGTAGATATCTACTAAACTAAAGCAAATAAAGAGAGTAGGCCTGTTATACTGAGTGATATATATTATACACACTGCTCTGCTTTCTGCACGGACCTCACAGCTGTTCTCTCTGGAAACATCGCGTCGCGATGAAAGCAGTTAATAAAATAATATCCAGGGGATGCATGCAGAGCTGTCATTGGCTGAGATAAGTCCGGCCGTGCGTCACGCCTCTTTGAAAAACCTCTGTTGCCGGAAATGCATCTACGGAGGAGCCGTGGAGGACCGTGGAGGACCCATCAGTGTATTACATTACATTACATTGCATTTAGCTGACGCTTTTATCCAAAGCGACTTACAATAAGTACATTCGACCAGGAAGACACAACCTTGAAGAAAACAGAATCATATAAGTATATCAGGTTTCATAGAGCCAAACATTTCAAGTGCTACTCAACTGGCTTTAGGTAATCCAGTCCTTTATTGGTATAAAAGTGCTTCGTTATCGTTCTAACGCTCGAAGTGGAGTCGAAAGAGATGAGTTTTCAGTTTGCGCCGGAAGATGTGCAAGCTATCTGCCGTCCTGATGTCAATGGGGAGCTCATTCCACCATCTTGGAGCCAGGATAGCAAACCCACGTGTTTTCGCCGATGGGAACTTGGGTCCCCCTCGCAGCGAGGGCGCAACGAGTCGTTTGGCTGATGCAGAGCGTAGTGCGTAGTGTATCCTCGGTTAGAGCTCCTCCAGAGAGCCTCCTCGACGCTCGATCCTCGGTCCTCAAAGTGCATTGAGAGAAATGAGATGTCCTTCAACATGGCGCGCTGAAATTCATTTCCGGGTCACTACCGGAGGACCGAGGAGTCGAGGAGTCGAGGAGGGGGATTTGATGAAATGAGAAAGGGCCCATAGTCTGACCGCTGCAGGAAGGAAGGAGCTTATCTCTCCGTGAGCAGCAGCCTACAGTCTGTAATGTTGTGAGTGTTACATCAGGGCAGGGATTGTGAATATGAAGCCAGTCTTTCAGAGTAAATGTTGTTCTCACCTTCCTCCACCAGCTGCTTCACGGTCTGCTTCATGCTGGAGCTCTGCTGCCTCCACCAGCGGTAGAAAAAGGCCGTTTCCACGTAGATGAACCTCCGATCGGGGTTCTTCAGCAGCTGGTCCACCACCGAGTCCAGGATGTACTGCACCCCCGCATGCTGGATGTCGTTACGGTCTAAACACACACACACACACACACACACACACACACACACACACACACACACACACACACACACACACACACACACACACACACACACACACACACACACACACACACACACACACACACACACACACCTCGTCTCATTTAAAGCCTCAGCCTTTTACAGGTGTTTTATAGCAGCTGATCAGATGAGAAACGGCGTGTTGGAGATGATTCCTTCGGCATCTCGAGGACATTTAGAGTCCTGTCACATGACTTCAATGCTCTGTGTTTCCACTCACACCGATACAACTCTTTGATAGTCCCAGGGTCGTTCAGGTGTGTTTATAGTGAGAGAGACCGTGTGCTCCATGCAGGTGACCATCATCTGTGAGTGTGCTTATGTAATCATCTGCACTGTATAGGGATAGATGACTGTGTCTGTGTGTGTGTGTGTGTGTGTGTGTGTGTGTGTGTGTGTGTGTGTGTGTGTGTGTGTGTGTGCATTTGTTATTTATTTCCCCCCTATGATACTACAGTGTAACAACAGGGTTTTGAATTAAAAGGTTAATTTGTATTTAATAGGGATGCACGATATTGGTTTTTTGAAACCGATACCGATAACTTCCTGCTTCTCAAGACCGATACCGATACCCGATAATACAAAAAATTACGCCACTAATTATTTTAACGCGAATAACGCATGTGTATTTTTTGTCCTCGGCCGCCCCGTAGTTTCAGAGCGCATCGAGTTTAAAATACCATCTACAAGCTGATGCTGACAGCCCCGCTCCTGCCGCCTGCTTGTGGCAGACCACACTTCCACGCTCACCGGCAGGCACCGACTGGCCATCTGGAGGACCGGGAGGGTGTGTGCATGTGTGGCCCGAGCGAGCGAGAGAGAGACCTTACGTGCATTGTTGTTGTTAGCATCTGGTGCTAGCTAGCTGCGCTAACGGATATACGGAGCTGTTTAAATGAAAACAGAGGAGCGACATTTCGCCACAACTGCGCCGAGCACTTGACTTTATGCAGGAAGCCAGACAGTGGGACATTGTACGAAAAGTCAGCACACTCAGCACGGATAGTGCAACATGATTGCAGCGTCCAGGCAGCTCCCGTTCGAGCATATGCCTTGAGTTGCACATAGCTCCAACGCCCATACCACCGACGACATGTTTGTTTACTGTCCTGGCTTCACGAGTTAGGGAGCGCTGGATTTGTGAAGAACTCCCCTCTTCCTAAACCACTAATACCACAGTACTGGCAAAACGGGAGGAGCCGAGTGAAAAACAAGCGCCCCTCATCCCAATCCACCCACACCGCAGTATTTTTTTTTTTTTCCCCAAAAAATATATTGTATATTAATATTATATATTAATAATATTAATATTAATACTATTGGCTATTAATACTGGTATCGGGTTTATCGGGATGACGTCATAATTCCTAATATCGGGCCGATAATTATCGTGCATCCCTAGTATTTAACAATTACAACTATTTAGTGTTTCTTAAATTTAGTTTGGGTCATGAAAGCTTCTCCACACATTCTTGACCTCAACCTTTAACTAGGTTCCTGTAATGTTTGCTTTTTTAAATGTGTTTGCACCCCTGCTGTGAGACTCAGAAACGTCTCATGTCAGTTTCTACGTTAAGTTTTGATCCCGGCACCACCAGCGTGTCACTGACCTCCGTAGAAGTACTGGTCCACGGTCTTCAGCCAGCCCACGTCATCGTGTGTGTGAGGGACCAGGTGCACGTTCAGCATGTCCGGCTGTGTGGCATGACAGGACTATATACACACACCACACACACACACACACACACACACACACACACACACACACACACACACACACACACACACACACACACACACACACACACACACACACACACACACACACACACACACACACACACACACACACACACACACACACACACACACACACACACACACTGAGGACACATCTACTGCACTGCTCTATTGTTAGGGAAGGCACACAGTAAGTAGAGACATCCTATTAATACATTTAGAGCAGAAATATTTCCTCTTTCTGTTTTTATTCTTAATATAAAATCAGTTCCTCAAACAAACGGACTTCAGTGATGGGAAAATAAGAAACATTGTTAAGTACAATAAAGGAATATGATTTATATAAAGTAACTAAAGATATTCAATACATGTACTGGAGTAAAAGAAACCTCTGTAGTGGAGTAGAAGTACCATGTAGCATAAATGGAAATACTCAAGAAAGTACTTCAACATTGAACTCAATTCAAGTACTTGAGTAAATATACTTAGTTACTTTACACCTCTGCTCATATTGAATACGAAAGTTATGCAATTTAATGAAAATAAAACTGAGCCTAATATTAATTTTGTATGGTTAATTTCAAATTGGTGATTTTTGGAACAGAAGACCCTGAGCCCCTAACCCAAGAATGCGGATGAGTGGAAGTGAAAGCTGCAGGAAGTGCTCATCTTTAGGGAACTTAAAAAGTAAGAGATATAAAATAATAATTAAAAAAACAAGCACAAAAGGAAACATGGCTGACCTCATATCCGCAGGTTGGAGACTTTCCTGTTTCTGGTCCAAGAGGAAAAGGTAAAGCTCCAGAGAAGAAGGAGAGGAGAGCAGCCAGATGCAAACATCTGGCCGCCATGTCGAGAAATGAAGCGCGAATCATGTGACATCTGTTTATCTAAACTGGAGTCACATGACAAGACTTCCGCGAGGGAACAGGGAGTTTGTTTCCCTGAGCTGAGACTGTAAGGACGTCCCATTGCTCTTAAAACTCATTTCCCTGCTTCTCGTGGGCCCCGTCTCAGGTCGGTTAAATGAAATCCTTGCGTCCCTCACTTGCGTCGTTTCCCTGCGACTAGTCCCTCCCTCCAGGGAAGCATGGAGAGACGCAAGGAAACCACGAGAAGCAGGGAAATGAGTTTTAAGAGCAATGGGACGTCCTTTCCTCCGGAGCGTCACGTGAAGTGACGTCCGTTTGTGATGACGCTGCACAACTGTTCGTCTGGCAGCAACTCTGTCCCCGTTATTTTCCCACACACCCCCCCGCCTCTGTTAGTACACATTTACTGACGCTAACATTTGTATCATCTGTTGTAGACCCAATAAATAAAATCAAATAAGAACTCTTTCTCAAAAAAGATAAACGCCATTCTTAAAATGTATAAACGAACAATAGTTTGATTAATATTGATCAGAGTGCACAATAGAAATAAAATAATTGAGAGTAGAAAAAGAGATATGTTATCTATCAAAACCCAGTTAGATTAACATTCATTGGATTGCACACTTTGTTTGTTTGTTTGTGTGGATATGTAGCAAATTAACATTTTAATAGCACTTAATGACTGACTGAATGGAAATGACAATAAATGAACGAAAAAAGCGATCATGAAAATGTTTCCAATAAATGAATAAAATGATTTTTGACCACTTTGTTGTTCAGATCACCTATTTGTAACTAAATGAAACATTAATTGAAACCAAACACGGTATAAACTGAGGAGTGAGTCCCGTGAGGTTCATGTGTTTTCTTCACTCCGCTGGGAAACTGCTCTCATGTCAAGAAGCATCAGATCAGTGCATGCACTGTCTCGTCCAATCAGTGAGCGATACAAAGTAAGGGGGCGGGGCGAGTGTCTGCGGATTTCATCGGAGGATGGTCTGGTGGTTCCTCGGTTATAGCTCCTCCATTATCGCTCCTCGCTCCTCCGGCAGAAATAAGAGCCATGGGACGGTACTCAAGATGGCGCAGACAAATCAACTTCCGGTGAGACCGAGGAGCGAGGAAATGAAAATAGTCGACCTGAGACAGGGCCGTAGTTTCCTTGCGTCTCTCCATGCTTCCCTGGTGGGAGGGACAAGTCGCAGGGAAACGACGTAAGTGAGGGACGCAAGGAATCCATTTAACCGAAGTGAGAAGGACCCTACAAGGCAGACAAAGGACGGGAAATAATAATAATATTGAGGGAAATGAGGATTATCTGTAGGCTACTATTTAATGAGTTACTACATCTAAAAAAAAGTACATGTTGTTGGAGTGGTTACTGAGGAATTTCTGCCAATAAAAACCCAAAACATATTACATTTAAATATCACAAAACACGTTTTCCTCAGTGAGCTTTACAGAATAATAAACATAGATAACTGTCAAATTAAGTTAAATTCACTATAACATTATTTTAAAAAACATGGTAGAACGTGAAATACAAATAAAGTATTACAAAAAGGATCAAATACAACAAAAAGAAAGTAAAAACAATAAAATAATATACCCTAAAATGTGGGATCCGGAGGATGAACATAGGGAAATCTAAAACCAGTGCTAACTTAAAGGTCACCTCATGATATTTGTAGGCAATAGCATAGGTCTCAGATATACAAATATATAAAGAACATGTCTATGAAGTGTTTTGCTCCAAACACCAAACAGATCATTCTAGCCATGCCTCATATCCCTCTGTTTCACTTCCTGTTTCTAAAGTGCTGATTTGGCTATAAAGCTTTAAAGAGGAGGGGTCTGAGCTCATGCGGGACCCGGCAGCTACTGTCTAAACTAAATGCTGCCGTGATGAAACGCCATATCATGGATCATCAAGGATTCTCTCTGAAACAGTTTGGAGCTCAAAGGCTTTCTCTCTTGCCGGTTATACCACAAGGTGAGTTCCTTTTTACTTCCTGCTTCTTCACACACATGCTCTCCAGTACAGGTTAGCTCTGAGTGTTAGCGATGCTAATGTAAACACCGACCATATTACGTCCAAAGTAGTCGGGCATTGTTTCTGATAGCAACGTTTCTGATTGGGCCCGTGGGTCCACATTTCAGATATTACGTCATATCGACGCAAATCTGGATCAGCTCCGTTGTTCCCCGTTTTTAGAGATTTGGGTACGGAGGAAAAGAGAGAGGGTTTTATTTCCTGACGCTGCGTGAGTTCCCCGACACACCGGCTGTATAAAAGACATCAAAAAGTGCATTTTGCATGATAGGTCCCCTTTAAGGCATTATTCAAAAGGAAAGACTTCAACAAGCTCTTGTTAGACACTGTCCAATTATATGCTCATGATTGCAGAATACATTTTACATTTTTGGACAAAAATATCTAACCCTGTTTCTGCTCTGCAATATATATATTTTTCATTATCAACTGAAAGTGTTATTTCTTAATTTACGAAACAATGTATTTTGAAACATAAGAATACCAGCGTTAAAAATATTTTTGTAGACAATAGAAAATGTAAATTGGACGACAGACTTTCAATTTCTGAACTTTTAAATTATGATTTGTATCAAAACGACATGCTCGAGAATTGTATACAAGTTGGATTGATGTTGTTTTTCTATGTTTAAAATATAAATGGGGAAAAGGAAAGTCCTCTCCAAGTGAAATTGTTGTTTTTGGGTGAAAGCCATTTCCTTTTTTCATTCAATTTAAAAGGTTAAATATTATGGGAGGCTGTGGCGCAGTGGAGTAGTGCGTTGATGTTGGGATCAGGGAAGCACAGGTTCAAACCCCACTGCAGTCAGCATGTCGTTGCTCCTGTGGGGATTGTCCCATAGCACCTCCAAGGCGCTAAAAATAAAACTTCAAACATCGCAAAATAAACTGGTCAGACTACTGCTTGACCTTTCATCTAGAACCCACCTCACCTCTGCCCACTTTGACAACCTAGGATGGCTTAGAGTAGACGACAGAGTACAGCTACTTGCAATGGGCCTGGTCTACAAGATCCACTACACCTCTATGGTACCCATGTACATGTCAAAATTCTTCCCAAAGGTCAAGGAATACCATGATCATAACACCAGAGGGAGCTCCACAAATCATGTGAAACCCAGATTTGGCACAAAAAAGGGGGAATACACGTTTCGCAATGATGCCACATCAAGGTGGAACGCTCTTCCCACAACTGTAAAGGAAAGTAAAACTATACTTACCTTCAAAACCTCTCTTAAAGAGCACCTTCGGGGGAGAGCATTGCAAAACTGGCCCCGGTAATGGTACAAATCTCAACCTGTCGTTCAATGGACAGCTTCCCCCCCCCATCTATGTATATACTCGCATTTTAGACTCTGTTACTAACTGTATATCTGTAGACTTGGTATGTCTTAAATGTCCGGTTAGGATGTATTAGAACGAAATCTAAAATGAAAATTGTAAACAAGCAATCTGTATGTAAAAAACCACCTGTATGTAAATTGTAAATAAGCCATCTGTATGTCAAATATGTCTTATATGTCTTAAATGACATGATGAATTGGAAATGGGGGACCCTGATGTAAACAAGACGAAAGTCTTTCTCTGGTCTGCATCCCCTTAACAATTGTATGTTTTGAGCTGTACTGTACTGTACCCA
>NW_022991190.1:47500-51999 GCF_902827175.1 Gymnodraco acuticeps | reverse complement strand
TGCTGGTTATTTAAGGTGGACTGAAGTTTATTTAAGGGACTGCTGGTCATTTAAGGTGGACTGCTGGTCATTTAAGGTGGACTGCTGGTTATTTAAGGTGGACTGCTGGTCATTTAAGGTGGACTGCTGGTTATTTAAGGTGGACTGCTGGTCATTTAAGGTGGACTGCTGGTCATTTAAGGTGGACTGCTGGTCATTTAAGGTGGACTGCTGGTCATTTAAGGTGGACTGCTGGTCATTTAAGGTGGACTGCTGGTTATTTAAGGTGGACTGCTGGTCATTTAAGGTGGACTGCTGGTCATTTAAGGTGGACTGCTGGTCATTAAGGTGGGACTGCTGGTCATTTAAGGTGGACTGCTGGTTATTTAAGGTGGACTGCTGGTATTAAGGTGGATGCTGGTCATTTAAGGTGGATGCTGGTCATTTAAGGGGACTGCTGGTTATTTAAGGTGGACTGAAGGTGTTTAAGGTGGACTGATGGTATTAAGGTGGACTGCTGGTTATTTAAGGTGGACTGCTGGTCATTTAAGGTGGACTGCTGGTCATTTAAGGTGGACTGCTGGTTATTTAAGGTGGACTGCTGGTTATTTAAGGTGGACTGCTGGTCATTTAAGGTGGACTGCTGGTCATTTAAGGTGGACTGCTGGTTATTTAGGCTGGACTGCTGGTTATTTAAGGTGGACTGCTGGTTATTTAAGGTGGACTGCTGGTTATTTAAGGTGGACTGCTGGTCATTTAAGGTGGACTGCTGGTCATTTAAGGTGGACTGCTGGTTATTTAAGGTGGACTGCTGGTCATTTAAGGTGGAGCTGGTCATTTAAGGTGGAATGTGGTTATTTAAGGTGGACTGAAAGTGGTTATTTAAGGTGGACTGAAAGTGGTTATTTAAGGTGGACTGAAGGTGGTGTTTAAGGTGGACTGAAAGTGGTTATTTAAGGTGGACTGCTGGTTATTTAAGGTGGACTGCTGGTCATTTAAGGTGGACTGCTGGTCATTTAAGGTGGACTGCTGGTCATTTAAGGTGGACTGCTGGTCATTTAAGGTGGACTGCTGGTCATTTAAGGTGGACTGCTGGTCATTTAAGGTGGACTGCTGGTTCATTTAAGGTGGACTGCTGGTATTTAAGGTGGACTGCTGGTTCATTTAAGGTGGACTGCTGGTTATTTAAGGTGGACTGCTGGTTATTTAAGGTGGACTGCTGGTCATTTAAGGTGGACTGCTGGTTATTTAAGGTGGACTGCTGGTCATTTAAGGTGGACTGCTGGTTATTTAAGGTGGACTGCTGGTTATTTAAGGTGGACTGCTGGTCATTTAAGGTGGACTGCTGGTTATTTAAGGTGGACTGCTGGTCATTTAAGGTGGACTGCTGGTCATTTAAGGTGGACTGCTGGTCATTTAAGGTGGACTGCTGGTCATTTAAGGTGGACTGCTGGTTATTTAAGGTGGACTGCTGGTCATTTAAGGTGGACTGCTGGTCATGCTTTTCTGGTAATTACCCGTCCCCGTGTGTGTTATGTAACTTTTTCTCCAGAGTCTCAAACCCTCAAAGTGCACCCTGTAGCGAGTAAAACTCTAACACAGAAAATACCTGTCTGTGCTGCCCCAGAACGCCTGGTTGGACATTTCTCTTTTTCCATTGTTTACTTTTTGGGTATAGTGACGTAACGTAACATCCGCTGAGCCGTTACGTTTGGACCAATCCGCGGACTTCCTCCCACACACACACACACTCGGCAGGACACTGTGAGCTGGCTCACTGGTGTGGGGTCGGCGAGACAGCGAGACACAGAGGAACACAGCCTGGGCACACACAAACTCCCAGCCAGGCTGCGGGTGTGTGTGTGTGTGTGTGTTCGGGCTGGGTTTCGCTGTCTCGCAGACGGCCACTGGGCTCACAGGGAGGGGGGGGCAGGAGCTCCAACAAGCCGTTTAGGACAGAGAGTGAATACACAGACTATACAGAGATGCTGTATGAGAATGTGAGAATAAAACTAGGTACTAGGGAGGTTATTTAAGGTGGAATGCTGGTTATTTAAGGTGGATTGTCATATATTTAAGGTGGAATGCTGGTTATTTAAGGTGGAATGCTGGTTATTTAAGGTGGACTGCTGGTTATTTAAGGTGGATTGTCATATATTTAAGGTGGAATGCTGGTTATTTAAGGTGGACTGTCTCTGCTGGTGGTTTTCCCCTTTAAAGCTGGATGTCAGACGGCAGGAATGTGTGAGAGCGACTAACAGCCGTCTGACGCCTCCTGAAAGAGTCCCTCGGTATAAATAGCTTCATGCCGACGAGACAAATAAGGAAGTTCACAGCTGAGCCGCGGAGCTAAATCTGTTCATTTACCTCTCCATCACTCATCTCTCATCACAACACAAGGATTTACTCTCATTCAGGTGTGTTTGCCTGCACATACAGGTGTGAGCATCAGGGTTTCCCCAAAGAATACTTCTTAGAAAGTCTCAAAGATATTTAGATTGCTGTCAAAGACGAGATATTCAACTTCAACAAGAAGCTGGAAAAAGATCATTTATTCAAATCGTTGTTATTGAATAAAAACATAATCGATTCATCTTTAGCTCTGAATATGTGTCCTATGTGTTATTTTATTACTGGGAACTATGGTTAATAGTTATTATATTAATAAAGTGTGTTGTTTTTTACTGACTCGTTTGAGCTCTAAATGTGTTTTTGTTTTTTGAAGAACTTCAGGAAACGCCTCGTTGTTGTTGATGAAGAAATAAAACTTTCTGCAGATTTAAGAAACAGAAAGTTGTGCAACAATCCGAGCAGAATGGAAACACAGGGGGAGAGAGGGAGGAGAGGGAGGAGAGGGGGAGGAAGGAGGAGAGATATATGGAAACACCAACACAGTGAGGGGGAGGAAGGGAGAGAGAGGACAGGCAGGATAGAGATTGAGGAGAGAAAGGGGGGGGGGAAATAGGGAGGAAAGAGTGGAGAGAGATATGGAAACACCAACACAGTCAGGGGGAGAAAGGGAGGAGAAAGGGGGGAGAAAGGGAGGAGAAAGGGAGGAGAAAGGGGAGAGAAAGGGGGGAGAAAGGGGGGAGAAAGGGGGGAGAAAGGGAGGAGAAAGGGAGGAGAAAGGGGGGAGAAAGGGAGGAGAAAGGGAGGAGAAAGGGAGGATAAAGGGAGGAGAAAGGGGAGAGAAAGGGGGAGAAAGGGGGGAGAAAGGGGGGAGAAAGGGAGGAGAAAGGGGGGAGAAAGGGAGGAGAAAGGGGGGAGAAAGGGAGGAGAAAGGGAGGAGAAAGGGAGGAGAAAGGGAGGAGAAAGGGAGGAGAAAGGGGGGAGAAAGGGAGGAGAAAGGGAGGAGAAAGGGAGGAGAAAGGGAGGAGAAAGGGGGGAGAAAGGGAGGAGAGGAAAAAGTATTTATTTCGTTTTTTTACTTTAAAGTGGAACAAAAGTCAAAAAGCGGAGGGAGGACAGAATGGGGGAGAAAATAGAGAGTAAGAGAGGAGGGAGAGTGGGGGGGAGTAAAAGGAAGAGCCGGGGGAGTAAAGAGGGGGGGGGGGGGCAGAGGTCCAGCTGCAGGTCACTGGGAAACCCGGGGGCGTCGCCTAGCAACGTGATGCAACACTTGGCATTAAACCTGCAAACTGACCTGCTGCACGGCCTTCTGGGAAAAAAAACTACAAGCGTACTTCCTGTTGCTGAGGAGAGGAGAGTGTATTCACGATCTGTAAACACTTCAAGGTTTCTATTGGTCCCCGTTTGTAAAACACGCTGCTGCTGGTGTTCTGACCTCGACGCTCGATGTGAGCGAAGACCAACACAAAGGTAAAACCTGCACCACCTTCATCACTCGCCTGAATCTGAAGCTGCCTCGTCTTATTACACGGCTTGGTGAATACTGGATTCTGATTGGTCGATCGGGACATTTGAGAGGTCAATATGACAGCAGTGCAGAGCACTATAATGACTGAGGAGGAGGAAGAGAGAGGGAGAGGTTAGAAGACGGAGCGCTGGACGTCAGATACCAGAAGCTGCTTCATTTTAAATTCACTTGTTGTTGTCGGAGGTCCAGCCAGTTTACTTTCTCAGAGGAAGCACTGCGACCCTTTAAGTCAATACAAACGCTTTGCTCTCTTTGTTCTGATCTCGATGCTCAGTGTGAGTAAAGAGAAATACACAAGCTTTGGCTCCTGGTGTAAGGATCTAAGAGAGGACCGTGACCCACTCACCTGGAGCACGGGGTGTTCTGATCTAAGACACAAGCTTTGGCTCCTGGTGTAAGGGTCTAAGAGAGGACCGTGACCCACTCACCTGGAGCACGGGGTGTTCTGATCTAAGACACAAGCTTTGGCTCCTGGTGTAAGGGTCTAAGAGAGGACCGTGACCCACTCACCTGGAGCACGGGGTGTTCTGATCTAAGACACAAGCTTTGGCTCCTGGTGTAAGGGTCTAAGAGAGGACCGTGACCCACTCACCTGGAGCACGGGGTGTTCTGATCTAAGACACAAGCTTTGGCTCCTGGTGTA
>NW_022991190.1:0-42500 GCF_902827175.1 Gymnodraco acuticeps | reverse complement strand
GCTTCTGACCCGTCCCCTTGTGTTCTGTAGCTTCTGCATGTGAACGCTCTGCAGAGCCTCAGACCCTCAGAGTGACCCTGCAGGGAGCAACACTCTGACACAGAGAAGACCTGCTGCCCCAGAACGCCTCGCTGGAGATCTCTCTTTCTCCATTGTTTACCTCTTGGGTTTAGTGACGTGACCAATCCGCGGAAACCAATGTGAGTTTGGAACATTGAACAAAGTGAATCTATTCAGGTCGACCTCAACGATGGAACTATGATCAGTAGAAATGGGACCTTTAACATATTTAGAATTTTTAAACTTGGATTATTATTATTTGTAGTAGATTGAATGAATCTGATATTTCTTAGAATCAGAGCCATTCTTTGTGATTCGGTGGTTTCTGAGGCTCGTTGATCTTCTCATTAACTATACTTAAACATTAAAGGACCTCTAACAGCCCGCCTCCTCCATGGAAACATCAGCTCCTTCTGAACTCTTCTGGATCCCAACAATCCGGAGAGGAGCTTCAGAATAAAAGGGAGATTAATCACTTTTATTTAAATATGATCAAGAACCGACCGGCCGGCAGGAAGTCGTCCCCCCCCCCCCCCCCCCCGACGTCTCTTTCAATAAAACACAAAGCATCTGTCGGCGTCCAGCAGACACACAGAGGGTAACGGAGCGGAAACGAGGCTGCCGTCAGACAACACTCAGTCACACGATGAATATATAATATATAAATACATGAAGTGTTCTGTCCCATGGTCCTCCCTCAGGCCTCTTCCTGTACTTCAGAATGAAGTCCTGCGGCTCCAGGGGAACGGCATCGCCAGCACTCACAACATGACCACACCCTTAAAGAGAACCTTCAGCGCACAGAGGAAAGATTTAAGTGAAATGAGGTGGAAGTTTCTCAGACTTCTTGTCGTATCACGGTTTGTCTGAGCAGCCTCTCCAGAGCTTCAGGGTGTGTCTGAGCAGCCTTTCCAGAGCTTCAGGGTGTGTCTGAGCAGCCTCTCCAGAGCTTCAGGGGTCTGTGTCTGAGCATCCCTCTCAGAGCTTCAGGGTGTGTCTGAGCATCCCTCTCCAGGAGATCAGGGTGTGTCTGAGCATCCTCTCCAGAGCTTCAGGGTGTGTGTCTGAGCATCCTGCTCCAGAGCTTCACGGTGTGTCTGAGCATCCTCTCCAGAGCTTCAGGGTGTGTGCTGAGCAGCCTCTCCAGAGCTTCAGGGTGTGTCTGAGCAGCCTCTCCAGAGCTTCAGGGTGTGTCTGAGCGCCTCTCCAGAGCTTCAGGGTGTGTCTGAGCATCCTCTCCAGAGCTTCAGGGTGTGTCTGACGCATCCTCTCCAGAGCTTCACGGTGTGTCTGAGCATCCTCTCCAGAGCTTCACGTGTGTGTCTGAGCAGCCTCTCCAGAGCTTCAGGGTGTGTCTGAGCAGCCTCTCCAGAGCTTCAGGGTGTGTCTGAGCAGCCTCTCCAGAGCTTCAGGGGTGTGTCTGAGCATCCTCTCCAGAGCTTCAGGGTGTGTCTGAGCATCCTCTCCAGAGCTTCACGGTGTGTCTGAGCATCCTCTCCAGAGCTTCAGGGTGTGTCTGAGCAGCCTCTCCAGAGCTTCAGGGTGTGTCTGAGCATCCTCTCCAGAGCTTCAGGGTGTGTCTGAGCAGCCTCTCCAGAGCTTCACGTGTGTGTATGAGCAGCCTCTCCAGAGCTTCAGGGTGTGTCTGAGCATCCTCTCCAGAGCTTCAGGGTGGTGTCTGAGCAGCCTTTCCAGAGCTTCAGGGTGTGTCTGAGCAGCCTTTCCAGAGCTTCACGGTGTGTCTGAGCAGCCTCTCCAGAGCTTCAGGGTGTGTCTGAGCAGCCTTTCCAGAGCTTCACGGTGTGTCTGAGCAGCCTCTCCAGAGCTTCAGGGTGTGTCTGAGCATCCTCTCCAGGGCTTCACGGTGTGTCTGAGCATCCTCTCCAGAGCTTCAGGGTGTGTCTGAGCAGCCTCTCCAGAGCTTCAGGGTGTGTCTGAGCAGCCTCTCCAGAGCTTCACGGTGTGTCTGAGCATCCTCTCCAGAGCTTCAGGGTGTGTCTGAGCAGCCTCTCCAGAGCTTCACGGTGTGTCTGAGCATCCTCTCCAGAGCTTCAGGGTGAAGGAGCGCAGAGTGTGATGCTCAGCATCTCTGCGGCGTGTGCACTTTTCTTTATTCAGAATGTAATCTCAGACAAAACAAATAGTTTTCTTGATTTAAAAGAAATTAAGAAAACACAATTTTCAGCTAGAGTTTGATGATGTTTCCTGGAGGAAGTGTGAGTCAAAAATAACTTCCTTGAATATCGACGGAAAGGTTGAAACGCGTAAAGTAACTTGTATGTTATAGTTTCTGGCTGCGATGAAAAGTGTATTTTTGGCAATTCCTTTCAAATAAAACGCCTGTTTCTGATGAAAGACCTTCAGAACCATCAGACGACGGCTTTGGGTTCAATGTACAGTCTTTAAGTGTTGATGATGTGCAGCCGCAGGAATCTCCCTCTTCCTCCTCCTCCTCCTCTTCCTCTTCCTCAGAACAATCGGCGTATTGACGAGGAAGAATTTGACGGACAAAGAGAGGCTTTTATAGAGGAGCCGTATGACGCCAGAACAAAGAGCGACTCCTCGGGAGGAGACCAACCCTGACCCGGAGTTATCTGTCAGAGACCAGCAGGACCCTGTCAGCGGGACCCTCACAGCAGGACCCTCACAGCGGGACCCTCACAGCAGGACCCTCACAGCAGGACCCTCACAGCAGGACCCTCACAGCGGGACCCTCACAGCAGGACCCTCACAGCAGGACCCTCACCAAACGAGCTTCTGCTGGGTCCAGAATTTAATTGTAATTTGTATTGTTGTGTGTTTCATATAAATAAATACACCTCGCTGGAGTCTTCCTCCGATCAGAAGCAGATGGAATCAAATCTGTGAGATCAGTGATAAATCAGTACCGGCCCTGTGTGTGTGTGTGTGTGTGTGTGTGTGTGTGTGTGTGTGTGTGTGTGTGTGTGTGTGTGTGTGTGTGTGTGTGTGTGTGTGTGTGTGTAAATATGATACATAGATCATAATTAGGAGAAGCGTTACTCACGGAAACTTCAGGCATGTTTCCCTTATTTATTTAAGATCCACCAGAAACTCTTTATTAATATAATGATTATGAAAAGATAGATCTCCTGTAGACGTGAACACTAATCACTAATCCCGTTTTGAGGGTATTTCCTGTGTAACTGTGTTTAAGGGGTTTCAGGTAACGAGTGATCGGAGGTCTCAGAGTTTAGAGAGGACTCGTCTCGACTCGTCGTCCTGCCGTCGGTCCGTCAGGCTGCAGGGCGACGAGTCGAGACACGAACCTCGGCAGCAGGGATGAAAGCCCAGAGACTAAGGGAGAACAAAGAGTCAGGAGGAAGAAGAACTGCTGGAGACATTAAGGACACGAGAGATTATTTAGCCACTCATCTCATTTTGTTTTTAAGTGTAGAGAGAAACAGAGATTTCCCCTTAGAGTTAAGAGTTTTTAAGAATCAGGATCAGCTTTATTGATGAGCAGGTAGAGGTTTATAAAAAGGTGCAAACACTCAGTGAACACTCCACTATAAGGCCTTAATACTTAAGGGACCTTTTATGAGAATTCAAGGGTTACTTAAGGGTTTATTAGTGTTTTAATCTGCAGAGTTCATTATCATCTAATGCAACAGTGTAGTCTGTAGATTAGGTCGAAGTGTATTCCTGTAAATCCTCCATTTAAAAAGGCTTTAATATTTAAGGGAACGTTTTAAAGAACTTAAGGGTTTTTTTGTGCTGCAGCTGTTAGATTACTAAGTGTTTCTTGTGTCTCAGTACATTCCTGTAAATCCTCAATTTAAAGGCCTACATTTTTAAGGGAACTTTGTAAAGAACTTAAGGGTATTTTTGGCGCAGCAGCTATTAAAGGAGGATCTGGTGTTTTGTAGTGTTTTAATCTCCAGATTAGTACAGATCTGTTTAAATGTTCAATCCTTAATACTTAAGGGACCTTTTAAAGAACTTAAGGGTTTTTGCGCAGCAGCTGTTAAATGGAAATCTGGTGTTTTGTAGTTTTTTATTCTGCAGATCAGTATTTGTATTATACATTTTTTTTTAAAAGTACATTCCTGTAAATCCTCCATTTAAAGGCTTTAAAATTTAGGGAACTTTTTAAAGAACTTAAGGGTGTTTTGTTCAGCAGCTGTTAACGTAAAATCTTGTGTTTTTTCTCTTGTATTCTGGAGATTAGTTGTTTTATTATAATTATTATTGTTTAAGTATATTCCTGTTCATTTAATGGCATAAATATGTAAGGGAATTTTTAAAGAATTTAAGGGTTATTTGTGCAGCAGCTGTTAAAGTAAATCTGGTGTCTTGTGGTCTTGTGCAGATTACTAAGTGTTTCTTGTTTTACAGTAGCCTACATTCCTGTGAATCCTTAATTATATGGCCTTAATACTTAAGGGACCTTTTAAAAAAACGTAAGGGTGTTTTGTGGTCTTGTATTCTGCAGATTACTAAGTGTTTCTTGTTTCTTACAGTACATTCCTGTGAATCCTTAATTTTTAGGCCTTCATACTTAAGGAAACTTTTAAAGAACTTAAGGGGTTTTATGCTGCAGCCTTTAAAGTCAATCTGGTGTCTTGTGGACTTGTCCAGATTACTAAGTGTTTCTTCTGTCTTACAGTAGGCTACATTCCTGTGAATCCTCTTGCAGTCGGGGGGGGGGGGGGGCAGCGGTGGTGGTTACAGTTGCCATGGGGGAGTTTAAGGGGAAAAGCTCGCAGCGCCGTCCAATTAAATGTCCTTCCATGAGCTCATGCATTCTTCTCCTCCGTGACGAACAATGGCCGCTTTGACTTTTCGGACGGCGAGCGGCGACTCGGGAGCAAATCCTCCTCCGACGACTCGGCGCTTTTCAGCCGGGGGTCAAAGGTCGGCGCCGTGATTACATGCACGGAAGTAATCTGATTATTCTGAGCTCAGGTGAACGGCAGCACAGATCGCACTTAAATTCCCACTCAAGTGACGTCTGTTAGTCAGAAACAAGTACATATTGAGTGTCCCAACTGCCTTCTAAAATACCAGAAACCAGGTTTTATTTAATGCAGAATTTAGTAGAAGACCCACAACATTAAGGATTATTAGTCTTAAGGGTTTATGAGGTTGTGTCATGGGATTTCTGAGGGATGCTACATTAAATTGCTAGATTTTAAAATGGAGTTTGGTGCCCTTTTCCCTGCTTGATAGATAACAAGTATTGAAATAAAAGTTGAATTAGTAACTTTTTAAAACCTAAAAACCCAGATGTTTCATTGGATCTTTGGGAACGCACATTTCACTAGTTATTTGTCTCAGGAAACGTCATTTTATTCTCAAATAATTACATTTTCTAATATTGTGTTGAATATGTAAACGGACCACCACACAGTGAGTAAAACAGAGCACTAATAGGGACTTTCTTAGGCGTCTAAAATGTTGAGACCAAAGCAGATGGCACTATTCACAGTGAGGTCTGTTGGTCAGAAGAAGCTACGGAGCTGCAGCTTCTGAGCATTCGACAATAAAACCTTTGAATGTTGAATCTTTGAATTGAGATGAGTGTTTTCTCCTCACTTCATAACGCAGTGTTTCCTCATGGGGGAGCAGGTGCAGGGGTCAGAGGTCACGGAGACTCCTTTCAGATACAGCTCAGGGCGGGAATGTGAGGAATGCAGAGTTCAAACTCCAAGAACATGAAACAGTTTCCTCAGGAGGAAGAGACGGAGCTGAGAGACGTTACAGGACTCTTTAAAGTGGAGACACTACATACTGATATACACCTGAACATCAGAGGAGAGCACTCTTTAAAGTAGAGACACTACATACTGATATACACCTGAACATCAGCAGGAGAGGACTCTTTAAAGTAGAGACACTACATACTGATATACGCCTGAACATCAGCAGGAGAGGACTCTTTAAAGTAGACACTACATACTGATATACACCTGAACATCAGAGGAGAGCACTCTTTAAAGTAGAGACACTACATACTGATATACACCTGAACATCAGCAGGAGAGGACTCTTTAAAGTAGAGACACTACATACTGATATACGCCTGAACATCAGAGGAGAGCACTCTTTAAAGTAGAGACACTACATACTGATATACACCTGAACATCAGCAGGAGAGGACTCTTTAAAGTAGAGACACTACATACTGATATACGCCTGAACATCAGCAGGAGAGGACTCTTTAAAGTAGAGACACTACATACTGATATACACCTGAACATCAGCAGGAGAGGACTCTTTAAAGTAGAGACACTACATACTGATATACACCGGAACATCAGCAGGAGAGGACTCTTTAAAGTAGAGACACTACATACTGATATACACCTGAACATCAGCAGGAGAGGACTCTTTAAAGTAGAGACACTACATACTGATATACACCTGAATATCAGCAGGAGAGGACTCTTTAAAGTAGAGACACTACATACTGATATACACCTGAACATCAGCAGGAGAGGACTCTTTAAAGTAGAGACACTACATACTGATATACACCTGAACATCAGCAGGAGAGGACTCTTTAAAGTAGAGACACTACATACTGATATACACCTGAACATCAGCAGGAGAGGACTCTTTAAAGTAGAGACACTACATACTGATATACACCTGAACATCAGCAGGAGAGGACTCTTTAAAGTAGATACACTACATACTGATATATACCTGAACATCAGCAGGAGAGGACTCTTTAAAGTAGAGACACTACATACTGATATACACCTGAACATCAGCAGGAGAGAACTCTTTAAAGTAGAGACACTACATACTGATATACACCTGAACATCAGCAGGAGAGGACTCTTTAAAGTAGAGACACTACATACTGATATACACCTGAACATCAGCAGGAGAGGACTCTTTAAAGTAGAGACACTACATACTGATATACACCTGAACATCAGCAGGAGAGGACTCTTTAAAGTAGAGACACTACATACTGATATACACCTGAACATCAGCAGGAGAGGACTCTTTAAAGTAGAGACACTACATACTGATATACACCTGAACATCAGCAGGAGAGGACTCTTTAAAGTAGAGACACTACATACTGATATACACCTGGACATCAGCAGGAGAGCACTCTTTAAAGTAGAGACACTACATACTGATATACACCTGGACATCAGCAGGAGAGCACTCTTTAAAGTAGAGACACTACATACTGATATACACCTGGACATCAGCAGGAGAGCACTCTTTAAAGTAGATACACTACATACTGATATACACCTGAACATCAGCAGGAGAGGACTCTTTAAAGTAGAGACACTACATACTGATATACACCTGGACATCAGCAGGAGAGCACTCTTTAAAGTAGAGACACTACATACTGATATACATCAGAACATCAGCAGGAAAGGACTCTTTAAAGTAGAGACACTACATACTGATATACATCAGAACATCAGCAGGAGAGGAATCTTTAAAGTAGAGACACTACATACTGATATACACCTGAACATCAGCAGGAGAGGACTCTTTAAAGTAGAGACACTACATACTGATATACACCTGAACATCAGCAGGAGAGGACTCTTTAAAGTAGAGACACTACATACTGATATACACCTGGACATCAGCAGGAGAGCACTCTTTAAAGTAGAGACACTACATACTGATATACACCTGGACATCAGCAGGAGAGCACTTTTTAAAGTAGAGACACTACATACTGATATACACCTGGACATCAGCAGGAGAGCACTCTTTAAAGTAGAGACACTACATACTGATATACACCTGAACATCAGCAGGAGAGGAATCTTTAAAGTAGATACACTACATACTGATATACACCTGAACATCAGCAGGAGAGGACTCTTTAAAGTAGAGACACTACATACTGATATACACCTGAACATCAGCAGGAGAGGACTCTTTAAAGTAGAGACACTACATACTGATATAAACCTGAACATCAGCAGGAGAGGACTCTTTAAAGTAGAGACACTACACGCTGATATACACCTGAACATCAGCAGGAGAGGACTCTTTAAAGTAGAGACACTACATACTGATATACACCTGAACATCAGCAGGAGAGGACTCTTTAAAGTAGAGACACTACACACTGATATACACCTGAACATCAGCAGGAGAGGACTCTTTAAAGTAGAGACACTACACGCTGATATACACCTGAACATCAGCAAGAGAGGACTCTTTAAAGTAGAGACACTACATACTGATATACACCTGAACATCAGCAGGAGAGGACTCTTTAAAGTAGAGACACTACATACTGATATACACCTGAACATCAGCAGGAGAGGACTCTTTAAAGTAGAGACACTACATACTGATATACACCTGAACATCAGCAGGAGAGGACTCTTTAAAGTAGAGACACTACATACTGATATACACCTGAACATCAGCAGGAGAGGACTCTTTAAAGTAGAGACACTACACGCTGATATACACCTGAACATCAGCAGGAGAGGACTCTTTAAAGTAGAGACACTACACGCTGATATACACCTGAACATCAGCAGGAGAGGACTCTTTAAAGTAGAGACACTACACGCTGATATACACCTGAACATCAGCAGGAGAGGACTCTTTAAAGTAGAGACACTACATACTGATATACACCTGAACATCAGCAGGAGAGGACTCTTTAAAGTAGAGACACTACATACTGATATACACCTGAACATCAGCAGGAGAGGACTCTTTAAAGTAGAGACACTACACGCTGATATACACCTGAACATCAGCAGGAGAGGACTCTTTAAAGTAGAGACACTACACGCTGATATACACCTGAACATCAGCAGGAGAGGACTCTTTAAAGTAGAGACACTACATACTGATATACACCTGAACATCAGCAGAAGAGGACTCTTTAAAGTAGAGACACTACATACTGATATACACCTGAACATCAGCAGGAGAGGACTCTTTAAAGTAGAGACACTACATACTGATATACACCTGAACATCAGCAGGAGAGGACTCTTTAAAGTAGGAACTGTACGTTTGTGAATCAGGTTTGAAACACGAGGAGAAGTTTAAGGGAGAAAAAGTTACGTTTCATGTCTTTCTTTAGCCACTCCTTTTCTTCACTCGTCTGTAACTCCAGGATCTGAACATCAGCTGCTTTCAGTATTTCTGAGTCACGTTAAATCTGTTTGCTGCTCGCTGTGTTTATAAAGCGCAGAGGAATGTTAATCTGCACGCTGACATGTAAAGTGGGTCAGTTACACATTCATGCTGCCAGTTAATGTGTAACTGCTAGACAGGACGCTTCCACTCAGACGAGCACCTGAACGCACCGTACGAGCACCTGAACGCACCGTACGAGCACCTGAACGCACCGCGGGGAATAAATCACAGCAGGAATGTGGAAATAAAACGTAATCTCTTCTTCTTCTGTGTTTGATAAACAGAGCAGCCGCAAGCTGATTGGACGAGGGGGGATTAGCGTGAGTGTGTGTGTTCGAGTGTGTGTGAGTGTGTGTGTGAGTGAGTGTGTGTGTATGGATAAGAGCTCCAGGTGATAAAAAGTCTGCAGCCCCTCAAGAAAATGTCTCTGCTCTCCAACAGCTGCATTCACATGTTAATACAAATCAGTGTGTGTGTGTGTGTGTGTGTGTGTGTGTGTGTGGTGGGGGGATTTCCAATTAGCCTGTGAGGGGGAGGTGAGGCAGGAAGGAGGTTTTAATGTGAGGCGCTGCAGCCCTGTCATCATCTGTGTATAAGGGAAATATAAAATACATACCTTTAACAGGATGTCACTTTTTTTAATATACATGTGTGTTGAAGGTCGTACATGTTGTATGTCAACTATATCAAAAGATTGCGGTATTAAACTTTCTGTCACGATATCTGCCGTTTATGTTAAAGTGGGTAACTGGCCTTCAGAATAAAAGCCTCAGACACATTTCCACAGAGTCAGTTATTTTCAGAATTAAAGCGCAGCACCTCAGTGTCACTCAGACATCAATAAATTCTGATGCGGATTTCAAAATAAAAGCTCACTAAAACGTCTTAAAGGAGCTGCGTTTTCCTCTATCGTTTCCATCATCTAAGTTCCTCAGTGTTAAGTCAACTGTCTCTGCACTTTATAAACTAACGTGCACTGAGACTGAGGACAGAGGTCAGAAAACCTGCAGGTAATTACTCGTTAAATCATCCCCACAGCGTCTCATAAAAGTCGTTTAAACTTGATTTAAAGGAACAGAGACGAGGGAAAGTCACTGCAGACGTAACAAACTCCAGGAGTCCTAAAATACCCCCGTCACATGAGGGTGTTGGGAGGAGGTTTAACAGCAGAGACCACCAAAGAAGAAGAAGAAGCTGCCCCCCCCCCACAGAGGTGTCATCACAGCGAGACATCAGGAACAAACAAACCCCCCCCCCCCCCACACCATTATCAGAGACAAAGAGACCACCCCCCCCCCACACACAGCTGCTGGTGCAAAACCATTATTTTCCTTTTCTTAATTCTTGGTTCATTTTAATCTAATTATTATATTTAGTTTATTTTGAAGATCTTTTTTTTTTCGGAGGCTGCAACTAACAATTACTTCCAGTCGTGTTGAAGCTAAACACCTAAAGAACGCTTTGAATCCACTAAGTGCTGATCTGTCCTCACCTGAAAGACTCGTTGATTTAAAACCTGTTCATTAAGATCTAGATCAGTCTTCACACACACACAGTTTTTAAAAACTACAAGTCTGTCCTCCAAGGCCCCGTCCACACGGAGACGATATCAGTTGTATCCGCTAAAGTGCTCTATCGCATAGGCGGTTCGTCCACACAAGGCCGAGACAGAGCCGCGGCTTCGGAGCCCGAATCTGATACACTTTGAAACCGGCTCCCAAGGTGGGTTAGTCTGGAGAGGACACGCTTGCGGCTCCGCGTCTACGCCCTATACGATCATTCCCTGAAAACGATGACGCCATAGCCCCGCCTCTCCCCACCTCTCCTGCTCACCCCTGCGTCATTGCTGATGCGTTTCGCCAACAACAACAATGGCGGATCACAGGGTTGCGTTCGTGCCCCAGACGCTACTGACCTTGATACAGATGTTAGTGCAACATCTATTTATGCCCATGCTTACAGGCCCGGCATATGTATTACAGTGCTTCCAGCGGGTCGAGCGGTTTCGTGTGGACGGCAGACTTTTTTGAAATCGACTAAGGTTCGTTTTCGTCTCCGTGTGGACGGGGCCTAAAGGCTTTAAGAGAGTTTCATGTCTCAGCAGCATTCTGACCATTAGTCCACAAACACTAAGTACTACATTTCCCACAATGCAACAGGACAGTGGGATTTGTAGGAACAGATTTAAAGCACAAAGGTACAATCTTGACCTCAGAAAAAGTATATGTATTTGATTTTTTTTCACAAACTTTTAACCAAATCTCAGCCAAAAAACCAAGACGATGACAACCAATCAAAACAAAGATAGCAACCACCAAAAGGCCAACGTTCTACAGTCTTTCTTTGAGACGACATTTAAACTGGTACACAAATGATAAAGTAGCATAAACTGAGGAAGTAAGTAAATGTACTTTGTTACTTTACTCCTGAGAGTTAAAGGAGGTTGTTGAGAAACCCTGAGATGGATTCATTCTCCACAGACGGCAGATATTTCAGAGTTGAGTTTAATGAAGTTGTTCATGTTTCCTTCGAGGGTCGCAGAATAACAAGACAGACTTTAAACAGGAGTGTTGTGGCCGTCCTCACAGAATAATGAAACATGGTGGTTCACTAGAGGAGAGGTTTGTTTTGGAGCCTGCAGCACGGATATCAGAAATATCCAGCTTTAATCAGTTAGCAATGATTTAATTAAGCTGCGTTTAACCACAGAGCGGGGGGGGGGGGGGTCTTCCCGTCTGAAGGAGACTTGTGTTTTCTTTGGGATTAAATCAGGGACATCATGTCCTCGAGGAGAAAGAAGACATCAGGAGATCTACAGAACATAAGTCATATTTATTTCACTTTTTAATTTAATTCGTTTTAATCCCTTTTTTTATTTATTTATTTTATTTTTGAAACATGTTTTTATCCTTTTTACATTTAATTATTTTCGGGCCATTTTTTATATATTTATTTAATTGTGTAGTTTTTCAATTCCATGATTTTTGGTTATTTTTTAATTGACCAAAAACTTGTGTTCTGTCTTTGGGATTTAATCAGGGGCATCATGTCTGGAGACCTCTTCACAGAAAACACTGAACCCACATCAGAGAGACACCGGGACGATGAGAGGAGGACGATGATTGGATGATAGAGGAGGAAGATGATTGGAGGAAGACTGTTATCTGAGACTCTGATCTCCAGACAGTCTGATTGTCTGTGAGCCGTGACGTGATCTCAGATTTAATGAAGAGCTCTAAGTCAAACAGAGATTAAGGAGCTCTGATTAACGAGCTCTGGTTTCCCTCCGGGGCGTCAGAGAGAGAGAGAGAGGTGAATAAAGACGGACCCGACTGTTGCGTCGCCTCACGTCTCTGCGTCGTGGCCAACAGTCGCTCTGGAACACACCGCAAAGGCCGACGGCCAAGAAGCACGTACGCATGCTTGAGTGGCAATACCTCTCCTTACCAGCAGGCGGCGGGAGTGTGTATTCGTCATTCAAAAAAGGCAACCGGAAGACAGACGGCGTGATATATGCAAACAACAAATAGCGTGCGTTCCATTTTCCCTCTCGTCCATCAGACGGTTTCACATAACGACTAATAATCTAAAACATGTTTAGTGCGGGACTGGAAAAAGAAAAAGAATAGCCGTCTGTGTGCCCTCTTCACTTCCGTTTCGCTTCTCATGAACTGATTCGCTAAGCTGAACAGCCAATCAGAGTGATTTCTTTAGCCGACGGCCTTTTGCCGACAGCCTCCCGATTCAACATGTCGAATCGGCCGCGGAAGGTGTCGGCACGGCCGAAAAGACACGACGGTGCGAGACACACCAATCTGAGTAGGGCGACAGGACGCTCATCGACGGCCAGACATCTATCGCCGGACTAAATCGGCTCGGTGTGTCCGGGCCTTAAAGTCGGTGTTTACGCTGTATACACATCATCTTGTAATTTGACGTTTTTAAAGTCCTAAATAGAAAGTTAGAATGTGGTACATTTGAAAACTAGCCCTCAGATTGTGTCCGTGTTTATTATAGGTATCACGGTAAGATCTGGCTTCAAAATAAAAGCCTCCTTAAGGTGAGGTTTTCATCAAAAAGTCTGTGACAACAAATGAAAAAAACTAAATTAATAACCAATTCAATTATACTTTAAAAAAAACTACCAACTAGGAACTTCGGATGTGGATTTTCAAAATAAGGGAGCTCTAAAATGTCTTTAAGGAGCTGCATTGCCTCTATAATCTGGTATTTTCATCAATGGGTTGAATCAATTACTTTTCAGAATAAAAGCACACCACCTCAAAGTGGCTGGGACAATATCAGGTTATTCTGTTGTGGATTTTCAAAATAAAAGCCCTCCTAAAGCCTCTCCATCCACTGTACGATCATCCAAGTGGAAAAGATGAACAAATATTTCATAATAAGTAACACACTTCCCCAGATTGAGTAATTTTCAGAGTAAAAGCACACCACCTCAGAGTGTCTGGGACAAAGTTGGGATATTCTGCTGTGTATTTTCAAAATAAAAGCCCTCTAAAATGACCTACAGAAATCCCTGTTACAATCCTAGTTTGGTCATTTCCACTCAGACGAAAACCAAGGAATTCTGTGATGTGGATTTTCAAAATAAAAGCCCTCTTCTAGCTCTCAAAGCCTCTCCATCAGCTGTACGATCGTTGAGTGGAAAAGATGAACAAAGGCCTGACGCTCATGTTTCAGCCGGAGATAAATCCGTCCTCACGTCTGCACCCTAATCATCTGTTCACACACACACGTCACTTTTTACCCCGTCCTCCTCCTGCCGGGTCTAAAATTACCCTGCATGCATCTGCTTGTCCCTGTAATGCATCCCCTCAGACTCAACGCCGTCTGTACACACGCAGAGAGACACACACACACACACTGCAGGATTCCCACACACACACTCCTTCCCACAGGACAGGAAGTGAGTACCAAGGGGTCAAAGGTCAAAGCTAAGCACCGCCCGGTGATCTGTTATGATGAGCTGCTGGAACAAAGTCTACACAGGAAACTCACGATCTAGCCATTGAGTTCCCGTCAGATTGTGTTTGAACTGCTCTTACATGAACACAAAACCACTAATCATCACGACAATGTTCTTCATCTCCTTTAAAGCTGTGAACTACGTCTCAGACTAGTAACTGAATATACAAAGAACACACACTGAACATGTCTCCAAAGCTAACGTGTTGTGGATTAGTGAACCAAAACAATTCAATCAGTTTAATCGTTTTATTTCTGGTCCTTTTCTTACTTTTTATCCAAGGATAATTCCCTGTATGTGTAAACCTACTTGGCTATAAACCTGTTTCTGCACTTGAACGCATCATCTGGGGGATTCCCAGTGTCCTGCTGACCCGGTGTGAACATGAGGGCGTGTGAACTTCAGCAGCAGACACTCAAAGCTCTCACCGTGTTGGAGGGTCCTTGAACGCACCTGCTCTCATCTGCAGCTTCATAGGAGACTCAGATCTTGTACTTGAGTAAAAGTAGAAGTACTCAGATCTTGTACTTGAGTAAAAGTAGAAGTACTCAGATCTTGTACTTGAGTAAAAGTAGAAGTACTCAGATCTTGTACTTGAGTAAAAGTAGAAGTACTCAGATCTTGTACTTGAGTAAAAGTAGAAGTACTCAGATCTTGTACTTGAGTAAAAGTAGAAGTACTCAGATCTTGTACTTGAGTAGAAGTAGAAGTACTCAGATCTTGTACTTGAGTAAAAGTAGAAGTACCAGAGTGTAGGAATACTCTGTTACAGTAAAAGTCCTGCATTCAAAATGTTCCTCAAGTGAAAGTAGAAAAGTATTCTCATCAAAATATAGTGAAAGACAGTACAAGTAGTCGTTGTGCAGATTGGTCCATTTCAGAATAATAGATATGATATGTTTTATAATGATTGATCATGAAAGTTTTCTCAAAGCTGGTGAAGGTGCAGCTAGTTTGAAGGACTTTGTATACTGCAGGGTAGCTGGTGGATTTACTCCAGGTGGAACTAAAGTCTGATTCAACACTTGATTAGATTTCACATCATTCATCCACATCTGTGAAGTAACTAAAGGTATTCAATACATGTAGTGGAGTAGAAGTACACAGTTTACCTCTGAACTGTAGAGGAGTAGAAGTACAAGTACCTCAAAATTGATCTTAAGTACTTGAGCAAATGTACCTTTACAGCTCTCTGTTTGAACCTTGCTGACTTCCTGTCTGCAGATGATATCCCCCTCCCCCCGATTCTATCTCACTGTTTAGTCTGAGCCGACATGAAGGTGCTGAGGTCTCTCCTCTTTACACAGAGCATTGAACACCATGGCCAGATGGGTTCCCAAAAAATCAAACATGCCTCAGATAAAAATGCAATTCGATGTCTTTTGACCCATTTTGTTCATTAACTCCGGATTGGTGTTCTGAGTCCTGAGTCTTTGGTGTTCGAGTCCTGAGTCTTTGGTGTTCGAGTCCTGAGTTTTTTGTGTTCGAGTCCTGAGTCTTTGGTGTTCGAGTCCTGAGTCTTTGGTGTTCGAGTCCTGAGTCTTTGGTGTTCGAGTCCTGAGTCTTTGGTGTTCGAGTCCTGAGTCTTTGGTGTTCGAGTCCTGAGTCTTTGGTGTTCGAGTCCTGAGTCTTTGGTGTTCGAGTCCTGATGTTTCTGATGTCATGTCTGCGTGCTGCGTTCACTGCCTGGAGGAACTATAAACCCTCGGCGTAGTTTTATCCGGTGGAAAGAGTCTCGGATGATGAAGGCGGTAATTACAGACACTGAGTACTTCCAGTGAAGGCATCATGTGATCCAGATGTCAGCAGGAATTACGTTTTAATAACAGACACTTTATGTAAACAAAGGACACGCTCCAACACGAACACTAACTCCAAATATATTTTACCCACAATGCACCTGCAAGTCCCCCACGCTGTCCAACATATAATCTATCATTTAGCAAATGCAAAACAGCAGGGAGGATTTATGTAAAGAGAAATATAAGAAGAGTTCATTTTCCCAGAATTTATCAAATGAAAGCGATTCAATTTTTCCGGTCAGATTTTTTCAGAACGCCATTAAAAGCACCACCAAGCAGACATTTCAAAATAAAAGACAGAATGTTACAACCTCAAATAAATCAGACCCTGAACCCTCGTAAAAGATTTTTTCACGAAAATATAAAAAATGTTGGAACTTTTTCATTACATTACATTACATTGCATTTAGCTGACGCTTTTGTCCAAAGCGACTTACAATAAGTACATTCGACCAGGAAGACACAACCTTGAAGAAAACAGAATCATATAAGTATATCAGGTTTCATAGAGCCAAACATTTCAAGTGCTACTCAACTGGCTTTAGGTAAGCCAGTCCTTTATTAGTATATAAGTGCTTTGTTAATAGTTCTAACGCTCGAAGTGGAGTCGAAAGAGATGAGTTTTCAGTTTGCGCCGGAAGATGTGCAAGCTATCTGCCGTCCTGATGTCAATGGGGAGCTCATTCCACCATCTTGGAGCCAGGATAGCAAACCCACGTGTTTTCGCCGATGGGAACTTGGGTCCCCCTCGCAGCGAGGGCGCAACGAGTCGTTTGGCTTATGCAGAGCGTAGTGCACGCGCTGGGGTGTACGGTTTAACCATGTCCTGGATGTAGGAAGGGCCAGATCCATTCGCAGCACGGTAAGCAAGTACCAGTGTCTTGAAGTGGATTCTAGCAGTTACCGGAAGCCAGTGAAGGGAGCGGAGGAGCGGAGTGGTGTGGGAGAATTTAGGAAGGTTGAAAACCAGACGAGCCGCTGCATTCTGGATGAGCTGCAGAGGTCGGATGGCACATGCAGGTAGACCAGCCAGGAGGGAGTTGCAGTAGTCTAGGCGTGAGATGACGAGAGCCTGGACCAGAACCTGAGTCGCTTTCTGAGTCAGCTGGGGACGTATCTTCCTGATGTTGTAAAGCGTGTATCTGCAGCAACGGGTTGTAGCAGCGATGTTTGCAGTGAAGGACAGGTTGTTATCTAGGGTCACACCCAGATTCCTTGCAGTCTGAGTCGGGGAAACAACTGAGGTGCCGATGTTGATTGTCAGGTCAAGAGTGGGACAATCTTTTCCCGGGAGGAAGAGCAGCTCAGTCTTGTCAAGGTTGAGCTTGAGGTGGTGAGCAGACATCCACTGAGAGATGTCAGCTAGACAAGCAGAGATGCGTGCGACGACCTGGGTCTCTGAGCGGGGAAAGGACAGAATTAATTGGGTGTCGTCAGCGTAGCAGTGGTATGAAAAACCATGCGGGCTAATGACTGATCCGAGCGAGTTTGTGTACAGGGAGAAGAGGAGGGGACCAAGAACAGAGCCCTGAGGGACCCCCGTAGTTAATTGACAAGGGTCGGACTCAGACCCTCTCCAAGTCACCCTGTAGGTACGGTCTTTCAGGTATGAGGTGAGGAGGGAAAGTGCAGAGCCAGAAACTCTAAGTTTTTGGAGAGTGCGAAGGAGGATCTGATGATTCACCGTGTCGAATGCAGCAGACAGGTCCAACAGGATGATGACAGAGGAGAGGGATGCAGTTTTGGCAGTGTGCAGTTCCTCCGTGACAGCAATGAGAGCAGTTTCTGTGGAGTGACCTGCCTTGAAACCAGACTGGTGCGGATCCAGAAGGTTGTTCTGATTGAGATAACAGGAGAGTTGTTTAAAGACAGCGCGTTCAAGTGATTTAGACAGGAACGGGAGGAGAGAGACAGGCCTGTAGTTTATAACATCAGACGGGTTGAGAGTGGGTTTCTTTAGGAGAGGGTTTACTCTTGCCTCCTTGAGACTGTTTGGAAAGTGACCAGAAGTTAGAGAAGTGTTGATGAAATGGGTGAGAAACGGTAGAATATCAGGAGCGATAGTCTGAAGGAGGTTTGAAGGGATAGGGTCCAGAGGACAGGTGGTAGGGCGGGCAGAGGTAATGAGGGTAAGAACCTCACTTGGAGAGAGAGGGGAAAAGGAGGTTAGTGTGTGGGTGGAAGGAGGGTCTGGTGACCCAGCGGTGAGTAAAGGTGAGTCAGAAAAAGAAGAGCGAATATCATTAACCTTTTTTTCAAAGTGGGTAACAAAGTCGCTTGACAGAAGTGAGGAGGGGGGAGGGGCTTTTGGAGGGTCCAAGAGGGTGGAGAAGATGGAAAATAGTTTTTTAGGATTGGAATAGGAAGATTGGATCTTATCTTGAAAGAAAGTGCTTTTTGCCTGAGAGATCGAAGCAGAGAAAGAGGAGAGGAGAGCTTGATAGGTTAGGAGCTCGTCACGGTGTTTGGATTTCCACCATTTCCGCTCTGCTGCCCTAAGGACGGTTCTATTAGCACGCAGTGCATCATTTAGCCAGGGAGCCGGAGGGGACTGACGAGCCTGCCGAGATGTCAGAGGACAGAGCGAGTCCAGAGTGGATGAGAGAGTAGAGGAGAGTTTCTGCAGCAGAGTTTGGAGGCAGTAGTTGGAACGAATCAGAGGAAGGGAGGGCTGAGAGCACCGACGAGGCAAAGGTAGAGGGAGAGAGGGAGCGAAGGTTACGGCGGACAAGTGTAGGATGGGAAGAGATTAGTTTGTTATGTTTGGAAAGGGATAGAGAGAATGAAATGAAGAAGTGATCGGATGTGTGGAGCGGGTTTACAGAGAGGTTAGAAGTAGCGCAGTTTTTCACACAAACAAACCTGTGAAACATGACCTCTTTGGCGCAGGGACTTATGGGTAAAAATGGTTAAACATCAAGTGAAGTTTCCCCAGAAAACACACAGACTGTGAACGCCCCACCAGCCCAGTGTGCGAAAAGGTGCAGCGGTGACCCTGAACGCACCACAGGCTTTTAATTAGCACTTGGTGACAAGAATGCGGAGTCTGTACTTCAAAGTGATGAGGGGGGTAAATAAAGAGCCCCACTCCCACCTGGAGATGTTAATGAGAGTTTCAGCTTCACAACGAACCTCCCCGCCAAAATAAAAGCCCCTTCTCAGGTGAGGCATTAAGCTCAGCTAAGTGTCCAGAAAGGGTGATTCAAGAATCCTTCACTCACGAAGAGGAGAATTAACTCCGTTTATGAATCGTCTTCCAGCTTCAGAAACCTCCCTCCATGATTAAAAGAGTAGCACACTCCACAGGACACAGCATGAAGGACATTTTAGTTCAGATCTACTGCAATGAGGATACAGAACAATAAGCTCTTTAGAGAATGCAGAAATGTCTCTGAAGTCTGTTTCTCTATGAAAGAACTGAATTAAAGTGAATATGTTTGGACGTTTAGACGCACGCATAGCATGAAGGTATGTCATCAGGTTGTCTCTGCGCCGCCCCCAGGTCAGACCTCAGAGAGAGGCAGGAGGGATGCGTTATCTCAATGAAATGTCATCGGGACCTGCAGCCGGATGTTAGCATCTGGAAGCTCAAGGTTACAGAGATATCTGAGGGCCCTGAACGCCCCGTGCCAGACCTCCTACTCTGTGTATACAAAAAGAAATATTAAACAAACCCAAATATTATTTATCTGCAAATAAACATTAAGGAAATCTGTGAAAATCCATAATAATGAAGACAGCCAGTAAAAGCTGAGTCATATATTACATATAACACATACTGTATCAGCGGAGCTTCTAGAAAGATATTAGGAGTTTTATTGGGGAATAATTAGCTTAGCTATTTAACCTTTGACCCAGTTCATCATTTTCCTCTTCTCACTGTCTCCTTTCCCACGGCACAGGTCTATGGCCTGGGTTCTGCTGCTCTCTCTCTTGAGGAGGGGCAGCTTGGGTTCTGCTGCTATCTCTCTGAAGGAGGAGCAGCTTGGGTTCTGCTGCTATCTCTCTTGAGGAGGGGCAGCTTGGGTTCTGCTGCTATCTCTCTTGAGGAGGGGCAGCTTGGGTTCTGCTGCTATCTCTCTGAAGGAGGGGCAGCTTGGGTTCTGCTGCTATCTCTCTTGAGGAGGGGCAGCTTGGGTTCTGCTGCTATCTCTCTTGAGGAGGGGCAGCTTGGGTTCTGCTGCTCTCTCTCTGAAGGAGGGGCAGCTTGGGTTCTGCTGCTATCTCTCTGAAGGAGGGGCAGCTTGGGTTCTGCTGCTCTCTCTCTGAAGGAGGAGCAGCTTGGGTTCTGCTGCTATCTCTCTGAAGGAGGAGCAGCTTGGGTTCTGCTGCTATCTCTCTTGAGGAGGGGCAGCTTGGGTTCTGCTGCTATCTCTCTGGAGGAGGAGCAGCTTGGGTTCTGCTGCTATCTCTCTGAAGGAGGAGCAGCTTGGGTTCTGCTGCTCTCTCTCTGAAGGAGGGGCAGCTTGGGTTCTGCTGCTCTCTCTCTTGAGGAGGGGCAGCTTGGGTTCTGCTGCTATCTCTCTTGAGGAGGGGCAGCTTGGGTTCTGCTGCTCTCTCTCTTGAGGAGGGGCAGCTTGGGTTCTGCTGCTATCTCTCTGAAGGAGGGGCAGCTTGGGTTCTGCTGCTATCTCTCTTGAGGAGGGGCAGCTTGGGTTCTGCTGCTCTCTCTCTGAAGGAGGGGCAGCTTGGGTTCTGCTGCTATCTCTCTGAAGGAGGGGCAGCTTGGGTTCTGCTGCTATCTCTCTTGAGGAGGGGCAGCTTGGGTTCTGCTGCTATCTCTCTGAAGGAGGGGCAGCTTGGGTTCTGCTGCTATCTCTCTTGAGGAGGGGCAGCTTGGGTTCTGCTGCTCTCTCTCTGAAGGAGGGGCAGCTTGGGTTCTGCTGCTATCTCTCTGAAGGAGGGGCAGCTTGGGTTCTGCTGCTCTCTCTCTTGAGGAGGGGCAGCTTGGGTTCTGCTGCTCTCTCTCTGAAGGAGGGGCAGCTTGGGTTCTGCTGCTCTCTCTCTTGAGGAGGAGCAGCTTGGGTTCTGCTGCTATCTCTCTGAAGGAGGGGCAGCTTGGGTTCTGCTGCTATCTCTCTTGAGGAGGAGCAGCTTGGGTTCTGCTGCTATCTCTCTTGAGGAGGAGCAGCTTGGGTTCTGCTGCTATCTCTCTTGAGGAGGGACAGCTTGGGTTCTGCTGCTATCTCTCTTGAGGAGGGGCAGCTTGGGTTCTGCTGCTCTCTCTCTGAAGGAGGAGCAGCTTGGGTTCTGCTGCTCTCTCTCTTGAGGAGGGGCAGCTTGGGTTCTGCTGCTATCTCTCTGAAGGAGGAGCAGCTTGGGTTCTGCTGCTATCTCTCTTGAGGAGGGGCAGCTTGGGTTCTGCTGCTATCTCTCTTGAGGAGGAGCAGCTTGGGTTCTGCTGCTATCTCTCTGAAGGAGGAGCAGCTTGGGTTCTGCTGCTCTCTCTCTTGAGGAGGGGCAGCTTGGGTTCTGCTGCTATCTCTCTGAAGGAGGAGCAGCTTGGGTTCTGCTGCTATCTCTCTTGAGGAGGGGCAGCTTGGGTTCTGCTGCTATCTCTCTTGAGGAGGAGCAGCTTGGGTTCTGCTGCTATCTCTCTGAAGGAGGAGCAGCTTGGGTTCTGCTGCTCTCTCTCTTGAGGAGGGGCAGCTTGGGTTCTGCTGCTATCTCTCTGAAGGAGGAGCAGCTTGGGTTCTGCTGCTATCTCTCTTGAGGAGGGGCAGCTTGGGTTCTGCTGCTCTCTCTCTGAAGGAGGGGCAGCTTGGGTTCTGCTGCTATCTCTCTGAAGGAGGGGCAGCTTGGGTTCTGCTGCTCTCTCTCTGAAGGAGGAGCAGCTTGGGTTCTGCTGCTCTCTCTCTGAAGGAGGGGCAGCTTGGGTTCTGCTGCTATCTCTCTGAAGGAGGAGCAGCTTGGGTTCTGCTGCTATCTCTCTTGAGGAGGAGCAGCTTGGGTTCTGCTGCTATCTCTCTTGAGGAGGAGCAGCTTGGGTTCTGCTGCTATCTCTCTTGAGGAGGAGCAGCTTGGGTTCTGCTGCTATCTCTCTTGAGGAGGAGCAGCTTGGGTTCTGCTGCTATCTCTCTGAAGGAGGGGCAGCTTGGGTTCTGCTGCTATCTCTCTGGAGGAGGGGCAGCTTGGGTTCTGCTGCTCTCTCTCTGAAGGAGGAGCAGCTTGGGTTCTGCTGCTCTCTCTCTGAAGGAGGGGCAGCTTGGGTTCTGCTGCTCTCTCTCTGAAGGAGGAGCAGCTTGGGTTCTGCTGCTCTCTCTCTGAAGGAGGGGCAGCTTGGGTTCTGCTGCTCTCTCTCTGAAGGAGGAGCAGCTTGGGTTCTACTGCTCTCTCTCTGAAGGAGGGGCAGCTTGGGTTCTGCTGCTCTCTCTCTGAAGGAGGAGCAGCTTGGGTTCTGCTGCTCTCTCTCTGAAGGAGGGGCAGCTTGGGTTCTGCTGCTCTCTCTCTGAAGGAGGAGCAGCTTGGGTTCTGCTGCTCTCTCTCTGAAGGAGGGGCAGCTTGGGTTCTGCTGCTCTCTCTCTGAAGGAGGGGCAGCTTGGGTTCTGCTGCTATCTCTCTGGAGGAGGAGCAGCTTGGGTTCTGCTGCTATCTCTCTGAAGGAGGGGCAGCTTGGGTTCTGCTGCTCTCTCTCTGAAGGAGGGGCAGCTTGGGTTCTGCTGCTATCTCTCTGGAGGAGGAGCAGCTTGGGTTCTGCTGCTCTCTCTCTGAAGGAGGAGCAGCTTGGGTTCTGCTGCTATCTCTCTGGAGGAGGAGCAGCTTGGGTTCTGCTGCTCTCTCTCTGAAGGAGGGGCAGCTTGGGTTCTGCTGCTCTCTCTCTGAAGGAGGAGCAGCTTGGGTTCTGCTGCTCTCTCTCTGAAGGAGGGGCAGCTTGGGTTCTGCTGCTCTCTCTCTGAAGGAGGAGCAGCTTGGGTTCTGCTGCTATCTCTCTGAAGGAGGGGCAGCTTGGGTTCTGCTGCTCTCTCTCTGAAGGAGGAGCAGCTTGGGTTCTGCTGCTCTCTCTCTGAAGGAGGGGCAGCTTGGGTTCTGCTGCTATCTCTCTTGAGGAGGAGCAGCTTGGGTTCTGCTGCTCTCTCTCTTGAGGAGGGGCAGCTTGGGTTCTGCTGCTCTCTCTCTGAAGGAGGAGCAGCTTGGGTTCTGCTGCTATCTCTCTTGAGGAGGGGCAGCTTGGGTTCTGCTGCTCTCTCTCTGAAGGAGGGGCAGCTTGGGTTCTGCTGCTCTCTCTCTGAAGGAGGAGCAGCTTGGGTTCTGCTGCTATCTCTCTGAAGGAGGGGCAGCTTGGGTTCTGCTGCTCTCTCTCTGAAGGAGGGGCAGCTTGGGTTCTGCTGCTCTCTCTCTTGAGGAGGGGCAGCTTGGGTTCTGCTGCTCTCTCTCTGAAGGAGGGGCAGCTTGGGTTCTGCTGCTCTCTCTCTTGAGGAGGGGCAGCTTGGGTTCTGCTGCTCTCTCTCTGAAGGAGGAGCAGCTTGGGTTCTGCTGCTCTCTCTCTTGAGGAGGGGCAGCTTGGGTTCTGCTGCTCTCTCTCTGAAGGAGGGGCAGCTTGGGTTCTGCTGCTATCTCTCTTGAGGAGGAGCAGCTTGGGTTCTGCTGCTCTCTCTCTGAAGGAGGAGCAGCTTGGGTTCTGCTGCTCTCTCTCTTGAGGAGGGGCAGCTTGGGTTCTGCTGCTCTCTCTCTGAAGGAGGGGCAGCTTGGGTTCTGCTGCTATCTCTCTTGAGGAGGAGCAGCTTGGGTTCTGCTGCTCTCTCTCTGAAGGAGGAGCAGCTTGGGTTCTGCTGCTATCTCTCTGAAGGAGGGGCAGCTTGGGTTCTGCTGCTCTCTCTCTGAAGGAGGGGCAGCTTGGGTTCTGCTGCTCTCTCTCTGAAGGAGGGGCAGCTTGGGTTCTGCTGCTATCTCTCTGAAGGAGGGGCAGCTTGGGTTCTGCTGCTCTCTCTCTTGAGAAGGGGCAGCTTGGGTTCTGCTGCTATCTCTCTGAAGGAGGGGGAGCTTGGGTTCTGCTGCTCTCTCTCTGAAGGAGGAGCAGCTTGGGTTCTGCTGCTATCTCTCTGAAGGAGGGGGAGCTTGGGTTCTGCTGCTATCTCTCTGAAGGAGGAGCAGCTTGGGTTCTGCTGCTATCTCTCTGAAGGAGGAGCAGCTTGGGTTCTGCTGCTATCTCTCTGAAGGAGGAGCAGCTTGGGTTCTGCTGCTCTCTCTCTGAAGGAGGGGCAGCTTGGGTTCTGCTGCTATCTCTCTTGAGGAGGGGCAGCTTGGGTTCTGCTGCTCTCTCTCTGAAGGAGGGGCAGCTTGGGTTCTGCTGCTCTCTCTCTGAAGGAGGAGCAGCTTGGGTTCTGCTGCTATCTCTCTTGAGGAGGGGCAGCTTGGGTTCTGCTGCTATCTCTCTTGAGGAGGGGCAGCTTGGGTTCTGCTGCTCTCTCTCTTGAGGAGGGGCAGCTTGGGTTCTGCTGCTCTCTCTCTGAAGGAGGGGCAGCTTGGGTTCTGCTGCTATCTCTCTTGAGGAGGAGCAGCTTGGGTTCTGCTGCTATCTCTCTTGAGGAGGAGCAGCTTGGGTTCTGCTGCTATCTCTCTTGAGGAGGGGCAGCTTGGGTTCTGCTGCTCTCTCTCTGAAGGAGGGGCAGCTTGGGTTCTGCTGCTATCTCTCTTGAGGAGGAGCAGCTTGGGTTCTGCTGCTATCTCTCTTGAGGAGGAGCAGCTTGGGTTCTGCTGCTATCTCTCTCTGAAGGAGGAGCAGCTTGGGTTCTGCTGCTATCTCTCTTGAGGAGGGGCAGCTTGGGTTCTGCTGCTATCTCTCTTGAGGAGGAGCAGCTTGGGTTCTGCTGCTATCTCTCTTGAGGAGGAGCAGCTTGGGTTCTGCTGCTATCTCTCTTGAGGAGGGGCAGCTTGGGTTCTGCTGCTCTCTCTCTGAAGGAGGGGCAGCTTGGGTTCTGCTGCTATCTCTCTTGAGGAGGAGCAGCTTGGGTTCTGCTGCTATCTCTCTTGAGGAGGAGCAGCTTGGGTTCTGCTGCTATCTCTCTCTGAAGGAGGAGCAGCTTGGGTTCTGCTGCTATCTCTCTTGAGGAGGGGCAGCTTGGGTTCTGCTGCTATCTCTCTTGAGGAGGAGCAGCTTGGGTTCTGCTGCTATCTCTCTTGAGGAGGGGCAGCTTGGGTTCTGCTGCTATCTCTCTCTTGAGGAGGAGCAGCTTGGGTTCTGCTGCTCTCTCTCTGAAGGAGGGGCAGCTTGGGTTCTGCTGCTATCTCTCTTGAGGAGGAGCAGCTTGGGTTCTGCTGCTATCTCTCTTGAGGAGGGGCAGCTTGGGTTCTGCTGCTATCTCTCTCTTGAGGAGGGGCAGTTTGGGTTCTGCTGCTATCTCTCTTGAGGAGGGGCAGCTTGGGTTCTGCTGCTATCTCTCTTGAGGAGGGGCAGCTTGGGTTCTGCTGCTATCTCTCTTGAGGAGGGGCAGCTTGGGTTCTGCTGCTCTCTCTCTTGAGGAGGAGCAGCTTGGGTTCTGCTGCTCTCTCTCTGAAGGAGGGGCAGCTTGGGTTCTGCTGCTATCTCTCTTGAGGAGGAGCAGCTTGGGTTCTGCTGCTCTCTCTCTGAAGGAGGGGCAGCTTGGGTTCTGCTGCTATCTCTCTTGAGGAGGGGCAGCTTGGGTTCTGCTGCTCTCTCTCTTGAGGAGGAGCAGCTTGGGTTCTGCTGCTCTCTCTCTGAAGGAGGAGCAGCTTGGGTTCTGCTGCTATCTCTCTGAAGGAGGGGCAGCTTGGGTATCACTGCTATCTCTCTTGAGGGGGAGGCAGCTTGGGTATCACTGCTATCTCTCTTGAGGGGGGGCAGATTGGGTATCACTGCTATCTCTCTTGAGGGGGGGCAGCTTGGATATCACTGCTATCTCTCTTAAGGGGGGGCAGCTTGGGTATCACTGCTATCTCTCTTAAGGGGGGGAAGCTTGGGTATCACTGCTATCTCTCTTAAGGGGGGGCAGCTGGGACATCACTGCTATCTCTCTTGAGGGGGGGCAGATTGGGTATCACTGCTATCTCTCTTGAGGGGGGGCAGCTTGGATATCACTGCTATCTCTCTTAAGGGGGGGCAGCTTGGGTATCACTGCTATCTCTCTTAAGGGGGGGAAGCTTGGGTATCACTGCTATCTCTCTTAAGGGGGGGGCAGCTTGGGTATCACTGCCATCTCTCTTAAGGGGGGGCAGCTTGGACATCACTGCTATCTCTCTTAAGGGGGGGAAGCTTGGACATCACTGCTATCTCTCTTGAGGGGGGGCAGCTGGGACATCACTGCTATCTCTCTTAAGGGGGGGCAGCTTGGGTATCACTGATATCTCTCTTAAGGGGGGGAAGCTGGGACATCACTGCTATCTCTCTTAAGGGGGGGCAGCTGGGACATCACTGCTATCTCTCTTAAGGGGGGGCAGCTTGGGCGCATTGTTGTTGCCAGGCTATGACTGAGCATAAGCCGTCATGAGGTAGTTTGCTGTTCAAGGACATCTAGAAGCACTTCTTTTTAGGAACGTAGGTTCCCTGGAGCACGTTCTTCCCTATGGACCACAGCTCTGGTTAGATTCAGGGTCCATAATGTTTAGTCTCGCTGATGAAGAATGTTCATTATTACACTCTGAACTAGTTCAAACCTGGAGCTGCAGAAGAGTCCTTCAGAACTGATTGTATCTCAACCGTGTGGTCAGACACATGACTTGTCTTGTGAATTGCTCTGTCGGAGGAGGACTTCAGTTTGTCATCTCAATATCTCCACTGCTGAGCTCGTGGTGATAGAGACTTGAAACTTCAATTTTATGAAAAAGGTCATAATTTTAAGATTTTCTGAAAAAGGTCATAATTTTAAGGATTTTCAGAAAAAAAGTCAGGATTTTTGTGTTTTTCGGGAGAAAAAAAGTCCAAATGTTTAGATGTTCAGAATATTGAGAAAAGTCAACATTTTGAGAGAAAAAAATACAACATTTTCAGAAAAAAAATGAATTTTCAGAAAGAAAGTCAGTTTTTTTCAGAATTTTTTGAGAAAAGAAAGAATTTGCAGAAAGAATTTGTTGATTTTCTGAGAAATGTCCAAATTTATGAAATGACTGTATCTGTGTCCTATATATATATTCATGTTGCTCTGTTGGAGGAGGACTTCAGTTTGTCATCCATCTCCACTGCAGCTGCTGAGCTCGTGGTGAGAGAGACTTGGATCTGTGTTACGGGAAAGTCTGCATGTTGTTGTGAGGGCGCAGCGCCCCGTGACCCGGTGCAGACTAAACTCTGGATATAAACCAAAACATTAGGAAACAATGAGCAGATGAGTTAAATACAAAACATACAAAGCTACTACGCAGGACTTTTACCTTTAGCAGAGTATTCCCACACTGTGACTTTAGTACTTTTACTTCCGTTTCATATTGACTTTGTTGTGATGAAAGAATCCTTCACTGTCTCTCAAATAACATCCTTTAAAACAACAGCAGATTTTGATGAATTTGATCATAAACTATGATTTTTCTCTGACAGAAGAAGTGCATTCTGGGAAAACTGTTGACATTAAAATGGCACTACCTTTTAAACACAGATTCAAACTTCCTTCATCACATGTATAAATGTATGTATATTTTCTTGTGTAAAGATACATATATACATTATTTCATTTATGCTATGCTTGTTGGTATGCGCTGTACAAGGACAATAAAGGAATTCGATTAATTCATTCAATTGAAATGCACTGTGGGAGGAAATGCATTGTGGGAACAACGCCAACAGCAGCAGTGCATTGTGGGAAGAACGCCAACAGCATTGCATCATGGGAAACGCCTGCAGAGAGTTTCTCGAGCCGCTCCTCGTCTGCAGGCTTTCCATCCGCCATAAAAAAGTCCACGTTTTGAGTTTCTTCTGTCAGGAAGGCCAGCTGTTCAAATTATACTGATGTGAGAGAGCGTGGGTGAGGGGGGGGGGGGGGGGGGAGAGATGGGGTGAGGGGGGGGGGGGGGGGGGAGTGTGTATTGTTGTGAGTCAGGAATGAGCTCAGCGTGGGAAACGACTGCAGGACATTACAGCCAAACAGCTGGAGCCAGAATCATGCAGCCGACCCAGTCTGTACAGAAACATGGAGTCTGGGTTCAGTTTCAACAGGAACTCTAATCCAGTTTCTCCAAGTACTCACATCTTGGAAAAGTAGAAGTACTCAGATCTGGTACTTGAGTAGAAGTAGAAGTACTCAGATCTTGTGCTTGAGTAAAAGTAGAAGTACTCGGATCTTGTGCTTGAGTAAAAGTAGAAGTACTCAGATCTTGTACTTGAGTAAAAGTAGAAGTACTCAGATCTTGTACTTGAGTAAAAGTAGAAGTACTCAGATCTTGTGCTTGAGTAAAAGTAGAAGTACTCAGATCTTGTGCTTGCGTAAAAGTAGAAGTACTCAGATCTTGTACTTGAGTAAAAGTAGAAGTACTCAGATCTTTTACTTGAGTAAAAGTAGAAGTACTCAGATCTTGTACTTGAATAAAAGTAGAAGTACTCAGATCTTGTGCTTGAGTAAAAGTAGAAGTACTCAGATCTTGTACTTGAGTAAAAGTAGAAGTACTCAGATCTTGTACTTGAGTAAAAGTAGAAGTACTCAGATCTTGTTCTTGAGTAAAAGTAGAAGTACTCAGATCTTGTTCTTGAGTAAAAGTAGAAGTACTCAGATCTTGTACTTGAGTAGAAGTACTCAGATCTTGTACTTGAGTAGAAGTACTCAGATCTTGTACTTGAGTAAAAAGTGATGTTATTGTTCTGCAGGAAGACTTTTAGTTTTTCATCTTTTGAAGATTTCAGCTTCAGACTTCAAAGAGTACGCTCTGATACTGCAGTGAGAACCACCCCACACACACACACTTCCCCCCCACACACCCCCCCCCCCCCTCTGTCAGACAGCTGTTTTCACATGACTCTCATCCTGCAGTAACCTCATGTCTAATTCATTCAAAAACACCCTGAAAACAAATCCAGAAAGCTCATCATTCGTCAAATAAATACTGGAAAAATAATAGTATAACCCTGAACGGTATAACCCTGAACGGAATAACCCTGAACGGAATAACCCTGAATGGAATAACCCTGAACGGTATAACCCTGAACGGTATAACCCTGAATGGAATAACCCTGAATGGAATAACCCTGAACGGTATAACCCTGAATGGAATAACCCTGAACGGTATAACCCTGAACGGTATAACCCTGAACGGAATAACCCTGAACGGTATAACCCTGAACGGAATAACCCTGAACGGAATAACCCTGAACGGAATAACCTGCGCTCTCCTCGTTGGAAAAGCTTATTCATTTACAAAATACAGTTTTAATCGAGCGTTGATTTATAAAACTCTTTCCTGATTTGAGACCGTTGTGTTCTGGATGGACGTCGCTCGAGCAGGACTGAGCCCCAATACTCTTTCTTTTACCAGAACGCACCAGACTCCATCCAACATTCAGCCAACTTAAGGCGGTTTCTTGGGTTGTTTGTTTTGTCCGTCAGCAGGATTGGGAAATACTTCTGGTCCAAATGTGATCAAAGTTGCTGGAAACCTCCTGAGCTCTCGTTGGAAATCGGGTCCACTAAATACAGTTATAGTACATCGTGGATTCAGCAAACGTTTTCCTGATTCTAGACCGTTGTTGGACATGTTGGATAGAAGTGAGAACCAATACTTTTCCATCGACCAAAACGCAGCAGACTGAGCCAAATGTAACCCGTTTTGTAATCAAACAAAGGAGCTGCTTGTGTTTCAACTTCTTCTGTGATCTTATAAAAAAGCCCTTTTCGACTCCGAGCTCCTCCTGAGAGCTTGAGGTTGAGTTTCAGCCGTGTCTCTGAAAGCAGAACGAGGCCCCTGCGTCCATCTGCAGGTTTCTTCTTCTTCTTCTCTTTGTGGCTCCTTCGTGTCCGGACACGTCGTCTTTCCTGCCGCTTCAAAGACCCGCCGCTCCACAAAAACTTCCAGCTTCCTGAGATTAAAGCGTCCAAAGCCTCAGAGAACTTTATCAGCCTCTCAGGATCAGGAGGAACTCGACACGGGTCCTGTGATTGTTGGATAACGTGCCGAGTATTGTTCCAATGTTTCTGCAGACTTTAAGGAATAACGTTTAATATTTCTGTGATAAAATGTCTGAAAGAACTAGCCCTAGAGTTGCATTAAGTCGGTAACGGTGCCTCTCAGACGACAGTGTGTTAACGTCGTTGTAGGTATTACAAGATATATATAATAAAACAGATACAGAGCCGGGGTAAAGAAAGCGGGAAATAAACAGAGAATACAAAAGAACAATTGGAAAAAGTCCACGTTTATTTCTCGTTAATCCGTTTCTTATGGATATTATCTCCTCATTTTCATTTGCAGTAACGTTGTGTGCCAGAAGCTGTGATGAACTGAGCTTGTATGCAGTTTAAGGCCACATCTTTCAACAACACTTTTACATCTTGGAGCTTTAAAAAATAAATGATATTAGAGAAACAAGCTGAGCTAACGTTAACCTTTTAGTTCGTAGCCCCTCGGTCCAGTTTCCTCTGGGAAAACACTGATAAACTGCTTTATTCAGTGTTTTTATCCGTTAGTCATTTTGTTTTAGAGATGAGGCGACTTTTGGGGATAATTAGGGTTCCTCTAAATCTCTCCTGCATGTCGGGAGTTTACAGTGAACGAAAAAGCAGTGAGCAAATGTTAGCCTTTAGCTCGTAGCCCCTCTGTCCACGGGAGAAACTCTGATTTAAAACAGGAAACTGCTTATTCAGTTGTTTACTATAATTCAACTCATAAAGGCATTTGTTTTAGAGACGAGTGGACTTTTTAGGATAATTCAGCTTCAAGTAAAATCTTCCTTCACGTCTGGATCTGAAGATATCAGAAGAACAAGCTAAGCTAACGTTAGCCTTTAGCTCGTAGCCCCTTGATCCAGTTTCCTCTGGGAAAACACTGATTTTAAACATGTAAAACAAGTTCAACTCATCAAGTCATTTGTTTTAGAGACGATGCGACTTTTTAGGATAATTCAGCTTCAAGTAAAATCTTCCTTCACGTCTGGATCTGAAGATATCAGAGAAACAAGCTAAGCTAACGTTAGCGGCAGCCAAGCAACATGCAGGAAGAAACTGATTTAAAACCTCAAACTGAAACCTTATTCCCTGTTTCCCGCTTTATTTCAGACGCTATCAAACTCCAGTGTTTACAATTGATTTCATTTGAGACCCATAAAGACAGAAATTAAAGATAGCACGCAGTGGCATAACACGGTTGTGATTGGCCCCGGTGCAAATATTGTTTGGGTTATAATGCTGCCGAACTTCCTGCTGCTAGCTACAGTACAGTACAGGTTGATTCAACAGTTCGCTCGTCACGCAAGGTATCACATGACATGAAAGGGAGCAAGGTCATTGGACAGACAAATTACAAATTAATTTAGGTTGCTCGGTTACTTTGAAGACTGCGTGAACCGGTCAGTGCCATTGGGGCCCCTGGCCGGCTCGGTGTCGATAGTTACGCCACTGATAGCCCGTTTAAAATCGTCTTTACAAAGTTATTTACCGCTCGGATAAGACGTTTCAATCATCATCCAGTTCATAAACAGAGAGATGACTTTCTTCCCAACGTGCTGAGAAAAAACAACTCATTTTGGCAGAAATGGACCAAATATTTACAATCCTTCCAAACAGGAAACAAACTCTTGATGAAAACTCAACGAGCTCTCAGGCTTTCAGCCGAACCACTTCCTGTCGCGCGGACAGACGTTTGGATTAGGTTTACTGAAAGATGTAATTACACAATCACAACTAAAAACCCTCAGACTGCTGCTGACTCCTAGAGAACAGGACTACATTACCCAGAAGTCTGTGCAGCTTTCACAGGAGAGTTCAGGATCATGACTTCCTGTTTACAGCACATTTTCCCAGCGTTTTACAAAATAAGAGCGTTATATATTTTCATTCATTTGCCTTTCATAATTATAATAAGGCTTAAATGTTATCCGTGCTGTTTGAAACGTTTTCCTCTATTGTGCTATTAACTATTCAGTCTCGACTTCCTGTTGCTGCTGTGTTTTCAGAATAAGAGCGTCAGACCATAGCTCTTCCCTGCCTCCCTGCCCTCTGTCCCACTCCCTCGGGGTAATACACTCTTATCTTATCTTTAGCATCAGCTGAGTAAAAACCTCTCCTCCTGCGTGCGCTGGTGTTTCTCCTCAGAACAAAGCCCCGCTGTAATTAAAGAGAAAACAGAAACAATGCAAACAGGGCCCGGAGGAGGAGGAGGAGGAGGAGGAGGAGGAGGAGGAGGAGGAGGAGGAGGAGGAGGGAGAACCCGGCGTGTAATTAAGAGCATTTCCATGTGAAGACGAGGCTTTAATCGGAGCACCTGAGGCTCGGAGACAGCAGCATGACCGAGCCTCGCAGGAATGCGGGTTAAAAACAGCCCGGGGCCACAGAGATAGACAGGTATTTTTAAAAAGGCTCCGGGGAACTAAAAACAGAGCGATGGGGGGGGGGGTGCGCAGATATCTGACATGAGACATCAGCTCTGAGTTGTACAGGCTGATGTAATGCTGGAGAGAATCTAATGGTGTCTAAAAACTGGGGTGAATAACTCGTTTTATTTGATCCCATTTCTTTTGGAGGGTTCCCTTGTCCCGTGTGAGGGGCTAAGGCTTGTCCCGTGTGAGGGGCTAAGGCTCGTCCCGTGTGAGGGGCTAAGGCTCGTCCCGTGTGAGGGGCTAAGGCTCGTCCCGTGTGAGGGGCTAAGGCTCGTCCCGTGTGAGGGGCTAGGGCTCGTCCCGTGTGGGGGGCTAAGGCTCGTCCCGTGTGAGGGGCTAAGGCTCGTCCCGTGTGAGGGGCTAAGGCTCGTCCCGTGTGAGGGGCTAAGGCTCGTCCCGTGTGAGGGGCTAGGCTCGTCCCGTGTGAGGGGCTAGGCTCATCCCGTGTGAGGGGCTAGGGCTTGTCCCGTGTGAGGGGCTAGGGCTTGTCCCGTGTGAGGGGCTAGGGCTTGTCCCGTGTGAGGGGCTAGGGCTTGTCCCGTGTGAGGGGCTAGGGCTTGTCCCGTGTGAGAGGCTAGGGCTTGTCCCGTGTGAGAGGCTAGGGCTTGTCCCGTGTGAGAGGCTAGGGCTTGTCCCGTGTGAGAGGCTAGGGCTTGTCCCGTGTGAGGGGCTAGGGCTTGTCCCGTGTGAGGGGCTAAGGTCAGCGGGGGAAGCACTCTGTGACTGTAGAGCCGTATGTAGATGTGTGATATTGGGTTGTAGAGATCAACTTTGATTGATTTGAGTTCAGAGCCCGATGTGATCTCACGTGGGGCGGATCAGTAAAACACCAACTCCTCCCCTTAGTTCTGTTGGCAAACCAAAGTCACTCCATATGCAGTTAAGGGTAAGTTAGAGGAGGGTTGAATACGCATGGTGTGTGCTGCATTCAAACCCGACATTACGGTCACGATATTTGTTCAAAAATATGAAAGAAATTCTGTAGATTTTGACGATGTGTTGATTAAGTCGACGGATCTGTGTTTCTCCACGAAGAATCACACGTTTGTGTTTTAGCATGAGATGAAACACTTAAGAAATCTTAACTAAAACTTCAATGACTGAGCAGTCGACTAAGGGAAGGCAAACTGGGCAAAACTATTGTGTTAAACCAAAGTGAGGGTTATTTGGTCTGGAATCCAAAAGATATTCACTTTCAATTTGATATAGAACAGAGAAAAGCAGCAAATCCACATTTACTGACATCTCGTCAACCAAGTAACCCTAAACCTGAACAGGAGTTACTTCTCCCTGATCAGACGTGGCGCTGTAAACAAGAGTCTAGAACAAATGAAAAGAATAAAGAAGTCGCTCTTTGTTAAACGCTCAGAAGCTCACAGAGTTTGGCTGCAGGTACACATTATACTAAGATTTGGTGTAGAACATATTGGAAAGCATCCCAGAGTCCACAGTGATGCGTTTGAATGTCAGAAGATATTCACTTTAGTATAGAACAGAAGCAGTTGATGGGAGAGGCTGGAGACACACTTCACTGTAGCAGGGGGATGAGTCAGAGCCGTGTTGCAGCTGGGAGGCTTTGAGGCGTAACTTCACTGTAAAGAATCAGACCTGGAGTCCAACGTGTGTTTTAATGCCCGTCCGTCTGTTCCTCAGGTCAGGCAGGAACCGTCATGCTGTACTTATTCTACAAACCAGACGTCTGCTGCACACTGCCTCTGTTATTTACCTCCGAGGGATGACTGAGGTGCCCCCAACACACACACACACCACACACACACACACACACACACACACACAACAACACACACACACACACACACACACACACACACACACACACAACACACACACACACACACACACACACCCAAAACACACACAACACACACACACACACACACACACACACACCACACACACACACCACACACACACACACACACACACACACACACACACACACACACACACACACAACACACACACACACACACACACACACACACACACACACACACACAATCCAAAACGTAACTTTAAGCAGAGTTAAACCCTCCCGTTTTATCTCCACACAACAACCAGACTCCCTGGAAGACTCCACTGTTTCAAAGCGTTCCCTCTGCTGTGCCAGTCTTCAAACCATGTCACAGCTGTAGATGTTTTTTTTTAGAATTGTACATATGTTGTCTTCAATTCGGCACACAGCTTTAACACTCAGTAGAAGTTTAAATGGTAAAGCTTTCACATAACAACTGTTCCTACAGGTGGTAATGCTGCTCGCTGAGGTGTGTGTAGAAGTAGAGGCAAAGCGGATGTGTAAAGTTTAAATTCACCATTAAGACTATAGATTTATGGTATGGATGATGGATTATGGTATGCCGAATTAAACAGAGGGTCCTCATTAGGCGTGACATATACATGGTTTTGCCGATGTATGCAGGTGGTTTAATCAGAAATCGAGAAAACCTTAAATTGACAGTTTTCAATGTGAGGTTCGACAACTAAAAGATGGAATTCACCCTAAAAAGTAAATATTTAAGGTATTTTATGCATGCCGAATTAAATAGAAGGTCCTTATACTGCATGAAATATGTATGGTTATGATCATTTAAGCAGGTGGTTTAATCAGTAATCGAGAACACCTTAAATTGACAGTTTCCACATTGAGGTTTTGCATCTACAAGTGGAATTCACCCTAAAAAGTTTAGATGTAAGGTACTTTATGCTTGCCGAATTAAAGAGTGCGTCTTTAAACTGCATGAAATACATCTGGTTGTGTTGATCTATGCAAGTGGTTTGATCAGAAATCGAGAACACTTTAAATTGACAGTTTTCACAGTGCGGTTCGGCGAGGTGGATTGCTCGCAGAGAAAAAGGGTCTGTTTTCGGGCACCACAGACTGTATAAATATAAAAAGGCACTTACCGAGGTGCAGCGTGAGGTTGATGGAGTTGGGGTACTGGATCCCCGCCAGCATGGTCTGGCTCTGCCACCAGGTGGTTTCCTGCTGGTTGTTGTAGTCGGTCAGGTACCCGGCGCTGTGGTGGTTCGACGGGTCTCCGGAGGCGCAGATGTGGCAGGACTTGGTGACCCCGGTGGCTCCGGTCTGCACGCAGTACTCCTCCGGTGGAGATCCGCAGGTGTTGGTCGACACCACCGTCACGTTAAAGGCTGCGTTCACGAACTCGGGCATGCATCGTTGCGCGCGGAGCTCATCGTCCGAACACTCATCCATCGCGGCGCGAGCGCACAGGAACACCCAGCTCGCGGCCACCAGAGCCCGGATCAAAACCCGCATTCTGCTCTACAGACTCAGGGGGAGGACAAACTAAAAATAAAAAAAGTGTCCTAAAAAGTTACAACAAGTTGTCCAAGAAGAACAACAAGTGGTCCGAACTGATTTCTGTGTCTCTCCAGAGGGTCGTCTCTCCTCTCCAGGCCGCGAACAGAGCCTCAATCCCGGCTGCTGCTGCTGCTGTTGCTGCTGAGTGTGAGAGTGTGTGTGTATGTGTGTGTGTCGGAGCTCTTTGTGTCCGCCGCCATGCAGCTCCAAACTCCAGCAGGAAGAGACTGAGGATACACCCCCCCACCCTGCTACTGCGCAGCTCCGAGGCGCAGAGGAACCGGACACTTCCGTCCCCAAACTGAGATTAAAAATATCTTTATTATCTTATCCTGCTGCAAAATAAGCTTTGAAAACTAAAGCAATACTTTAAAACACTTCAAAAACTTTGGAGAAATCCTGAAAAGTTTCCTCTTGAACTTTTATCTGTATTTACTCTGACTAATAAACTAGTAAACTAATGCAACGGTTTAAAAAACGTCACAGAACATCCCGCAGGAGTCCCCACATGATCATGTATCTTTATTTGACCTCCTTGCAGAAAAATACACTTTAGAAATGAAACACAACTTTTATAACTGACTCAAACTTCAAAGAAATCTCCTCAAAAAGTGAATAAACCAGTGAAAACACATCAAACTAATGCAACACCTTATTATAACGTAATACAACATGAGAACAAATCCAGCAAAGTCACACAATTATCATTTTTAATCTCCTGTAGACAAATACACTTTGTCTCTATGTAGTGTCTCTACTTTAAAGAGTCCTCTCCTGCTGATGTTCAGGTGTATATCAGTATGTAGTGTCTCTACTTTAAAGAGTCCTCTCCTGCTGATGTTCAGGTGTATATCAGTATGTAGTGTCTCTACTTTAAAGAGTCCTCTCCTGCTGATGTTCAGGTGTATATCAGTATGTAGTGTCTCTACTTTAAAGAGTCCTCTCCTGCTGATGTTCAGGTGTATATCAGTATGTAGTGTCTCTACTTTAAAGAGTCCTCTCCTGCTGATGTTCAGGTGTATATCAGTATGTAGTGTCTCTACTTTAAAGAGTCCTCTCCTGCTGACGTTCAGGTGTATATCAGTATGTAGTGTCTCTACTTTAAAGAGTCCTCTCCTGCTGACGTTCAGGTGTATATCAGTATGTAGTGTCTCTACTTTAAAGAGTCCTCTCCTGCTGACGTTCAGGTGTATATCAGTATGTAGTGTCTCTACTTTAAAGAGTCCTCTCCTGCTGACGTTCAGGTGTATATCAGTATGTAGTGTCTCTACTTTAAAGAGTCCTCTCCTGCTGATGTTCAGGTGTATATCAGTATGTAGTGTCTCTACTTTATAAGAGTCCTCTCCTGCTGATGTTCAGGTGTATATCAGTATGTAGTGTCTCTACTTTAAAGAGTCCTCTCCTGCTGATGTTCAGGTGTATATCAGTATGTAGTGTCTCTACTTTAAAGAGTCCTCTCCTGCTGATGTTCAGGTGTATATCAGTATGTAGTGGTCTCTACTTTAAAGAGTCCTCTCCTGCTGATGTTCAGGTGTATATCAGTATGTAGTGTCTCTACTTTAAAGAGTCCTCTCCTGCTGATGTTCAGGTGTATATCAGTATGTAGTGTCTCTTTAAAGAGTCCTCTCCTGCTGATGTTCAGGTGTATATCAGTATGTCGTGTCTCTACTTTAAAGAGTCCTCTCCTGCTGATGTTCAGGTGTATATCAGTATGTAGTGTCTCTACTTTAAAGAGTCCTCTCCTGCTGACGTTCAGGTGTATATCAGTATGTAGTGTCTCTACTTTAAAGAGTCCTCTCCTGCTGACGTTCAGGTGTATATCAGTATGTAGTGTCTCTACTTTAAAGAGTCCTCTCCTGCTGACGTTCAGGTGTATATCAGTATGTAGTGTCTCTACTTTAAAGAGTCCTCTCCTGCTGACGTTCAGGTGTATATCAGTATGTAGTGTCTCTACTTTAAAGAGTCCTCTCCTGCTGACGTTCAGGTGTATATCAGTATGTAGTGTCTCTACTTTAAAGAGTCCTCTCCTGCTGACGTTCAGGTGTATTTCAGTATGTAGTGTCTCTACTTTAAAGAGTCCTCTCCTGCTGACGTTCAGGTGTATATCAGTATGTAGTGTCTCTACTTTAAAGAGTCCTCTCCTGCTGATGTTCAGGTGTATATCAGTATGTAGTGTCTCTACTTTAAAGAGTCCTCTCCTGCTGATGTTCAGGTGTATATCAGTATGTAGTGTCTCTACTTTAAAGAGTCCTCTCCTGCTGATGTTCAGGTGTATATCAGTATGTAGTGTCTCTACTTTAAAGAGTCCTCTCCTGCTGATGTTCAGGTGTATATCAGTATGTAGTGTCTCTACTTTAAAGAGTCCTCTCCTGCTGATGTTCAGGTGTATATCAGTATGTAGTGTCTCTACTTTAAAGAGTCCTCTCCTGCTGATGTTCAGGTGTATATCAGTATGTAGTGTCTCTACTTTAAAGAGTCCTCTCCTGCTGATGTTCAGGTGTATATCAGTATGTAGTGTCTCTACTTTAAAGAGTCCTCTCCTGCTGATGTTCAGGTGTATATCAGTATGTAGTGTCTCTACTTTAAAGAGTCCTCTCCTGCTGATGTTCAGGTATATATCAGTATGTAGTGTCTCTACTTTAAAGAGTCCTCTCCTGCTGATGTTCAAAAAGCTCTTTATTTCTCTCATACTGTCTGTGCTGCATTAACTCTTTTCACCCTCTGTCTGAAACCAGAGCCCAGTCTGCTCTGATTGGTTAGCTGGTCGGCTCTGTTGGGATTGGTCAACCGCTTAGAGATGTCCCGCCTCTTATAGCGCTACCCAATAGGAGCGTGAGTGTTCCATGGTGATGTCACTATGCTCCGGAAGTACACAAAGGAGTTCAACATAAAAACGCTGATGCAGTATTTTTATATAACTTTACAGAAACTTGGGAGAAAATCCTCAAAAAGTCACAAAATGTATATATATTTTTGTAATAATTGTCCTGCATTTATATTAAAAAGCACTATGATCTGTATATCTCTAAAAAGAACATTTATTATAATTATTATATTGGTATCTTTTATTATTATTATTTAATTAAACTTTAAAGAACTCCTAAAATCCCAACATCTTTATTTATCTTTAATGTTTCCTCTTACGGCCCGTCTACACTACAGGCATCAAAACATCTTGAAGCTGGGCGTGTCTGAAGCTTGGCGATTTCTCGCGCTCAAGGCGACCAACAACCAATCACATGAATCTCCCGCCTCCGACATTCAAAGCAATAGCAATGTTAAAACGAAGTAAACTGGATATAAAATCCCCAAACAGGCGAAAACCTACCAGTTCCACCCACTGTCTCTGCCTCCTCCCTCCATGCCTCGCTCCTCCGGTTTGTATCCCGGTAGATGAACAGAGACTGATCAAACAGCACCGGGTGATTCACTACCGCTAGAATGAGGAAATGACCTGCGTAGTCTCTCCCAGCATACACGCGGTTTGATTGGCTAGCGCTTGTACTGTCAGATTTGCATACGTGGGATTTGATTGGCTGATGCCAAGCATCGAGCCTCAAAAGTTGAACATTGTTTAACTTTTGATGCCGATAGATGCTCGTGATGCTTGCAAAGCCATGCCATGCTCCCCACAATGCAGTTCGGCGAAGTTTAAAAATCTTCTACGTCACCCCATTCAAATGAATGGGCGAAGCGTTGAAAGCATTTTTCGATGCCTGTAGTGTAGACGGGCCGTTCGAGTCAAAAGCAGTTGTTTTCTGAGTTTGTCAGGGATTAACTAAAGATTATTTAAGTTTTTATAAATGTTATATTTGACAAATGACTGATCTCGAGCCGTCATAAGTCAACGGTTTCTGCCTGGAGTTTATTTTTTAAATGAAGGGACGAATAGAGGATCTCCGGCTGATTTATATGACGGTGTTTTCTGTGTTTTCCACAAAGAGTTACAGATTATTTTATTTAGCAGTAAAAGTGTTCTGCTGATCTGTGAGCCTGAAGAGGAGTAACAGAGAGAGGAGATACATTAGCACAGCTGTGATTAGATCTCCATCAGAACAACACTCAGAGATTAAGGCCCCGCCCACACAGAGGGCGGGACGAGTTGAATCCGTTAACGCTCTCTATCGTATAGACGGGTCGTCCACACGAAGCGACACGGAAACACGGATTTGGAGCCCGAATCCGATAGCGGCTCCCAAGGTGGGTAGGTCTGAGGACGAAACACTTGCGGCTCCGTGTGTACGCCCTATACGATCATTTCCTGATAACGATCAGGCTCACCTCTCCTGCTCACCCCCGCGTCATTGCTGATGCGTTTCGTCAACAACAACCACGGCGGATCACAGGGTTGCGTTCGTGCTCCAGACGCTACTGACCGTGCTACAGATCTTAGTGCAAAATCTACAGCTCCTCGACCGCAACCATCAGCAACAAGTGGACCTGGAGAACTACATTAACTACATGTTGCTAAATCCACCGAGGAGAATAACCAGAAGGGCAACCATGCTCGGGGGTCTTCTTCGCTGCTTTTGGTGTATTTTGTGGAAGTACAGCGCCACCTACAGGCCCGCCATATGTACTACAGCGTCTCCAGCGGATCGAGCGGTCTCGTGTTGACGGACACGTTTATTTAGCCGATTCCGTGTGCACTGAATACTTTTTTGGTTCGTTTTCGTCTCCGTGTGGACGGGGCCTAACAGCAGTTTGAAGAGTCTTTATTTCCCTCGTCATCGTTTGTGATGAAACTGTGAATTAAAAATCTGTCAAAGAAGATGTATCTTTATTTTTCATTATAATTCAGGAAATAACAGAGAAAATACAGGATGATAAGAAGACATGGAGACATGGGAGACATGGAGACATGGGAGACATGGAGACATGGAAGACATGGGAGATATGGAGACATGGAAGACATGGGAGACATGGAGACATGGAAGACATGGGAGATATGGAGACATGGGAGATATGGAGACATGGGAGACATGGAAGACATGGGAGATATGGAGACATGGAAGACATGGGAGATATGGAGACATGGAAGACATGGGAGATATTGAGACATGGGAGACATGGAGACATGGAAGACATGGGAGATATGGAGACATGGGAGACATGGAAGACATGGGAGATATGGAGACATGGAAGATATGGGAGACATGGAAGACATGGGAGATATGGAAGACATGGGAGATATGGAGACATGGGAGATATGGAGACATGGGAGATATGGAAGACATGGGAGATATGGAGACATGGGAGACATGGAAGACATGGGAGATATGGAGACATGGAGATATGGGAGATATTGAGACATGGGAGACATGGAGACATGGAAGATATGGGAGACATGGAAGACATGGGAGATATGGAAGACATGGGAGATATTGAGACATGGGGAGACATGGGAGATATGGAGACATGGAAGACATGGGAGATATGGAGACATGGGAGACATGGAAGACATGGGAGATATGGAGACATGGAGATATGGGAGATATTGAGACATGGGAGACATGGAGACATGGAAGATATGGGAGATATGGAGACATGGAAGATATGGGAGATATGGAGACATGGGAGACATGGAAGACATGGGAGATATGGAGACATGGGAGACATGGAGACATGGGAGATATTGAGACATGGGAGATATGGAGACATTGGAGACATGGAGACATGGAAGACATGGGAGACATGGAAGACATGGGAGACATGGGAGATATTGAGACATGGGAGATATTGAGACATGGGAGATATTGAGACATGGGAGATATGGAGACATGGGAGACATGGAAGACATGGAGACATGGGAGATATGGAGACATGGGAGACATGGAGACATGGAAGACATGGAGACATGGGAGATATTGAGACATGGGAGATATGGAGACATGGGAGACATGGAAGACATGGAGACATGGGAGATATTGAGACATGGGAGACATGGAGACATGGAAGACATGGAGACATGGGAGATATTGAGACATGGGAGATATGGAGACATTGGAGACATGGAAGACATGGAGACATGGGAGATATTGAGACATGGGAGACATGGAAGACATGGGAGATATGGAAGACATGGGACATGGGAGATATGGAGACATGGGAGACATGGAGACATGGGAGATATGGAAGACATGGAGACATGGGAGACATGGGAGATATGGAGACATGGGAGATATTGAGACATGGGAGACATGGAGACACGGAAGACATGGAGACATGGGAGATATTGAGACATGGAAGACATGGAGACATGGAAGACATGGAGACATGGAAGACATGGAAGACATGGGAAATATGGAGACATGGGAGACATGGAAGACATGGGAGATATGGAGACATGGGAGACATGGAAGACATGGGAGATATGGAGACATGGGAGATATTGAGACATGGGAGACATGGAAGACATGGAGACATGGAAGACATGGAGACATGGAAGACATGGAAGACATGGAAGACATGGGAGACATGGAAGACATGGGAAATATGGAGACATGGGAGACATGGAAGACATGGGAGATATGGAGACATGGGAGACATGGAAGACATGGGAGATATGGAGACATGGGAGATATTGAGACATGGGAGACATGGAAGACATGGAGACATGGGAGACATGGGAGATATGGAGACATGGGAGACATGGGAGATATGGAGACATGGAAGACATGGAGACATGGAGACACGGAAGACATGGAGACATGGGAGATATTG